>NC_044033.1:365966977-366275727 GCF_901765095.1 Microcaecilia unicolor | reverse complement strand
GATAAGTGCTCACGTCAATATTTTTTAATGGCCAAGCACTAATGGCAACACAAATTGGTCACTTTACTGCTGCTGCTGTCAAACTGGCTTTAGTGCACAGGAAAAACCTAAGGCCACTTTTTTCTTCTTTTTATTTATAGAATTTATAACAATATTCACAAATGTAAACATGCTTAAGAAATGTAAAGGTATTACAATAAAGAAGGAAAATCACAGCATCAGTAAACATTCAAACCTCTTCTTACACCACAAATAGGAGAAAGGAGTAACATAAATATTTAGCATTTAATAATAAAAGAAACAATATAAGGCAAGGCCCTAAATTAAGCTACAATCCACAATCTATTTAATTGCCATCAGATTGTATATTACCACTGGTGATCTTTTTAACATCCAGAAAAGCCCTCAGGTGTTGAGGTTCCCAAAAGACATACTTCACTCCCAAATAGCGAATTTGTATGGATATGCCAAAAGAAATGAGGCACGTAACACCCAAGTCTCTGTTCTCATTGCCAAAAATAACTTTCATCTGTCTTGGGTGGACTTGGCCACATCAAGATAAACCCATTCCCTCTGCCCACAGAACAAAGCCAGTGAGTTTCAAAAATATAACTGCAATACAGTGTTCAAGTCTGGTTCAAAAACAAAAGATACCAAAAGTGTCCCTCAATCAGTAACCTCAGAGAAAGAAGACTCCAAAAATGGCTGACAGATTATGTCTTCTTGTTGAAATTAATCTGGAATCATAGGTAAATCCCTAGTTTGTCTTGAAGAAACATGAATATAATACACCTTATTCAAAGGCAGAATAGAGGAAGAAGAATATTTAAAACTTTCAACAAGGTATTTTTTTTAAAGAAAACAACAGGGGATAGTCCTGGAGATCTAGGAAAGTTCAAAATCCAAAAATTAAACCTCCTATTAAAATTTTCAACTTGCTCCAGTTTCTTATGTTTGAACACATTTTTAATTCTTTAATGTCTTCTTCAGTCTGTTGAACTGATCTCAGATATTCCTGCTTATTCATTTCATATTCATTGCTCACCAATAATGCTGTATCCAGTGCTGACTTCACCACAGTCATTACAAGTGCCTGAAGGGTCATCCAAATGCTGTCCAGGGTCATCGCCGTTTCTCCCAAGGGAACCAAAATCAAATTTGCTCCCTGCCCCTGCGGTTCGGCATTCGCCTCCTCTGGCATGGCACCGCCGACAGAGATCTCCACAGCTGCGTCTTCTGCATGAGGGGGGACCTCAGCTTCAGCCCTAGATTCAGCAGGGCATGGTGGAGAGATGGCTGATGGAGGGGATAAAGAGATGTTCACCCCGAAGAGTGTGGACGCTTCTTCAACGGCACTCACAGCAGGGTCTCCATCTCCGATAGCATCGTGTGGAATGCCACAGCAAACTGATCAAGTGTCGTTTGTGCTGGGGAGGAAGAGTGGGCTAACGGTGGCTACAGCCTCACCATCTCCTTCCTTTTGGAATGTAGCATATCTCGAGGAAAGACCTCAATGAAGAAACCAAACTTCCAGCCGACACTGATCAGTAGGTTCCCATGCACAGCTCAATCCGCTATCTTGTCACACTCCCCTAAGGTAACTTTTTTCCATAGCTTTGTAAAAGAATCCCTTGGTTATGGAAACAATCCCCCTGTTTACAAAGGTGCACTAGCAGCTGCCGGTGCGGTAATGCCAACACAGCCCATTCACTTTGAATGGGCTGTGTTGGCATGGCCGCACAGCTTAATAAATGGGCGGAATATTTGTAGAATTAATTGTTGGTATATAACTATGTTTATCATTTTCTCTTTATTGTAATTATTATTTTTATGATTCCATTGTTTTATTATGCTATTTTTTGTATTTAACATGTTATTGTTACTTGCTTTGAACTTGACGATTAAGCAGATTATAAGCACTGGAATTAAATTAAATTCTGCTTGTAGATAATCCACTGCACCACATCCATCTGCATCCTTCATAGGCTGTTCCTGGGATCTGAGGTATTTGTGCCATGTGAACAACTTGATTGTTGCCAGCATAACCTCTAGGTAGTTATCCTGCATGCCATGTAAATATTACAAAATATAACTTCACAGAGACTGAATTAACAGATTCTGTAGTAAATTTCTATAAGAACCATAAAGAAGGTGATTATAGAAGGCTTATTTGCCATTTGCACATGTAATAAGCATATTTATAAGTATAATCGGCATATGTATATATTTAATAAATTTAGAAAAAGTGGAGGAGGAGGAGTCTAATGGTTAATGCTGTGGCCTGAGAACTACGGGAACTGGGCTTCATTCCCACTGCAGCTTCTTGTGACTCTGGGCAAATCACTTAACCCTCCATTGCCCCAGGTACAAAAATAAGTACATATATATAATATGTAACCTGCTTTGATTGTAACCACAGAAAGGCAATATATCAAACCTCTTCCCCATCCCCATCATTCTTGTAATTATATGCCACTGCATCCAGATATTTGAAGTAGACAATTCTCTTATGCTTCAGGTGACGCATTTCTCTTGGGCTTCTCATTTGGATCTGTGGTTTGGAGGAGTGCTGGAGGGCGGGGGGGGGGGGGAGGGGGATTTTGCTTACCTGTACTGTGTTCAACCTTAGCTCAAATGGCAAAAAGGTTTGACTTTCAGAGGACGACTCCGTAATCAGCTGCCTGCGGACGTGCAGCTTTATGAATGCTGCCAGTTTTATGTGTAAGCAGTGCCACTTACTTATATATGTAGCAACATTAACCCTCCCCACCCCCGTTTACAAAGCTGTGCTAGTGGCTGCCGCATGGCAATGCCGACACAGCCCATTCACATGGCTGTGTCGGCATTAGTGCACCATCAGCATTAAACAGGGGGTAAATCTTAAACACACATATGCCACTGTTTGTATGTGCATACCTTCTAGTGATGCTGGGTTTTTTAAACATGTTCTTTGTAAAATAACTTCTTTTTTTGTGTGAGCTTCTTTGGTGGCACTACTCCACGGATTCTATATAGTGCATCTACAGATCAGTGCTGAAATCCAGGCATATTCTATGACAACATGCATAACTTGATTAGCTTAACAAGCTAATCAGCATTGATAACAGCACTTAACAAGCAATAATGAGCACTAATTTGCAATGATTAGAATTTGTGTCAAAAAAATGGAAGCGGTGCAAAGAAAAGCTACGAGAATGGTATGGGATTTGCGTTCCAAGACGTATGAAGAGAGACTTGCTGACCTGAACATGTATACCCTGGAGGAAAGGAGGAACAGGGGTGATATGATACAGACGTTTAAATATTTGAAAGGTATTAATCCGCAAACGAATCTTTTCCGGAGATGGGAAGGTGGTAGAACGAGAGGACATGAAATGAGATTGAAGGGGGGGCAGACTCAGGAAAGATGTCAGGAAGTATTTTTTCACGGAGAGGGTGGTGGATGCTTGGAATGCCCTCCCGCGGGAGGTGGTGGAGATGAAAACGGTAACGGAATTCAAACATGCGTGGGATATGCATAAAGGAATCCTGTGCAGAAGGAATGGATCCTCAGAAGCTTAGCTAAAATTGGGTGGCGGAGCAGGTGGGGGGAAGAGGGGTTGATGGTTCAGAGGCGAAAATAGGGGAGGGCAGACTTATATGGTCTGTGCCAGAGCCGGTGATGGGAGGCGGGAAAAACTGCTGGGCAGACTTATACGGTCTGTGCCCTGAGAAAGACAGGT
This sequence comes from Microcaecilia unicolor, assembly GCF_901765095.1. Lineage (NCBI taxonomy): Eukaryota > Metazoa > Chordata > Amphibia > Gymnophiona > Siphonopidae > Microcaecilia > Microcaecilia unicolor. The sequence continues at coordinate 366,272,005 of NC_044033.1, read as the reverse complement.
ACAAATCAAGGTAAGGTATACACATGAGTTTATCTTGGGCAGACTGGATGGACCATGCAGGTCTTTTTCTGCCGTCATCTACTATGTTACTATGTTACTATGTAACTTGCTAAAGGGCCCTTTTACAAAGGTGCGTTAGGCTCTATGCGTGTACAGCATGTGCCAAAATGAGACTACCGCCAGGTTACTGTGCCGCTGGTGGTAATATCAGATTTGCCATGCATCCATAATGCCTGGATGATTTATTTATTCATTTTCTCCCACGTGTGGTGTTTCCGTGTAGCGCGTAAGCCCTTACCACTAGATTATTGGGTAGCGTTAAGGGCTCAGGTCGGTTTTAGCTACACGCTGGTTTCAATTTTACCACATGCCCTTTTCCTGTCTCATTAAAAAAGCCCTTTTTATATTTTAATCTTTTTTTATTGATGGTGAAACACATAAACAACAATTATCATCATATCTCTGTCAGAAGCAAGAAAATGCAAATATTCCAATACGTTTAACAGATGTAAAAAACATCAACCATCCTTGACAATTTATGTTTTCTCCCCAAGTCCCATCCCCCCAGTCTACCCCCTCCCTTCATGAGCACTATCCCTTTTCCCAACCACAAACATCACACATCACAAAGTGCCATCGGGAATAACCACGTCTAACATGTAGTAAACTATGTAAAAGTAAAACGATATGAAAACATCCCAGGTCCTCTCCAGACTCAGTAAAAACTGGCCTGTCACGTGCCCAAAACATGTGCTATCACTACCCAGGCCACTTTTTACCGCAGCTTAGTAAAATGACACCTAAGCCTAAATTCTAATGGTGCAGTGCACGTAAATCCACACAAAGGGTATTTATGCCATATTTTCCTTGGTGTAAATGGATGTGCATAGTTTTAGGTGCTGGGATATCAACTAAGCATATTCTATATACCATGACTAAATCTAGATGCCACTTATAGAATACGCTTAGGCAGAAATGTTTACCATGTGGATTTTTTATATAGAATCTGGCCCTATATTTATTGGTAGAAAAGGCTCTACATTCTCCAAGTCTTTTTCTAAAATACTAACTTTAAAAAAAACACATAGACCAAAATGATAATTTTACAACCCAATGTTATCCTCAAAATCTTTTAAACAGTGCAGTGATACAAAAATAACATCGGCCCAAAGCTGCAAAGGGTCAAAGAAGTACCAGACTCACATAAAATGTTGTAGGCCTCAATTAAAATAGACCATGAAAAGTATGCCGTATTAATGTATTCCCAAATTCTAAAAACTTTGTTTTATGGTTTAGTCTGAAGTTTAAAAAGCAATTGTAAAGCAATTCAATAGACACTTTAGTGGGGCAAAGGTTATGAGTTCTAGACCCATGCTGTTTGTGATAAGAAGTTTATGTCTTTATTAAACCTATCGGAACGAGAGCATCTTGGCATGACTCAGTATTTTAAACCCTTATAATTGAAACATTGTACTGAAGCAGTGGTATCATTACTAAAGATTAATAAAAGAAAATCTTAATTTGTATAAACTTCATTACATCTCCAGGTTTGATGCATCTAAATACTATAAATTCCTAAGAGGCTTTCAGCCATTTGAATTCATGAGCCAAGAAAAAAGAGTGGTAAGATAAACTGGAGTTAGCAGTGTCACTACTGACTAGCATTATAGAATCCATATATTTTAAGGTGTTTATAGCTGTCTGGATCCCTATTGAATTGCTCAGGGCCAAGCTAACAAATAAGGTGTTGTTTTGGTTCTGTCAGATCGAAGTGGATGCATTCTCTCTTTTATGCCCCCATTTTCCTAAAATGTGGTAAGGTGTGAGAGTCACTGTCCCATAATTGTCAAAATTAATATACTGTAACTGTGAAACCATTTCCAGCATTTTTGGGAGGGTGCCATGCTGTTAATGTGGAGAAAAAGTCATTGCCTCCTGTTTACCAAATGGCTGATAACAAGTGATGCCATTAGCTACACTCTTGAGGTAGCATGGTAGTGTTCTGCATTACCTCTAGCATTAACATTTAACACTAAGCGATCGCCTCCAAGGAACAGGCGAGGTGTAGTCCATGCCTGTTCCTCACTCTTTCCTTACCCAAAAATAGCATTTTCTGCTTCTGTTGTTTAAAGAGAGAATTAGCTCACACTAGCAGTTATCATGCTGTGATAACTATTAGCACAGGCCAATACTGTTAATGGATGGTAATTCCTGCATTCAACAGCTAAAGCAGCTTAATAAATAAGCCCCATAACATTTTATTGATATCATAGCAAACCATTTTATATAAATGTTTGGCAAAGAACCTCAATATTGTTTATGTTTGACTTATTCTTGCTCCCCCGGGCCCCGATATTCAGCCGCATTTGACTGGTCGGTTAAATGTAGGATAAGCGGCTATCCACCGATTTTTTTAAGTCAGACAAGCCAAGTTTGGCATCTAGATTTGGCCTGGAATATCTTTGGCCAGTCTGATTTTAACTGGCCAGTGCTGAATATCAGCTTGGCCGGTAACATCTGACCACAGTAGCCTGCAGTACGCGCCAACTGTTTACCACCGGGTAAGTGGCCCACGGTAGAAAATATAAAATTATTTTCTACCGCAGGATTTGGTGGGTGCCAAAATCGGAATTACCACCTGGCTCATGCACTAGCCAGGCGGTAGTGCCGATTTGGCGCTCGCTGTACACGCGTTGACCCTCCCGTGCCTTTGTAAAAGGGCCCCTAAATTCAGCATGCTGGGGCATTGTAAATGGCGCTATATTTAAATCTGGCATTGATTGCCTCCTTAAGTAATCATGCCAGATGGCAGATTCAGTTTGACTGCTGTATCCATGTTAAAGAGCAGCTAGGACATATTGTCCTCTGACCTTATCGTTTTCATATTAAGTGTGAGTATTCTAGTGCTCAGTATCCAAACGTATCATAGCACTGTATTTTTGTGCTGGGATCTCATACAAGATGGCAGAGCATTTCTGGCTCATAGGTGCTTAGGTGCCCACCCCTTTAAATGGCACACTGTGATACTAGTATCTAGCAGGTCTTGGAGTAGCTGAATGAGCATATGATTTCTGCTTATCTTGAAAGAGTCATCTGGATAGATTCCCAGTCTTTCCATGCTGTATTGTATGGTCTGACCTCTGTCTACCCAGTCTGAACCGGTACCCTGATAGAGAGCATCAGGCATGCTAGGAAGTGACTTTCAGCCACTGAGAAGTTTCTCACCCTTAATATAAGGCTCACTGCAAGCTGCTGTATATCACAGGGAAAGAAACATGTTTGTGGCTTCATTGGCAAGCTCTGCTATGTGTATGGGGAGTGTGGGAAGGTACCATGCTACTTGTATGCATAATCTACATAGGGAACTGGTACAAAATGTGCTTGCATGTGGATGTGCCATATAGCACCCAGCTAATTTCAATATGGGGGCTACTATTATGCTGGAATCCATGTGCAACCTGATCCTTGGGAACAAATATTATACACATAGTTATGGGGGCTTTTCAAGACATTTGCATGTAGAAAACCCCTCTCTAAGCTCTGTTTTCCATGTTGTTCTCAGGGGGTGGAGATTTCCATATTTTAGATTGGCCTCTATATTCCCCGCTTCTTTTGTTAAATACTACCCCTAGCCTCCATTTGTACACCTAAATGTCTTTTTCCTCATAGTACTATCTATCTAAAATGAGGCTTCACATATCTTTTTACACAAGTTGACCTTTATAGGATATCCCATATTTCTTTTGTTTTAATTATTTTCCCAATCAAATAAATTCCTAGTCTTTTTTATTGGTTTTTGAAACCCACACAATAAAAAAATAAACATCTGAAAAGAAATGGCTTGTAAGAATGTGGATATACTACATTGCTTGTGTACATTTAGACTTATACAACTTCATTTTCAACCTCATTAAGAGAACCTTCATGCATAATACACAAATGGGGACAGGAATTTGGAAAACAGTCAGCAAATTATGTGTAATGGCCTAAACTAATTAAAACTGCAAAAATTAGATTGGACTAGTAATAAAGTTGACTTAGCTTTTAGCTGGAATGATTAAGGGATTTACACCATACTAATACTCATATATTGAACTGGGGTCAAGCTTTCAAAGAAATGAGTATGAGGAGATCATTAGAGAGAATGTTGAAATAAAAGTTCAATGTATTATATGTCTTTCAAGACTTGGACTATACATGATGAGTGCAAATATAATGAAAACACTTTTTTTCCTGGGAAAGTGATGACAAGAAGAGAAAATTAAACAGAAGGGGAGAACATTGTGGTGCGACACCCTTTCAGCTGAAGAGGAATAGAAGAAGACCAGTCAATGACAGCACTGGCCTGCAATCTGATGCCATGAGATCATATTCCACCATGACTTTCTATTCTTTCAGGTACTTATGCACACAGGTCTTAACATAAAGTGCACACATTAAAGGAAAAATTGATGTTTGCAATAACCCTGATAGCAAGGCCCTCAAAACATTGCTCTCCCCGGTTCCTGCTCTAAGTACTGTCTCTCTCCCCTCCCCTATTTCCTCAATTTACTCTTCACCTATGACTGATTGTGCTACTGCCGAGTGATACTGTCTATCCTATCAAATATTGTAGTTCTTTTTTGAGTTTTTTCTGTTTTAGCCTGTAAACTGCCCAGATCTGCAAGTTAGCTTGGGCAGTATAGTAACTGTAAATAAACTGTAAACTATAAACTATCTGCCTGATATTCAGTGCTATTTAACCGGTCAAAATAGATGCTCAACAGTTAAATAGCGCTAAACCGGATATCTGCCAATATTCAGCAGATGATATTCGGCTATCCCTCACTGAATATTTCTGGCTAGCGACTAGCTGGTTATAGCCAGCTATTCACCAATTTTTTAACTGGGTTTAGCGGCCATATTTGGCCGCTTGAAGACCTGGTATATATATAGGTGGTCTTTTACTAAGACGCTGTAGCATTTTTAGCTCACGGTAGAAATCATCTGTTGGTAAACGCCGAGATATCCATTATATTCCTATGGGCGTCTCTGCATTTACTGTCAACTGATTTCTACCGCGAGCTAAAAATGTTACCACGGCTTAGTAAAAGACCCCCTCTATTGAGTAGAATAATGACCTGGAAATGACTATTAATGACTTGGAAAATACTGCTTTTTCCCATCGTTCCATTCAAGAAACCAACATGAAATGATAATGGGAAACATTTCCTATGTTTTTCAAACTAATATATATCTTCAATAAATATTATTAGAAAAGAGTTACAAAAAAGTCCTATTTTAGAAAAATTTCTCAAAGATTTGAAGAAGACAATACCACAGTCACCATAACATCTATCTCAGTATTGGTAAGAGAAGTCCAGGAGGAAAAGGGGACTGGTCAATAGACACAGCTGAAATACTCATTTCTAACAATGAACAACAAGCTGGAGAAAATAGGTACAAGATTCTATTTACCCTTCTATGTATACTGTTCAAATAACAAGCCTCCAGCAGCAGAATATTTCATTCCAGAGCAGATTTAGTTGAACTGACAGAGTGTATCCAAATAGATTCAGGCTACTCGGAATTCTCATTTCCCAGATCGGTGAGAAGTATAGGTATGCATGCAAAACATTTTCATTTAGTTTTTTTTTCTATATTTTGTTTATTTTGCATCATGTTTTATTTAATATATATATTTTTTTATGTTTAAATGTGCACTATTTTAAAATGCTGCTTACTAAGAAGGTCATTTTAGAACCACTGAATGGTGGTACTACATGTAAATAATAACATCTAGGCCCTTATTTTAGGATTTTATTTTAGGTCCATGTTTTGGACTTCTGAAAACCAGCATTTAGCCATCCTAATCCTGATTTTATAAAGCTGGGATATGGATGCGTAAAACTGCAGTATGACCTAATCACAAGGGAGTGTGGTCCGGGCGTGTATTGGGTAGGATTAGAGAGGAGCTAAAATCTGAACATCCAAACCCTATTCCAAAAGGGAAAGGGATGTCTATTTCCAAAAAGATGGACATTGGTATTTAGACCTGGTATCCGAAAGACCCGGTTATAGAAAGATGTTCTGACTGAGCAGTTCTCCGATTGAGGGATTAAGGGAAGTCACGGTAGGAATTTTTTCTGCCCCAGAGGCCTCACAATTAAAACAAAACAAAGAGCCAAAGTCTCACTACTCTAGCCATTAGGCTACTCCTTCACATGTACAGCTATGTGTCTATTTTATTAAGATGAACATTCCTATACTGCCACAATAAAGTCTATTTTCCCATGTTGTGCTCCAATCATAGATTGGCTGTTTAGTTTGTAAAATGGGATTTTATGTTGGATGTAACCAGTGCATGGACATCCATTTCTTATGTATTTTAGAACAGGATCTGCCGACATACTGACTTGGACGTCCTCATTCTGATTTGGATGTCCTGTCTAAAATGCTGTAGATAAACCAGTAGATGACGATATTACTGTATCACTATTTATATGCAAAGGGATGTATAGATACAAAAGAGGTATGTTGTGGGCATGGTTTGAGAGATCCAAATAAAAATATTTGTGAGAATTACTGATTTTGCAGGGGAAAACGTGTATTTTAGAAATTGTCCCGTCAGCTTTTGCACCTCTTCTGATTCACTTAAGTGTCCTCAAACTGCCTGTTTCAGCTAGAACTTTATAGGATGGGCATTTTTGACATGAAGTCTAAATCTGATTTTGGACATTTTGCAGAAAATGTCCAAAAATCCAGTAATGGACATAGCAATCTTCAAACCAGAAAAATGTCCAACTTTTTTCTTTTGCTAATGGCCATTTGATAGATGTTTCTGTGCTCAGTGCATCTATCTTTTTGAACCATTTTCGAAAACAAAATGTCCAAGGGAAAAATGCACAAAAACAAACCGTTGGGACGTGTGGGGAGCCAGCATTCTTTGTAGACTGTGCACACAGATATCACAGCAGAGCAGTGGAGCACCCTAGGAGGCACTGCAGTGCACTTCACATAAAATGTCCCAGGTACACATCTCACTGTTACCCCCTTATATTGTATGGTGAGTCCTCTAAAGCCCACCAAAAATACAGTGTATCCAACTGCACACCACTACATTAGCCCTTATGCCTGCAGGTGTCACTTATATGTGAGTATGCTAGGTTTCAGGTAGGTTTTGGAGGGCTCCCACTTTCCACAACAAGAGTAACATAGTGGGATATGGACCTGGGTCCCCTTCTCTACAGTGCACTGCGCCGATCACTAGGCTACTCCAGGAATTTGCTTGCTGCTCTAATAGGACTGGCCATAACATCTGAAGCTGTCATAGAACCTGGTATGTACTGTTTCATTCACATCTTTTGGGGGTAGGAGGGGGGGTCATGCCTTAATCCCTCCAGTAGTCATTTGGTCATTTAGGGGCCCTTTTTTCAAAGCGGCGGTAAGCCCAACGCGGGCTTACCATTCACTAAAAGGGAAGTATCACCAGGCTACCACAGCAGCTCAGTGGTAGTTCCCTCCCCGAGCATACGCCATTTCTGGCGCTGCAAAAATATTTCAATTTTTGTAGTGCCAGTGTATACCCAGAGGTAATAGTGCAGTGCCAAGTGCTGCCCAGTTACTGCCAGGTTAGCGTGGGAGCCCTTACCACCATCACCTCAATGGGTGGTGTAAGGGATCCCTCCCCAAAATGGCTGTGTGGAAAGTGCTTCACTTACTACTACTACTATAAATCATTTCTATAATGCTACCAGTCATATGCAGCGCTTCACAATTTAACAAGAAGAAAGACAGTCCCTGCTCAAACTTGCCGCACAGCCATTTCTTGAGAAAAACAAAGACCTGCCTTTTGCTCACTGTGGTAAAAGGGGGCCTCAGTGCATGCCAAAAACACGTGCCAACGCCAGCGCAGGCCCCCTTTTGCAGCAGCTTCATAAAAGGACCCCTTAGAACATATTTTTGTGACTTAGTTTGGTCTAGACCTGTTTCAATCATAATTAACTTTTAGCCCCAGTCATTTTTCTTTGTTCCATTATGGCAGAAAAATGTCCAGGTTTTGGGAACACCCAAATCTTGCCCCCAACATGCACCCTTATTATTTGGACACATTGCATACAAACTGCATAGGAAACCGTATTAAAAGTGGGTTTTGAAAGTAGTGATTAGGATGTTTTTAATTCCATCTGCCACTTTGTGCCGCTTGTTAGACATTTCTTTTTTGATTTGAAAATGAGCCTCTTAATGTCCTAGTTTTACAAATGACTCACAAATATACAATTTGGCCATTAGAAGCCTGGCTCCTTAACTGGGGACAATTACATGTATAGTTTGTGAAATCCAGTATGTGGGTATATAAGTACTGGTAGTTACATATATAGGTTATAGGTGTTTGCACATACAAGCCACTGAGTGATGCAGCCCATCCTTATATGTATTTTCCAAAATGTTCCACATTCAGCTGGACTTTTGTAACATGAAATAGGCCTGTATTCTGAATGTCCTGACTTGGACATTGCATTTCGTTTAACATACTAATTTCTCTAAGCCATTCTCCCTAGATCCACAACAACTCAATTGGATCAATTAAAACAATTACCAAACTTGGCTACTATCAAAGAGGATCATAGGGGTAGGGCAGGTGTGCTGGATGTTCCACTAAATCCCCTAACTATCTGGAACAATCTACAAGGCCTATTTTGTGTCAAGGCTAATTGATCTGTCACTAACTGCTTTTTCAGCTTAGCTCTATTTTCCCCTACAATGTTTTGAATGATAGTTAAACTTTTTCATAATTCCCATTCCATTTCCTCTCCAGCCGTCTGTGTTTATTGTTTTAACAACCTCAGCCCTGGTTAGTACTAAACTGCCCTATCAGGGCCAGCTTAACCTTTTAGCAGTATTTCACTCCAAAATTAATCCTTCTATTGATTTGCCTCCCATATTGACAGATGTAGGCTACAATCCTCTATTACCTTTTTAGCTGTTATCACCATCCAGTCACTTATTCTAATTTGTTATTCCTTTTGGTACTCAGTCCCTTCCCTTCAAAATGTAACCATTCCTGTATATAATAGTGTTCTGTCCAAAATAATGGCACCACTTGCAGATTCCCCCTCCCCCACTAAACCTCCATTAGTATAAAAATGAATCCCAAAACACCATTGAAAAATTGACTTTGATAAATGTCAATAAATGATATACACATTCAGGTCTTCGTCTTCCAGTCTCTTCTCATATGTCTTTGAGATGAGATTGGAAGACCTGAAAATGTGTACCCTAGAGGAGAGGAGGAACAGGGAAGATATGATACAGACATTAAATACTTGAAAGATATTAATATAGAAACAAATATTTTCCAGAGAAAGAAAAGTGGTAAAACTAGAGGACATGTTCTATTGACTGAGGCACCAACTAGTTTTTCCTACCATGGCCGATAGCAACCCTTACTTCACATTTTTCATCCCCCTCCAAAACTTAGGGCCAGATGCATTAAACTAAACATGCCTTTAACGACCCTTTAACAACCCTTTAACAACCAACTTTTTAACCGTTGCATGCATTAAAGGCCATTTTCCGACGACGGTAGCAGCAAAAGAAAATGGAATGCAGATGAGCAAATTGTTTAGAAACCCTATTGGAATGAGATGCACTAAAGTTTTCCGCTTCCCCTAACGCAGGAAAACTCCGGGAAAGCTAACGAGAGGTCTGTACCTTTCGTTGTGGCTGCCCGGCTTCCAGCCGATTGCATTTCCCCTCTTCCCTCTCACCAAGTAAATGTACTTGTTCTTAGATTTGGTATACCACCTCTCCTTTCAACTTGAGGAAAAATGTCTACTTACAATGTTAAAGCAAACTGAAAAACAATGTTAAAAAAAAATCGTGAGGGGGCAAAAACGGTCATCAGGAGCGTCCTTTATGGATGGCCTTGCCCCCCCCCCCACCCCTCCCGCGGTCGTCACTGCTCTCCGCTCCCCCTACATTTAAAAACGTGACTTTTTTTAGCTAGCCCCTCTCTCCCTACCTTCCTCTCTTTCTGCTGTATTAGAAAAAAACAGCTCCCGCCATCCTCCGCCCCCGTGCCCTGCCCCCGCCGCCCCCCCAGAGGTCGTCGCCACTGTTCCCCCCCTCCACCAGGCCCCCCCCTGCCAAATGGAGGTGGTACATAACTGGAAGTTTGGCAAGTCATATGGAGAATGTACTTGGGCTGCCCTCTAAGGCTTATTATCCTGGCCTGCAACTCCCTTTGATAACATTATCACCTTAGCCACATAGAAGGGCTGATATTCATCCTGTTGGAGGCAGGCCGGCTAAGTCCCGTGGTTGGCAATGAGACCAGATATTCAATGCCAGGCAATTTCCTGTAACCAGCATGGAATATCCTTTTTTTCTTTTGGCCACTATAAGCTCAACTAGCTACTTTTCAGTGCTGGCCGGTTAGCTTATAGCAGCCAAAGACAGGCCTGCTATTTTAGCAGCTTACTTTAGCCACTTAACTTGGCCAGTGAAGCACTGAATATTCATGGATAGCTGGTTGTATCGTCTGATATAACCAGTTAGCTGCTGTGCGATGACCACAAATATTAAGCGGGAGATAACCGGCTATCTCCTACTGAATATTTGCGGATAGCCTGTTAAGTGCTATTTAACTGGCCAGGAGCCATTCCTGGCAGGTTAAATAGCGCTGAATATCAGCCAGACAGTGTTTTTAAGTCTCAGTAAGGTTAAAACAATAGAGTGTAAGCTTAAGTTTCTGTGGCACAATAAGACACCTAGAACAGTACTAAGGAAATTAAAATCGGTTAAGGAAAGAGGTGGAATTAATTTTCCATTGTACCATTATTCTTAATGGATGGCCGCTACATGGTTTACAGATAGTGTTTATGGATTGGACCCAATCTGCTTGCAGTTAGAAAGGGTTCTAGTGAGTCCCTTTCTTTTGCATAGCTTGGTCATTGCTCAAGCTCAAAATGTTATGGCTCATTTTCCAAAAATGCTTAACACAGCAAACAGTACTACAGTGTATGTCCAAATGTCTGAAATTATCTTGGCCTGATATGGAGTCTATTTCCATTTGGTTCAATCCCGACTTGAGGATAAAAGAAAAAGTGTTTAGTAGGGGTGAATCTGCAAGCAACAAAGATGGACCAAAACCTCACAAAGAAGATCAAGAACACCAAATGCAGTGAAGAGATGGAGTCATCATCTGGAACCAAACAGTCTTTATTCCAACCAGCATATGCAGTAAAGAGCTGATGACCCAACACGGCCATGTTTCAGCAGAAAGAATGCCTGTGTCAGGGGTCTCATCATATAGACAGCTGGTGATAAAGGACAGCGTTCACAGTTAAACAGCACTCCAATAGCTGCCTTTCAATGTTGGAATAATAAAATGAATGTGGAATTGTGTGAAGCCTCAAAGGACCGCAGGAATGCTATGGTATAATGACTATTTTGTTCCACAAGGTGACTCTACCTCCAGAGGTACTGCATGCCACATTATTGTCCATGATAACAATATGAACCTAATTAATGGCAGTACATTGTATTTATTTTATACCACTAATTATACTATGTGAAATAAGGTACAAACCAACCATGGGGTCCTTTTACTAAGGTACACTGAAAAATGGCCTGTGCTGGTATACACGCATGTATTGGATGTGTGCAGGTCCATTTTTCAGTGCACATGCAAAAAAAGGCCTTTTTTTTGGGCCAAAAATGGACGTGTGGCAAAATAAAAATTGGCGTGCATCCATTTTGGGCCTGAGACCTTACTGCTACCCATTGACTTAGTGGTAAGGTCTCATGCGTTAACTGGGCGGTAATGATCTATGTGCGTAGAATGACAATTACCACCCAGTTTCCACAACGCGCTGGAAAATAAAAATTATTTTCCTGCACGTGTAGTGGATACACATAAAATTTGAAATTACCGCCTGGGCCATGCGGTAACTCCAAATTGACACGAGTTAGGCGCATGTAGGCGCCTACATGGCTTAGTAAAAGGACCCCCATATGACTCAATATAAATAATCACAATAAATGTTGTTTAAAACATTTTTTAAGAGTGAACTGAGCACTCTTAAATAACATTTCTCAAGTGAGTGCCTATGGTGTGATATTGTATATCTTGTAAAAATTGTTTATATTGAGGTATATGGTTGGTTTGTATCTTATTTCACATAACATGATAATAATATGCAATAAGAACCATTGTTCTATGTTAACTGCATGGCAGCCTTTTCCAAAGTGCTGGGAATACCTCGAACACATAACATAGAGGATTTTGTACTTAACGTGACTTAACTCTAGTTGTTAAGGTGTGTTAGGTGCAAAACCTTAGTAAATCTTTGAAGTTGTGATTCTAGGAATAGATAGGGCCCATCAAGTTATAATCTTGAGAGTCATCAGATTTGTAATTCACTTCTTCCATTTGGTGATTCTGGTAAGTACACGTTTTAGGGCTCTAGGAATTTAACTTAGGTTACATAGAGAAGGCTGAATGATAAAATGACAGTTTAAACTTATCTGAAACTATAGCTCTTATTTATTTAAAAGAGCATATCCAAGGTATATAAAAATATGACTCTTTTTCTTTAAGTGCTTCTTCTTGAGAAGGATCTGAAAAGCTACATGTGAGCAGAAACCAATAACTATAATATTGATGATGGTATGCTAGTTAATTCAAGGGTCTCAGACTGAAAAACATCCCTTTCACCAATGATGCACCCTACAATTAATTTTAATTATTGGTTTGCATAGGATAGTATCAGTGGCGGAGGAGGGTCAGAGATTTCAATAAACTCTGCTGCATAATGTCTAACGCAACACAGCTGCAAGAGCTGAAAAGAAACCCTATACAATTAAATGTTGAGTTACTCTACTTTTCTAATGACAGATTTAGTTTTCACATCTGTGAAACATAATTAGGCTCACATAACAAGAGCAAAGCCCATATCGTCAAGTTTGATTTCTCCTATTCATAATAGACCATCTCTAAGAGATCTGGATGTCTTATTTCTTATGACAATGTTTTAGATTCAACAAGTCATTTTCAGTAGTCAACACTGCCCATATCCCATCTTCTCTTTTATCAAATCACCATCTGTAGTGTAATCAAAATAATCACAGTAATTTGTGTTTCTATAGTGGCTTTAATACAAAAGGAATCTGATGTGCTTTACAATTATCCTTTCACCAAAAATATAAATGGAAATAAAGTTTAGCAAGCACAGTAAAGTAATAGAGGGTGATAAAATTTTTAATAAACTAACACTCATACATTCAAGGGTAATTTTGTAACAGGTTGCCTATGTGTGAAAACCAAGTAGACACCTATTTCAAGCTTATTTTATAAAGTCCCATAGGCGTCTGTGTGATATTATTATTATTATTTATTGCATTTATATCCCACATTTTCCCACCTATTTGCAGGCTCAATGTGGCTTACATAGTTTTGTTAACATATAGAATATAAAGACCAAAGCGGTAATAATTATGCCTAAACTGAGGTCATAGACATTTACTCCAGTTTGTGTGCATGTGTAGGCAGATGTTAGATGGTACATGGAGATGGAAATTCACACATCCTTGTCAGGATGTGGGAAATCCTCATATTGTTAAACAAGGTAATCTGCAAAACCTAGAGTCTCCTGTAAAAGAGGGGCAGGACCATGCCTCAAAGTTCCTCCATACACAGAGGAGCTACAGTTTTAGAATGTTTTACATGAGGATATGTCAAAATCCCCTCCCCCAACACATACACACACAAACACGCACCATGGTAACCCTCCCACCACACCATGCCAGCCTCCCTTAGCAGAAACAACCCACCTAGATGCCAGTTCACCAATAGAAGCTCCTGGTGGCAAAGCCTCCCAGCACATGGTGCCCTCACACTGTGTCTGCTTCCCCTCCCCCGTTTTGAAGTCTAAGGAATCCCTGGGTTCCAGGGGCATATCTGGACTCCGGCGGTAGGGGGGGCCAGAGCCAGAGGGGGGCACATTTACCCCCCCCCCAATGACCCCCCGCCATTTCCAGATCCCCCCCACCGCCAACCCTCCCCCGCTGTCGTTGCTTACTTTTGCTGGTGGGGGACCCCACCCCCCCGCCAGCCGAGGTCCGCTTGCCGCCTTTAAAGATATTTCTTCAGCTGGCGGGGGACCCCAACCCCCACCAGCCGACCCAACGTCTTTAAAGCTCTTCTTCGGCCTCCGTGGCCGTGCTGTAGTTGATAGCTGTTCAATCCAGTTCGGAGTCTGACGTTCCAGCATGTTGTCCTGCACAGATTCTTTACCACTAGGTCTATGACTAGTGGTAAGGTCTCAGACCCAAAATGGACATGCAGCAATTTTGATTTTGCTGCACGTCCATTTTCGGCAAAACAAGAGGTCTTTTTATACAGGTGGGCTAAAAAATGAATCAGTGTGCACCCAAAACCAGTGCCTACACTACTGTAAGCCATTTTTCAGCATGTTTTTGTAAAAGGACCCCTAATCTTCTTAAATTTATGAGGGTTTTCAACAGATTTATATGGGTTATCAGTACTATCTGGTTAATTTTTGGCATGCCTATAGAAGGTCTCCTGGCTATCTTCCACATAACCATATAACTTCGGCCGGACATGTTGATGTCTGGCCAAAAGTTATGCATTCATAGCTCTGAATATTTTCAAGCTAGTGTCTAATGTGGTTAACCCCAAAGTTAGCCACATAAATTGTATTGAATATCAACCCTTTTTTTCAAAAACAGTTTTCTGCTCCTTAATAATTTGGCATTTTGTAACTGATTGGGTGTGTTGTGAAGACTGGGTTGAGAAGCACTGCTCTAGATCATTCTATGAAGCTTTGCTCTTCATTGAAATCCTTGACACAATTGTGTGCTTTGGTCCAAGCTTTCAACTGAATTTGGCTTTTCTACATCACTGAACTTCTTCCTCCGTCTCCCCCTATGCTAATCACATTTGTGAGAGATGCCAAAGATGTTGAGTATTTAGTCACGGAAAATCAGAGGAAAAGTCTCTGGTGGCAAGGGTTTTTCAATCTAACAGGACGCTGGATGCTGTGTTTTCCTCCTTCATTGCCAGATCAATAGCCCATCATACAGTCTCTATAACATGGACGATGACAAAAGAGTCTATCAGCCCAGTCACAGCTTCCTAGGACTCATCAGGGAAGAGCTTAACAGATCGGAATACGTTTTTACATTTTCAAAGTGAAGGTCTGAAGAAGAGTCTCTCCTGTATTCTCAATTCCTGAGGTGTAAAAGAATTTGTACAGATATTTGGGACTTCGAAAAGCAATCTAACGATTTGAAGTTATGTCTGCAAGATAGAGGGTATCCAAGAAAAGTTTTGAATACAGCATATAAAAGAGCAAGGTATATCAACAGAGACTTACTTTTTCAGGCAATTGCTTAAAAAGATTTTGATCAAATTGTCACCTGTACTTTAAAATGTACTCCAGGTATTGGTATTTGATTTCTGATACTCCAGCTTTTAGTGAAATGCACCTGAAGATTGCATTCAGTAGGAACTCTAATTTAAAAGCATTACTAACTCCATTGGCTATTCAAAGGATAGGGTTAAAAAAGGAGCATCAATGGACAGCACTCAAATGTTTAAAATGTCAAATATGTGAAATTACTATGGAGATTGATAGTACCTGTTTTATTCATCCAATTTCTGCTTAAAGTGCTTTTTGAAACATATAATCTCATGCAGCCCTGAATTTTTGATATATTTAATTATTTATCCCTGTCTGAAAATTTACATTGGAGAAACAACGCGACCTTTCAAGACCAGATTGATGGAACATAAAAGCTGCCTTAAAAGGCAGCGCACAGAAGCTCACAAAATCAGTGCTTCATTGGCCTGGCTGGCAGGGATCTGCAAGCCCCACCACACCAGCAGAAGAGCTCCTCTCAGCAAAAAGAGCCCTTACACCCTGTGCAGTCAGCTGCAGTGTTCCCCAGCAGCTACCACCCCACCCCTCCTGTATGCTCAGTTTTTGCTCATATGCAGAGGCTGGACTTGTCAGCAATTTTGGGAGACTGCTGGCAGCAGCACAGGGTACAAGTGCTCTTTCTGCTGGGAGGAGGTCTTCGGCAAGTATTTCTTTGGGGATTTTGCGGTGGCGTCTGGCAGTGGGGTGATGAAGAAATGAATCTTTGGGCCCACCCTCCTTGGGCTCAAGTCCACTGTAAATCGGTTTCTGGCTACGCCACTGCAGTCATTATCTATGCACATTGGTACCAACATTTATTTCAGCATTTATATTAATACATACTGATTGTGTTATTTTACTGACAATGTTACATATTTTAAGTGACATCTATGCTTGACTAGTGTATTGTTGTTATTTGATATAACAAGAGGTACAGTAAGTAAAGGGTTTTTTTTTTTTCCATTTTTTATGGTTTTACCTAAAATACATATTTATGCCTTACAGGTTATACCAAGGGCCCTGTTTACTAAGCCACGTTATAGGTGCGTTAGCGTTTTTAACACGCGTTAACCATGTATGCACATTAACCGTGTATGTCCCTATATCCCTATAGGCGCCTACACATATTTATGTTGTGACTATATATTTTGATGATATTCGCTGTCACTCTTGTGCAAATAACACTGGTAGGTTTTTGTTTTTTTTTTTTTGTTTTACATGAATAGTTTTTTTTTCTACACTTACATAGTATTGTTAATAACTTCGCTTGCAATACTTATTCATTGTTAATATTTTATTGCACCTCTGCTGATTTATGATTGTTTCTTGTGTTTATGGCAATGCTATCTGATATAGTATACTTTTATCTCCACGAACTCATACACTGCATCCAATGCTATTACATCCTATTGAGCACTGTCAAAGACTTCTAAGCATCTGTAGTAGCGGTTTTCCGTGGCATGGATTTCTCAATACACTCAAAGTAGTATGTTGTATGCCACATTCAACCATGATTGCTGCATTATTTCATCATTTCTGCATGTGCTGCTCACTTTTACATGGACTGTGCCACAGCCAAGAACAACCCACAACCACCATGTGGTGCATCAAGCACTGCTTCCAACACTGTGGTTCATTATTCATTGGCAACCATGCATTTGTTGTCTGACCATTTAATTTTCCTAAAAGTGTAGATCCCAGTCTCTGGCTACTGCTTTCCTGTCTTCTCTTAGCTCTCTTTCCAGGTTCTCCTGTTTGTTTTTATTCTCTCTCCTCCTGTAATCTTCACTTTCTCCACTACATCCCTCTCTGACACTGATCTTTTCCTTTCAGCTTTCTTCTAATTTTCTGCTTCTCTGTCCATTCAATTTTCATTCACTCTTACTATTCAATCTGCCTTTATTCACTGCATCTACCTAAAGCTTTCCATATCTTTCACGGTACCCAGGTCCTCTCATTCCTTTCCTCTTATTCCTCAGTCTCTTCTCCCCCGTCCAGTATTGCCCTCTCTCTCTTTCTCTTCTGTCCATCCAGCATTACCCCATCTCTCTCTGTCTCACTTCACCCCGTTCACTATTACCTCACCTCTCTCTTTCTCTCACTTCACCCCATTCAGTATTATCCCCATCTCTCTTCTCTATGTCCCTCTGTCCTATCCAACATTACCCATCTCTCTCTCTCCCCTCCCCATCCAGCATTACCCTGTCTCACTCTTTCTGTCTCTTCTCCCCATACAGCATTACCCAATTTCTCTCTTTGTCTGCGTGTGTGTCTCTTCTCCTCCACCCAGCATTACCTCCTCCCCATCTCTGTTTCACTTCTCCTCATTCAGCATTATTCCCTCTCTCCTGTCTCGCATCACCCTACCCAGCATTACCTCCTCCCAGCATTATTCTCTCTCTCTCACCTAATCCAATTCAGCATTACCCTATATCCCTCTGTGTCTCACTTTACCTCATTCAGCATTAGTCTGTCTGTCTATCTCTCTTTGTCTGTCTGTCCCTTCTCCCTTTATGTCTCTTCTTCCCATCTCTCTCTTTCTATGTATGTGTGTGTGTGTGTGTATGTATATGTGTGTCTTCTCCGCCATCCAACATTACCATCCAACAGAAGCCTGCGCGGCTGCGTTGCTGATCTGCAAGGGCAGGCTTCTGTTTCTGTGAGTCTGATGTCCTGCACATACGCGGCCGCACAAGAGAAGAGGACCGGCTGGCGGGGGTTGGGGACCCCTGCCAGCAAAGGTACCCGGCAGCGGTGGGGGAGGGTTGGCGGCGGGGGAGCCAGGGCAAATCTATGGGGGCCCATGCCCCTGTGGCCCCACATAGCTACGCCCCTGCTTTAAAGCCAATATTGTCATGTCAGTCTCTCGCTTATGTTGATTCTAAGCTTAGAAAATTGAAGTGCAATGATTAAATTAAAGTTGAGAGTGATAATTGATCTTGTTGATCTCAATTTATATGTGCATTTCTATACTCTATGTACTAATATATAAGTTTACAGTTGGGTTTTCTCTATAGGATCTGTGTACGCTTTCAAATTGGCAAAAAGTAGTCTCATCCTTTGGGCTGAAGGTAGAGTTCCCCAGTACCTCTCCACTCTTGTCTCTCCCTACGCCCCCCCTCGGGTACTCTGTTCTGTTGATAAATCTCTCTTATCTGTTCCCTTCTCCTCTACTGCTAATTCCAGACTCCGTTCCTTTTATCTTGCTGCACCTCACGCCTGGAATAAACTTCCTGAGCCTGTACGTCTAGCCCCCTCTTTGGCTGTTTTCAAGTCCACACTTAAAGCCCACCTCTTTACCACTGCTTTTGACTCCTAACCACTGCTCACTTGCCCTGTTCTTTTATCCTCACTTCTTTATTCCCTTACCCTTAATTGTTCTGTCTGTCTGCCTGTCTTATCTAGATTGTAAGCTCTTTGAGCAGGGACTGTCTTTTTGTGTATGGTGTGCAGCGCTGCGTATGCCTTGTAGCGCTATAGAAATGATAAGCAGTAGTAGTAGTACAGCTCTCCCCTTTTAGGGAACATGTTTTTTCTCCTTAAAGATAGGGGAAGGCTGTAAGATGGGATCCAGAGTCCTGCAGATGAACAACCAGACCTTGAAGGATGCTAACTTTGTATGGGGGGTGGGTTTTGAAAGCTCAACTCAACTTTCAATGGTTGGACAATATTAATTTGACTTGTATTGTTGACTTTATACAGGGTGCTTCTGTCAAGATCTCAGATATTGGAGCACTGTGCTTTCTCTCTTTACTCATTTGCATTGCTCCAGCTGATTCACTTTCTGCATTCTCACAAAACTGAATTCTTAAGGGACTTAATCCCATTGGAACTGATTTTCTGAAAGGCTGCAAGTGGCAAAGGCCTCACTGTGAAGCATTATACGGTGATACTTTTGAGTGGGTGGCACAACAAACTTTAATTTGGCTATAGAAAACAGTGGGAGATGGAATTTCACCAGACCTTAACTCCAGATCTGTGGGAGGACACGAGTAGTTACTTCCACCTTCCATCAAGATACTCAATTCAACATTATAAACTGAATTTATTTTATTCCCTGTTGATTTAAAAATATTTATAAGGAAGGATCTGATTTGTATTGGAGGCAGTGTGGACAGCTTGGCACTTTTCACCTATTAGGTGGGAATGCCTGAAGGTAGAGGAGTTCAGAGATCAAGTATGGGTTCATGGACAGTGACTCACTGGACCTATATTCCAGAAATCATACTCTCTCGCCAAGCTGCATGTGCATGGGGATTCAAAAAACTATCTTCTTGCACGGCATGAGTTGACCAGTTCCATTGTTTGGCTGTGAGATTGGTTATAGCAGCAAAATGGAGGGACAATAAATCACCCACTCTGGCAGACTGGGTTAAGAAACTGAGTATCATTACAGAAGGAGTGTGATTTTTAGAAGTTTTATTTAACAGCCTGAATAAATGGTGAAAACTTTGGGACCTAATGTTATACTTTCTTGATAACTATCTGGGTACCTTTTCCATGCTCTAGATGCATCAGCCATGAAGAATATTAGTTATGTCATGGATACCCTTGGCTCCCTCCACCTGAATGGATTCAGACCTTATCAACCGAGGAGTGTTTTGGCTTCTTCTTCCTCGCCTCCTTTCTGGAGAGTTGCTATTCATCCTTTCTTATTTTTTCAAATTATCCCCCCTAAAGCTTAGCTCGAGTTATCTGTTGCAGGGCCCATAGGAATAAAATGAGCCCTGCTGCAGATAACTCGTGCTAAGCTTTAGTAAACAACCCCTTATATCTGTTTTATCTTTTACATATGCTGTTGGTACTGAATGCGCACTCACTCACATGAACATGTTTCTTGTTTAATGTTGTTGTTATATGGTTCAAGGTTCAATTTAAATTGTACAAAGCAGTGTCCAGTTTAAAATACAACATGAATACAGCCTTGAAACAGAGTATGCATTTGGATAATAAAACAAAACCAAACAATGCTTAGGAATAAATAGTACCCAGTTTGTCTACGCTGTGTGATTGCAATGCTATCCCATTGCTTTGTAATGAAAGAATATAAAAAAGTAATTCAAGTAAAACAAAAGATATAGCAGAATTAGAAAAGGTATAGATAAGGGCAACAAAAATGATAAAGGGGATGGGACAACTCTATGAGGAAAGGCTAAAGAGGCTACGGCTCTTCAGCTTGGAGAAGAGACAGCGGAGGGGAGATAAGATAGAAGTCTATAAAATATTGAGAGGAGTGGAATCTCTTGTTCACTCTTTCCAAAAATACATGAACTAGGGAGCAAACAATGAAGTTAATAAATAGCAAATTAAAAACAAACTAGAGAAAATATTTCTTCACTCAATGTGTAATTAAACTCTGTAATTTGTTGCCAGATAATGTGGTAAAATCAGTTAGCTCAGCAAGGTTTAAAAAAGGTTTGGTAAAAGCTGTTAGCTCAGTAAGGTTTAAAAAAGGTTTGGATAAATTCCTTAAAAAAAAAAAGCCTAAAAGCCATTATTAAGATGGACTTGGGAAAAACCACTGCTTATTTCTAAGATAAGCAGCATAAAATCTGGTTTACTTTTTTGGGATCTTGCCAGGTATTTGGAAACAGGATACTGGGTTTGAAGGACCTTCGGTCTGTCTCAGTATGACAATGTTTATGTTCTTATGCATGTAGCCCAAAATGCAACTGCATGGATTTTATGTGGTTTATCAAAATATGACCACATTTCTACCACTTTGACCTATTTACGTTGGTTATCTATTGGATTTAGAGAACAATATAAGATTTTGTTGCTTGTTTTTTTAAGTGTTAACATGCCATACCTTGTGTAAACTCTGTTAGTTTCCATTTACATCAGCCAACTAGACCATTAAGATCTGCCTCATCAAATCTACTTGATGTACCCTCTTTTTGCTTAGTCTGTTAAGAGGAATATAGAGACTCAATTTTCTACATTAGAGGACTAGAATTTTGGAATAGGCTACCCACCCCCTTGAGAGCACTCAGGAATTTGGATCAGTTTAAAACATCCTTGAAGACTCATTTGTTCAATGTGCTTTCAGTGTTGATACCTGATGTGATAAGATGACTTTACATCATCTGTCTGACATTTTATTATCTGTCTGATGATAGGATGATTTTATATTACTTGTATGATATTTTATCTATGTTATTTTAATATATGATTATATATGTAATGCTATGAGCCACTGAGAATGGTAAATCTTGTGGTTTATAAATTTTGGAAATAAATAAATGTTTGTTTTGGGTGGAGTTGAGGAGAGTTCTGATTTGACATTGCAGCTAGTCTGACTTTCCACAATAGACATTAATCATCTTATACAAAACCCACCTAAAAAGGGTTGACCATTAGTAAAATGATCAGTATTTTCTAAAGTGTACAATCTGTGAAAACCTTTTAGGACCATTTCATCCACTACATATCTTTAGCTTTCCTTGGCATCATAATTTTGGAAATCAATCTATGTCAAAACTTTTTTTTTTTAGAGAAATCCCTCTAGCTGCAGGCTTGAAAGGATTTGAAAATCAATCAACAAAACAGACTTCCCTCATCGCCTGTGCTGCCAAACTTCAGGGAACATCTGGATAACAGTAGTATAAAAAAAAACATAACAAACTTTGAAAGCGTACACTGCTCTCTGGAACAGATATAAAATATTATTCAACCAGTTTTGAAACAGCAGCACCTAATCTGTTTTCTTAAAGGATTTACTTGACACTATTCAGGATCATCAACTTCTAGGTTTCAGAAAAACAGTCAGGTTCCACTGACAGAAAATATACACAGAAGCAAAGGTACAGAACATTCTAGATAACAGGACATCAATAGAAATCAAACAAAATAAAACATGGAAAAGAAAATAAGATGATACCTTTTTTATTGGACATAACTTAATACATTTCTTGATTAGCTTTCGAAGGTTGACCTTCTTCCTCAGATCGGAAATAAGCAAATGTGGTACCACATAGTATATATAAGAGAAACATCAAAGCATTACTTTGACAGTCTGACAGAGTGGGAGGGTGGGGGTATGCATGGGGACATCAAAGCATTTCATTGATATTCTAACAGAATGGGTGTTGGTAGGTGAGAGGAGGGTAATAAACAGAGAAATAAACAGAGAAATACAGCTTATGGTTTATAATGGGTTAGAAAACCCAGATCCTTATTAAGTCCTGTTTGTTGGGTGTCAAAATATTCAATAAGCTGTATTTCTCTGTTTATTTCTCTGTTTATTACCCTCCTCTCACCTACCAACATCCATTCTGTTAGAATATCAAAGAAATGCTTTGATGTCCCCATGCATATCCCCACCCTCCCACTCTGTCAGACAGTCAAAGTAATGCTTTGATGTTTCTCTCATATATACTATCTGCTACCTCATTTGCTTATAACTGACTATCAACTAATCGTAAATTTTCAGCGGGTCATGGCCGGACACATACCACTGAAAGTTCACTGACAGCAAGTTATGGGGCATTTAACCAGACAGGTGCTGACCATGGCTGTTTAAATGCTTTTGAATATTGGGGTTGATGGTGTCCAGCCTGCAGACATCCCCCCTTCCACAGTGTCCAGCCTGCCTGCATCTCATTTCTGCCGTGTGCCCATGTCTCCCTCTCTCCTCTCTGCACCTTGGGTCCAGTACACTCCCTCTCTCCTCTCCCATCCCCAGATACAACATTGTTCCCTCCATCCTCCCTGCTCCCTGGGTCCAACATCACTCCCTCACTCCCCTCTGTCCCCCCAGGTCCAACAACTCTCCTTCTCTTCTCCCTCCTTCCTCTCTACCCCCAAATCTTAGTTGATTATTTTTACTTGTTTATTTATTACTATTTTCTATTCTATTTTACTTATTGTTTGACCCCTTTAACTCCTTGTCTTCCTTTACCCTGTTTAAGCACATAGGGGGTCTTTTACTAAAGCTTACTCGAGTTATCTGCAGCAGGGTCCATAGGAATAAAATGGGCCCTGCTGCAGATAACTTGAGCTAAGCTTTAGTAAAAGACCCCCATAGTATACCGTTCTGATTTTGTTTTAACATTAATAATCAATAAGACGATCTGAAGCAGGCATCACATCAAAACACATTGGGTATTTCTTGTATGGTGCAATGATAACAATGGACTGACCGCAGATGGTTGTCTTGCGCTGTTGCAGTAATCCTGGATTTTTGACAACCCACCACATTTTATGTATCATATGTATTTTTATGTGTTTATTAAAGTATATTTTTGTAATTATTTTTATTGATTTATTTATTTGGTGACTGATACTACATTTTTGTTCTACCCCTCCAGTTGCTCTTTGAATTTTATGTCTGCATTTGCAATTGAGTATTCCTTCTCTGTGTTTGATACCCTCATTTTGAGGTATCTGTTCTCAGGATTAACTGATGCTACCATGGTGCAAAGGGTATGCCATCAACTAGACTGAGTTTGCTAGTCCACCACCATAAAATGAGACAAAGACAGGAAGCTGGGTAAATTAAAAAGGAAAGAAGTTGGAAGTTTACACTAAAGTTCTGTGTCATGGGAAAGCATTTCCATACCGGTGCCGTTGGATGACATTACTCACTTGTGTGCCTGACTCAGTTCTACTTGTCAATACAAAACTGGTTAGTGTATGACGTTCTTTTCAATGTTTATGAAAACCTGAAATAAAAAAAAATCAACATCAACTCCACCCATCCTGCATAGATATATAATAACTTCTGTAATCTATTACAGAAAAAAAAAAAGAACCATAATTTTTCTTGAATTATGGTGCATTAGGAATTACTTGGTAGCACTTAAAAAATAATTCTTCTATTCTAATGTTCTCTGTGCAGTGAAATGAAGCATTCTTTAGAATTCTGTCCTGTTATCTAAAGTAGAGAGGTGTGGTAGCCGTGTTAGTCCACTCTTAAGGTTATCAATAGAAATCAAACAAAATGAAACATGGAAAAGAAAATAAGATGATACCTTTTTTATTGGACACAACTTAATACATTTCTTGATTAGCTTTCGAAGGTTGCCTTTCTTCCTCAGATCGGAAATATCTTTCAATATAACTGGCTATCCACTAATTTTCAGCACGAGTTTGGTGGCCATATTTGGCCATGTGAATACCAAGCCTATCTTTGGCCAGTTCAAATCAGCCAGCGCTGAATATCAGCTTACATAAGTACATAAGTAATGCCATACTGGGAAAAGACCAAGGGTCCATCGAGCCCAGCATCCTGTCCACGACAGCGGCCAATCCAGGCCAAGGGCACCTGGCAAGCTTCCCAAACGTACAAACATTCTATACATGTTATTCCTGGAATTTTGGATTTTTCCAAGTCCGTTTAGTAGCGGTTTATGGACTTGTCCTTTAGGAAACCGTCCAACCCCTTTTTAAACTCTGCTAAGCTAACCGCCTTCACCACTTTCTCCGGCAACGAATTCCAGAGTTTAATTACACGTTGGGTGAAGAAAAATTTTCTCCGATTTGTTTTAAATTTACTTGGCCAGTTATGTTTGAACCAACCAAAAATAAACCAGATATTCAATGCTATTCACTGGAAACCGCCCAGCATTGAATATCCGGGTATCAGGCATTTCCCACCCAGACAGTTCCTACCAAACAGTTTCCATCCACCAACTCCCCCTAAGACAAATCCCACCTAGGGCAATTCCCTCCACAGCAATTCCCACTTAAGGGGGATAAGTCGCACCAAGGACTCCCCCCCGGGGTCATTTCCCATCCCCCTAGCCTTTCTTTAACTGACCATAGCTTCTTTCTTGTATTTGGTCCCATAAGTCCTGGTAATTTTTTATAAATCGTAATCAGTGTGTCATTTTGAGGGTTTGAATTAGATTGAAACCTAGCTTGGGGGTTGTGGGGGGCATTGCCCCCCCCCCCCCAACTGAACTGCAGATTGTATTTATTTATTTATTTGTTGACTTATTTATAACATTTAGATCCAGGATTAAACATGAATTAGGATGAAACCTAGTTTAGAGTGGGTTGGGGGCATTGCCCCCAAATGAATTGCAGTTTGTATTTATCTATTTATTTATTTATGGATTTATTACATTTAGATCCCAGATTAAGCATGAATTAGGTTGAAATCTAGTTTGGGTGGTGGGGGGCATCCTCCCCTCCCACTTGAACTGCATATCTAGAAGAGGAAAGACATGTGTAAAAGATAATGAGGCGAGGGGGTACTGCCCCCCTCCAATGATCTGGGAGAGGAAAGGGAGGGAGATTACTTGTCCTAGTGTGTTTTGTATTTTGGGGGGTTATGGGTGGGAATTATCCTCCCTGGTATGGTGGGAATTGGTTCAGTGGGAATTGTCCTGGGTGGGAATTGTCCAGATGGGAACTGACCTAGAACCGAATATCTGGGCTCAGCACCAACCACAGGAGTTGGCCGGGCTAACTCCCATGGTCTGAATATCGGGCCCCATGATTAACTATTTTAAATCTCGAGATTAATTGTGATTAAAAATGTTATCAAAATGCAGCACTGTTCTTAACTGTTCCTGCTAAATTACTTAGGTTAAACTGAGGTACAATGCATGACTTCAAAGTCATATTTTTTGGCTATAAAAACCAAGCAGTCCTTTTACTAAACTGCAGCAAAAACAGGTTTTAGCCCCCCCCCCCCCCCCCCATGTGGGTTTTTCCTCATGTGCTAAGAACATTTTCACCACAACCATAAAATGGCTGATTTTATCTTTTGTGTATTAATGGGCATTATCACATGGCCATTAAAAAAAACACATGCACACATAACACCATCCATTTTGAAGGCATTAGGACTCATATGTTAATCCTGCACTAATCAGTTAACACATGCTAATGTGGATGCATTGTTTAGTGCAGGAATGTCCATTCTCTGCCCTCCTGACATGCCCCCTCAAAAATACATATATTTTTTTAGTGCCTGGATTAGCGCACACTTGAGCTATCTGTTGTCCTAGTGGTGATTTGACCCCACCCATAATGTTGTCGGATATGGTGAGTTCCTGTGCCGAGCAGTGTGCTGCCGGGTGTGAAAAGACACAGACCCGGGTTCTGCTTGGCGGCCGAGCAACCCCAAAGTTCACCTGTGGTGACCGCCGTTCCCCAAGGGTTGAGCCCCCAGGTGCGGGCGGCCGACAGGACTTATACTGAGAGGGCAGGAAAGAGGCACCCAGAGAGACCAGCCAGAGGAGAGCAGAAGGAAGAAGTTCAGGAGCGGGTCACAACAGAGTGACAGGCAGCAGGCTAAGGAGTGTATTGGGTCTAGTCAGGTACACAAGTGGATAACTGACCCAGGAGTCACCAGGTCCAGGAAACATATTCAGGCAGGCAGTAGACAGGAGAATAACCAGGTCCAGGCAGGATATTCAGGCAGGCAGCAGACAAGAGAGTAGCCAGGTCCAGGCAGGATATTCAGGCAGGCAGCAGGCAAGAAATTAACCAGGTCCAAGCAGGGTCTTTGCAGGCAGGCGGCAAACAGAAGAGTACGCTGAAGAGAAACCCTTACCCAAGTAGAAGCCGAAGCAATGAGGCAGAGTGAAAGCGTCCCAGAAATAGTGCAGGCTTTCTGACGTAGATAGGAACCAGCTGAAGAAGAAGAGAGCTTCCAAAGGTCAGGAAGGCAGAGAGAAAGTCAACACAGGTGCATGGTAGCAAGGCAATTAAAGAGCCTGGAAGCCAGGCAGAGAGAGCAGATCCAGGTACATGAGAGCAAGGCAATCAAGGTACATGCAATTTTTTTTCTACACTAGCGTTATGTTTTGCTGAGTTCATAACTAATGACATGGTTTGCATGATTTGTATTGCAGCAACACAATTTTGAATTATAGTCCAGTTTTGTGTGCAGTGGGCTACACATAAAAATGTTGCTATTTGCAAAAGTGAAAAATTGTGCCTAAATCTTGTATAGTGTGAATTATTACTGAATATAGAAAGAGGTTTGGTTGCTGACAAGAATTAAGCATTGCTGAGGTGCAGCTAATATATAATATTAAGTACAGACCATAATGTTACTTAATTTTCACATCTTTTTCTCTTTTTAAAAAATGTATGTACTTATATTTTGAAACAACAATTACAAGTACACACTTGCTCCAGAAAATCAGAGATAAAGAAATACAAAAAGAAATTTAAAGAGGTAAATCTAATCAGAATAAATGAGAGACATGAACATTAAAGATAAGGAGATCACAATGAAGAAATAAGAAAGTAAATCTGTACATAACCCAGCTATATCATCCTATGGCTAATTAACTACTTGATATTACAATCCCACTGAGATCTTCTTCATTTCTAAAAGTTCCTCAGTTTTTCAGGAGTAAAGAAAACATATTTTATTCCCAAGTAACAAACCAGTCATTTACATGGATATGCTTTTTAATATAATGGGGATCAGGAGAGACAGTTCACTCAGTATGTGTTCCCTCTAAACTAGAGGTCCGCACGGGAATGGGGTTTGTGGGAATCCCGTGTAGTCCACTGGAATCCCGCAGGAATCCCCTCCGCGTCAGCGGGAGTGCCGTAGGGACGGAAACAGATATGCGGGAATCCTGTGGGGATGGAGGATGTTCTGGCGGGATTCCCATGGGGACGCACGCACATACCTTTGTTTGTGAGAGCCGCTGCTTTTCTGCTGATCTGTGTGCCCCTATCGCATCAATCATGCTGCAGTGCTGGTTTGCCAATCGCCCCTTTCGCCAATCGCCCCTTCTTCTTTTAGTGGGCAGAGACACCAAGCTCTCCTCCAGTGGGAAAAGAAGGACGGCCTCTACTGCCCCGTCGCAGGGATGGCCAAATTTCAAGGGGGGAGTCGGGCATTTCAAAGGCGTGTGGATGTCTTTCTCAAAGAAACGTCCATTTTGGGCGTCCTTAAGTGCTCCAGCGCAGGGACGGGGACGGCTAAATTTCAAGGGGGGTGTCGGGCATAGCAAAGGTGCGTGGATGTCCTTCTCAGAGAAACATCCATTTTGGCCATCCTTAACTGCTCCATCGCAGGGACGGCCAAATTTCAAGGGGATGTTGGAGGCATAGCGAAGGTGAGACTTGAGCGCCTAACACTTAGACATCCTTCATCCATAATCTAAAAAAAAAAAAAAGGACGTCCCTGACGAGCACTTGCACGTTTTCACCCGGGTCTCTCTGTCTCAACTCAAGTTCAACACGTGCAGGAGATTTGCTCAAGTTGTGAGTCTTCCAGGCACTGCCAGACCTCGGTATCCACAGAAGAGAACTGCACAGAGGTGAGCTCAGCTGACTACTTTTATTTTTTATATGTGTATAGGCAGTATATTTCTCTCATGGTGGGAACTGGCTGTTTGTGAGCTGTTTTACTGCAGCTAAAGCATTAGCATACCCACTTGTTTCTTTTGTTGAGGGCATTGTGCTGTTTGGGTGACCAATAATTCTCTCTATTTTAGTGTGGAAAAAAACTTCAGTTTGTTTTATGTATTTATTGCCCTTTTTCTAAGATTCAGTATATTAATGAGTGAAGAAATATTTTCTCTGATTCGTTTTAAATGTATTACTCTGCATTGTGTGCCCCCTGTCCACTCCACTCAGTACTTTATACTTTATGCATCCTTTTTTTATGGGGATGGGTGGGGATGGAGGAGATCACTCACGGGGACAGGCGGGGTGGAGGAGATTACTCACGGGGACGGGTTTGATTCTGACGGGGACGGGTCACATTTCTGTCCCCGTGCAACTCTACTCTACACTGAGTGGGAATCCTCCAACTGCATTGCTTCCAGTATGGGGGTGGGGGTGCTTCAATATTATGCTTTCAATCACTAGGGACAGGCAGATTCTCTGGAGTCCTGCAGAGTTTGCCTATCCCTCACTACTGAAAATGTGATACTGAAAGAGCACCTCCCACTGATAGGACTGAAGGTGAAGGACACCCGCTCAGCTTAGAGGGAACAGTGCTCAGCCTACTGCATATTTTTGAGATTGGGGGTTGGGATTCAACCACTATAATTTTTTTTATGTCATAGCCATCAAAAGGGATTAATTTCTTATTTGAGAGAAGTAGATGAGCATGAAGAAAAATCACTGGTAAAGCATGCTGGCACTAACTTTATTCCCCTCAGACCAAGCGTTAAATCCTCAGCTTTAAGGGAATTATGGTGAAATTTGCAGTCATCTGTGTGCTAATGTATGCACAGATTTTTATTCACAATTTTTTTTTCTGTGCAAAATTCCTCCCTGTATCAGTTGGAATGCCCTCCCGTGGGAGGTGGTGGAGAAGAAAATGGTAATGCAATTCAAACATGTGTGGGATAAAAATAAAGGATTCCTGTTTAGAATGAATGGATCCATGGAATCTTAACGGAGATTGGGTGGCAACACCAGTAATTGGGAAGCAAAACCACCACTGGGCAGACTTCTACAGTCTACGCCCTTATCATAACTGAATAGACATGGATGGGCTGGAGTGTAAATTTTAAGGGGCTTCGACGTTAGCTTCAGAACTTTTAGCACAAGAACAGTGCTGGGCAGAATTCTACGGTCTGTGTCCTGAGAATGACAAGGACAAATCAAACTCGGGTATACATATAAAGTATCACATACCATGTAAAATGAGTTTATCTTGTTGCTGAAAAGGTGTGAGTAAAATTTAAATAAATAAAGTTTTAAAGTTCAAATCATGTTCTAATTTGTATAACATTTTGGTGTGAAAAGCAATTTTTTAAAAAAGCTCTGTTTTGGAAGCATCAAAAATCACTTTTTTGTAATGACATAAATTCACTCTTAAAAAATGAGCTGTAAATTGGAAGTAGCCTAGTCTACTCACAACATAGACTAATCCTCATCTTCTGATACTGCATACCCTGAGAATATGTGGATTCACCACAGTAAGACCTTTTTTTTAATAATTATTAGATCCAATTTCAATTCATTCTCATATGTAATTTGGTTTTTAAAAGTCTGAGATATCAAATAGCCTCCAGTGGAATTAAAACAAAACGTCTTTAAAACATATTTAATATATCTAGTCGCAATATACTATTTCATTAAAATAGAAAAATCACATTTAAATATTCACACATTCTTGGGTTTTTTGTTATTTTTTATTAGCAATTTTATAACATTACATTCAAATAATGGAACACGTAATTATCAGAAAACAATTACAAAACAGACAGAACAATTCCATACAGAAGAATAAACAAGAACTTAAAGCCCACATCAACACGTCCTTGTTTGTAACTTTAGATTTCACTTAAATAGAATGCATTACTTGAAAGGGCAGAACTTGGAAAAAGACAAAACTATTTTCTTGGATCAATAGGTCAAACTTGACAAGGTTTTTTTTTTATTATCCATAGAGAAAATGTAGAAACAAACTCAATGAATTATTCCTTTTGAGTTCCATTTATGGAAAGTCTGCTTTTCAGAACATTGTTCATAGGTAAACTGGTATTTTTCCAAGTACAGCATGATTTTAACAGAGGAATCTGTTCAATTTCTTTGAACAGATACTTGGATTAAGTGAGGGCACTAGGGAGGGTATTTTATACATGGGTACCTTCTTTTACTACTATTACTTATCAACTCTGTAGTACTACTAGACATATTCAGCGGTGTACACTTGAATGTGAAGAAACAGTCCCTGCTTGACAGAGCTTACAATCTAATCAGGACAATAGGACAAATAAGGGATAGGGAAATAACTAAGGTAGGAATGATAAAACAGACATTGGTACTGAACAAGTGAATAGGGTTTAAGAGCTAAAAGCAGCATCAAAAAGGTTGGCTTTTAGTCTAGATCTGAAGATGGTCAGAGATGGAGCTTGACATACTGGCTCAGGAAATCTATTCCAGGCATATGGTGCAGCAAGGTAAAAGGAGTGGAGTCTGGTGTTAGCAGTGGAGGAAGAGGGTACAAATAGAGATTTACCCAATGAACGGAGTTCCTGGGGATGAGTGCCACACAGTGAGATCGTACTTTATAAGGAAATCAGGCGTTGCAGATTTTGTGTAACCTGGCATTATGTGTCTTAATTATACATGCCCGCAGTTAAACTATCCATATACCTGGAATAACTGCAAGGATGCTTATAACTTACAGCACATAAGTGCTGACACCATCTATGTTCCACCCATGTGAATGCCCCCTTTCATTTATGTACTATTCTATAGAATAGTGCATAGTCAATCTGCTGCCACTTAAAGTGCTGATATTCTGTACATCTATGTGTACAAGTGGTGCATAAAGTGGGAGCCCAGTTATACAGTAGAATTGCTCTTTATATGTGTTGTACCCTGATCGCATCAAGCCCTTTGACATAGTTCCACAATGGTTACTTATAAATAAACTGAGGGTCCCTTCTACCAAGCTGTGGGGGGGGGGGGGGGGGGGGGGGGGGAGGGCAATGCATTACTCTCGCCAGGAAAAAAAATGTAAATGCTCCCAGGTTCCAATCTAATTCATGTTTAATGTGGGATAAAATATCATAAATAAGTAAATAAATAGAAATTCTGAACATTGAGCACCTGATTCTCATAACATGATGTCTGTTTTAGAAGCCCTTTACCAGGAGAAAAAAAATTCTAGTTACTATGGATATAGACACTTTATATACAAATATTCCCCAAATGGAAGCCATGGAATTTTAAAACTCCATGGGAGCTCTTCATTGTGAGTATAACGTTTTTTTACTTGAAAGCTTAACTATTCAAACACTCCATGCTGTTTTTGGCTTAAACTTCTGGAAGTTGATCACAGCACCTCAGTTCCCACGATTTTATAGGTGCAGCTGCTTTTAATATTTTCATTATATACTACGTTATGGTGGGTTTTAAATGCATTCAGCTTCCAGTATTTTTCTATCAATAAAGCTAAGATTTTAATAGCCTATCCAGCTTATAATCGAACGAGAAAAACGCCCAAGTTCCGACCTAAATCGGGAGATGGGCGTTTATCTCACAAAAACGAATAACGCGGTATAATCAAAAGCCGAATTTGGGACGCTTTCAACTGCACTCCGTCGCGGATGCGGACAAAGTGGACGGGGGCGTGTCGAAGGCGTGTCGAAGGCGGAACTGGGGCGTGGTTATCACCCGAACAGAGATGGGCGCCCTTCGCCGATAATGGATGCGTTTGTAGCTAGAATTTAGGGCACTTTTCCTGGACCCTGTTTTTTCACGAATAAGGCCCCAAAAAGTGCCCTAAATGACCAGATTACCCCCAGAGGGAATCGGGGATGACCTCCCCTGACTCCCCCAGTGGTCACTAACCCCCTCCCACCACAAAAAAATGATGTTTCACAACTTTTTATTTTCACCCTCAAATGTCATACCCTCCTCCCAGGCAGCAGTATGCAGGTCCCTGGAGCAGTTGTTAGGGGGTGCAGTGGACGTCAGGCAGGTGGACCCAGGCCCATCCCCCCTACCTGTTACAATTGTGCTGCTTAATGCTTATTAGTCGTCCAACCCCCCCAAACCCACTGTACCCACATGTAGGTGCCCCTCTTCACCCCTTAGGGCTATAGTAATGGTGTAGACTTGTGGGCAGTGGGTTTTGAGGGGGATTTGGGGGGCTCAACACACAATGGAAGGGTGCTATGCACCTGGGAGCTCTTTTACCTGTTTATTTGTTTTTGTAAAAGTGCCCCCTAGGGTGCCCGGTTGGTGTCCTGGCATGTGAGGGGGACCAGTGCACTACGAATCCTGGCCCCTCCCACGAACAAATGCCTTGGATTTATTCGTTTTTGAGCTGGGCACTTTCCCTTTCCATTATCGCTGAAAAGCAAAAACGCCCAGCTCACACATTGGCGAATAAAACATGGGCGTCTATTTTTTATCGATAATACGGTTCGGTCCGCCCCTTCACGGACCCGTTCTCGGAGATTAACGCCCATGGAGATAGGCGTTTCTGTTCCATTATGCCCCTCTATGACAGTTGTTTTTTCTCATGAGTCCATTGTAGCACATCGTCCCATAACAGTCAGTACTATGTTTTTTGTAAGTTAGCTGCAGTAAGTATTAATTCACAGTGGTGCATGACCTTTGTTCATGTTCATATTACAATGCAGTAAATTGTTGATTATGGATTTATGCCTCCCTCCACAGCTATTTTGGTCTTAGATTGCCTGTATTTAGGTGGTGTGCCGCCGATTTGATTTAGGTTTGGATATTATTTCTCTTTTTCTACTCTTTTGTCACTACTTTTGTGTTTTGTCTTAATTGGTATTGGTTCGTGCATATGGTCTTTTTAGGTTTCTCTTCTGTTGTTTGTTTTGGCTTTTTGGAATTTTTGATAACAGGTTAAGTAGCAGGTATTCACTTTAGCTTATTTTTTGATTTATTAGTAGCGTTTACATCACATCTATCCTCACTACATCTACTCACATTTCATCACTTTCACTTTGGGCTTTTCCAGTAAACATACATACAACATAAACATTATTCATTAATATTTTACTTTTTAAGTTTAGTCATCAGCACGATTCACGTTTCCACATACAAATAACATAAATTATTTATTCATATTTCGCTTTTTAAAGTTTTATTTTTTTTATTTTTTTTATTTTCATTTAGTCATCAAAAATAACATGAAATGTTATTTACAGAAAAAGAAGAAAAAAAAGAATAATAATATCAATTATACATAGGTAAATTTACATCTTGTAGACCACAATTTAAGGACAAGATACAAGGTAAAAATTTCTGAGTAAAACTCATAGGAAAAAATAAAAAAAAAGAGCAAACCAACAGAGGCTTGAGGAACACCCACAGCCGGAGAACTCAGCACTTTCACTCTCTATTGGACGTCCTGGGTTAATCTATCACTACTTTCTTTGGCTGATAATAATTCTCTCAACTTCTTGGGTTCCATAAATATATAGTTAACAGAATCCAGGGATATTATACAACGACATGGAAATATTAACTTAAACGAGCCCCCTTTTCCAAGGGTTCTAGCTTTTAAATTCAAAAACTCCCGCCGACGGGCTTGAGTCTCCCTGGTTAGATCAGGAAATATACGCACAGTTTCCCCAAGAAATTTATCATTCAAATGACGAAAATATAATTTAAAAGTATTCATCTTAGCCATTTCAAGTGCAAAGGAAACTATAAGAGTAGTTCTTTCTGTTACCAGTTCTATAGAGTTTTCCAAAAACTCTGTTAAGTTCATCTCAGGTTGTTGTGGTGTAGGATTCAAAGGCTTAGACTTTCTTCCAGTTATGTATTGAAGCCGAACAATAGGAGGGAATCCCTCAGATGGAAATCCAAGTATTTCTGTATAATATTTACGTAGCATCTCCATAGCTGGAATTAGGGGCGACTTGGGAAAATTAATAAACCGCAAATTATTCTTCCTCCCTTGATTTTCGAGAGATTCTAGTTTCCTCACTAGAACCTCTCTATCTTTGACCACTGTCCCTGCAAAATTCTGAAGAGCAGAGAGTTCAATCTTTAAAGATTCCATTTGACCTTCTTGGATTTGCATTTTCTCTGTAAACTGTTTCTGAACTTGTTTCACATTGTCAAATTCTTGAGTAAAAGAATTAGTTACCTGGGAGAGTAGAGAATTCATACCCTGGATTACATCCCATATAGAGTCTAACGTTACCACTTCAGGTCTCTTCACCTCCCGAAATACCGGTGCAACTCCCGTTGGAGTGGGGGTAGACGTGGACAAAACCCCCCCAATCGGGGAAAGACCACCAACTAGGCCTCCTGAAGGCGGTAGAATCTTCTCCACTCTGGGCGTTCCATCTGTCTTCTCCGTCGGGGTCATAATGCTTCTGGGTCATGGAGGAATGGTATTCCCTGGCGGACTGAGAGAGATCGCCTCCGCGCTGTTTTCCGCCGATGTCATCACGGAAAGCTCCGAAGCGGGTGTCCGCATAGCCAGCGGTTGAATCCCGAACTGCTCTAAGATTGCTTGGCGAGGAGGGGGTACATTCCCAGGTACGGAGGCCAAGACCTTGGGTTTTCCCTTCCGTTTCCCCATGACCAGCACTGGGTACGGATCCAACTTCTCGTTGCACAGTCTAGTGAGTCGGGAGCTCAAACACGCACGTCTGCTCTATTCGGCCATCTTGTCTCGCTTTTTAAAGTTTAATCATCAGCATGATTCACTTTGGCAAAAGCACGCTATATTTCTTGCCCTTCAGTGGGTCCCTGGTACTTAGGTAATGTTGTTCACAAAGATATATGTACTCTGTAATTCACCATTGGGGTAAATTTTTCAATACATTTTTAAATTTTTGAAGCTTATTACAAATCACCTATATGTTTCTATTCATGTGTTTAAAGTCAACTCCTGATGAAGTCTGTATAGCTGAAACACAGCCTGGGTTGAGTGAGTTTGTCTGGGACTGTGTTATTGTACCTGTATTTTGAGCAAGATTGTGTATTCAGCAATCAATAAAACATCTTTTATTACCACATCAGATTATCTTGGTGATTTATCCCTCTCACTTTTGAAGTTCACTTGTGAAGGAGTTTGTTCCACAGAAGAAATAACACTCCGTGTGGACTCCACAGTAACATTTTCTAGCCATGTTAACGGTACTCTGGCACTAAGTCACTTAATAATATACATGACCTCCTGGGAGCTCACTATTGTAACCTCCTCACTTGAACTGGATCTTTCTATTTCTGTTAGCAAAACTTCACTCTTCAACTCCTTACCCACAGAGCTCAGTGTCAGATCTGCTCCAAAATCGGAGGTTCTAAGACTGTTAAAGGATATAGACTCCTCTGCTGAAATCCCCCAAAACGAGGGAATGACCAAAATGTTAGGAGCAGCAGGACCACTGGGCTCAACAACACTTCCACCTCTGGCTATGGTCAAACTCTAAAGTTTGCTGCAGCAAAGTCAACCACAGCCAACACCAGAAAGGTGTGTTACCTGCCATGTAGCCCATACGTATATAATGGGCTACACATTTAGGGGTAAATTCAGTAAATGGAGCTCAAAGCTAGGCGCCATTTATAGACTCTAAGCACCAGGAACTGCGACTACATTTAGGTGAGACTATTTGCATCAATGAAACCTTGCTGTAAATCCCCGTGCCTAAATTAGCCATGGATACCCTTACATATATTTATATATATATATACACACACACACACATATATATATATATTTACATGCAGACCTAAATATGTATAGCCTAGATTAAAGAAGGGACAGGGGAGATATGATACAGACATTTAAATACTTGAAATGTATTAATATAGAAACAAATCTCTTCCAGAGAAGGGGAAATGATAAAACTAGAGGACATGAGCTGAAGTTGCGTGGTGGTAGACATAAGAGTAATATCAGGAAATTCTTTTCATGGAGAGGTTGATTGATGCCTAGAATGACCTCCCTGAGGTGGTAGAGACAAAAACAGTGATGGAAATCAAAAAGGCGTTGGACGAACACAGAGGAACTCTTTATAAAATAGATGGTAGAAAACAAAAATAAATTCAAAAAAACAACAACCTCAAATGGCTGCAGAGGATGGATGTGTGAGTGACACTTGGATGGCTACTCTGGCTGTAAAGAACTAAGACCGGTGCCAGGCAGACTTAGTAGGTCTGTGTCTGTATATAGCAATCTAGTTTAGGATAAAAGCTGGAAAGAGCTTCAATGGCAACTTCAGTAGCTGGAACCAATGACAGTGCTGGGCAGACTTTTAGGGTCTGGGTCCCACAAATGACAAGACTGATTTGGATAAGCTGGAGTGGGCTTTGCTGGCAACTCCAGTAGGTGGAACATAAGGATAGAGCTGGGAAGACGTCTACTGTCTATCTCCCAGAAACACCAAAGGAAGACTCATGATAAAGTATATAATATGACATTCATTGTAAATTAAACTTGAATTGATAATGAGTGTGATTATTGGGCAGACTGGATGGACCGTTCAGGTCTTTATCTGCTATCACTTACTATGTAACTCTTCTTTTCCACTATTTTGGGTTTATCCAAGTTTCTCAAGTTTTCCAAGTTTTATTTTTAACTTACTACCCCACCCTTTCGGAGCCTTCAGTGTGGTTTACAGTTTAAGTTAATATAAATAATAAACAGAGAACAAACCCTTGTTGCAAAAACAATAACAGGACTGGACCATATAGGGAAAGGGGGGGAGAAATCCATTTGTGATAGTGTAGCAGGAGGGACAGAACAAAGCGGAAGGGAAGCTTATACAATCTGGAGCTCTCCAGAACAAACAGTGAAATTTAACCTTATGCATCTTTAAATAGATGTGCTTTAACATCTGTCTTAAATTTTATTAATGAGGTTTTCAGTTTCAAAGAAGGTGGAAGGTCATTCCATAGACAGGGAGCTTGGACAGAAAAAAATAGAATGTCTAATGTGTTCATGCACAAAGACACAGTAACTAGGAACAACAAGTTGATTTTGTTGTACAGACCTGAGCAACCTAGGAGGGCAGTATGGGATGATTTGAGATGAGAGATAGAGATGTTCTCCTAAATTTAATATTTTATGAGTGAGCACTAGAATTTTATAGGTGATGTGATGAGTGATCGATAAGATAAGGTGTGATGTGGTCATAACACCTACTATTTGTTATTAGTCAAACGGCAGTATTTTGAATAATTTGAATATGTTTTAGTTCTTTTATTCTGAGTCCAAGATAAACAGAATTGCAATAGTCCAATTGGGAAATGATAAGAGAATGGGCCAGGATATTAAGAGCTGATGGGAAGATGAATGAGCGTATAAAGCACATTAGACAGAGTTTATAGAAACATCCACAAACAACTTTGGCGATTTGTGGTTTAAAAGAAATATCTGAATCCAGCAGAACACCTAGAATATGAACAGAGTTTGGTTGTGTTACTAAAATATTGGAGAGACAGATGGGTGTTGGTAGTGAGGTCTGTCCTGCAGTACAGAAATGAGCAAGTTTGGATTTCTCAGGATTAAGAACAAGATTGTGTTCTTGAAGCTAGTTAGTGATAGTGTAAAGTTTAAGGTTTAATTTAGCAATTTGCAGGTATCTAAGGTGTAGAGCACCTGGATATCATTGGTGTAAACAAACATCATCAATTCAACGGTTTGGGCTAATTTAAGAAGGGGGGGGGGGGACTAGGAGAATGTTGAAGAGGGTAAGTTAGAGAGTAGATCCTTCAGGTATACCTATACCTGGATGGGTATGTATGACCCAGAGATATGATCACAAACTGGGAAAATGTCAAAAAATGAAGAAACAGCTTCAGCTAGGACATGGAAAATTTAATCCAGAGGGAAGGCTCTATCATTGGACATGAAGCTTTGTGAACCACATTGTTCATGTTATTGCTGCTGGTGAATTCAAATCAGAAGTTCCAATGGAACTCTGGGAACTCCAAGCCCAGCCCTGCAGGAAAAGAGAACCTAATCTAGTCATAAAGGCAGAAACTGAGCCAAATAAGATATTGTGTAAACTTTTGATGCTTCTGCATTGTTAAGCATCTTATATTCTAACTTACAGTACTATTGCCTTTATTTAAGAAAGACAACTGAAAAAAGATGATAATGAGAGATAATCAAAAACTGAAATAAACATAATCTACAAATGCATTCACATAGTGCAATGTGTTAAACAAAATTGTTTTCTTTTTTGATGCATAGCTTAGGGTAACTAAAAAACTACCTTTATTAAGAGCTGGCCATACTATAGTCATTGGTTAGGGTGGTGGACTCTGGTCCTGAGGAACTGAGTTCGATTCCCACTTCAGGCACAGGCAGCTCCTTGTGACTCTGGGCAAGTCACTTAACCCTCCATTGCCCCATGTAAGCCACATTGAGCCTGCCATGAGTGGGAAAGCGCGGGGTACAAATGTAACAAAAATAAAAAAATAAATCAATTGTAGTAATGAACTGTTCATTAGTATTTTCATGTGGACTATACATTTCAAACTCACATTATTCTGACTGAAGCACTGTTGCTGCTAGGCAAAAATTATTTTTTTATTCATTTCATTTTTTTTCTATTCCATTTAATGTGCCTATTTTATTTGATACCAGAATTCTTAATGAACGTAAAGAAGGTAGTACCAGCATCCTTAGATCACATTCATATGAATACTTTTTTGTAAATTAGTATTCATCGGCATTCCCTCTTCAATTATTTAATTTATTCCAGTGAGGTTTCCTTAGCAACTATTGTATGTCATGTGAACAGTTTCATCTAAGTTCTACCTTTGGAGTTTCATCTAGGGTCCACCTTGGGGGTCAGCACCCAAGAAAAAGATCTACCGTATTTTTCGGACTATAAGATGCACCGGACCATAAGACGCACCTAGGTTTTAGAGGAGGGAAATAGGAAAAAAAATTTTTTTTCCTTTTTCCCTCCTCTAAAACCTAGGTGCTCCGGTGCGTCTTGTCCGAGTTCGGGATCGCCCTCCCCTACTCACGTCAGCGATGTTCCCTGGTGGTCTAGTGACGTCAGGGCAGGAAAGAGCCCCCTCTTTCCTGCCCAGCGCGCTGCTCTCCGTCCTCCTCCGTCCTCCTGTATGCTGCCTGACGGTCTCGGCGATATTCAAAATGGCTGGGAAAAAAAGTTTGTAAAGTGTTTTTTTTTTTGTGGGAGGGGGTTAGTTACCACTGGGGGAGTCAGGGGAGGTCATCCCCGATTCCCTCCGGTGGTCATCTGGTCAGTTGGGGCACTTTTTTGGGACTTGGACTTGAAAAAAAAGGGTCCAAATAAAGCGGACCAAATTCTCATCAAAAACGCCCTTCTTGTTTCGATTATCAGCTAAAGACGCCCATCTCTCCTTGGCTGATAACCACACCCCAGTCCCGCCTTCGCCATGCCTCCGACACGCCCCCATGATCTTTGTTCGTCTCCTTGATGGACTGCAGTTGAGGACACCAAAAATCAGGTTTTGATTATACCTATTTGGGCGCCCACGGGAAACGGACGCCCATCTCCCAATTTGGGTCAAAATATGGGCGTCTTTCTCTTTCGAAAATAAGCTGGATAGACAGGTAAGAGAGTAAGAGAAGTTAGCAAGTAAAGTAACTAATTTAAAGAAAGTTGCATATGAGGTCAAAGAGATGGTCAAATATTATCTCAGCTAGGGTAGGAGTGGATAAACATGCCCTGCTGCAGTATGTGCAACTCGTGCCACTCCTTGTGTGTGTGAGTCAGACTAACAAGTTAATTACTTCTTCCATTAAAGGCCTGGTTGAAGAGCCAAGATTTCTCCTTTTTCCTGAAGTAGAGATAGTCATGTGTTAAGCGGATCCTTTCAGGCAGTGCATTCTAGAGTGTGGGGGCTACTTCCGAGAAGGCTCACTTGTGGGTATCGCATCGTGTAATGTCTTTTGGAAAGGGTGGGTTAGTGGTTAGCCACAAAGTAATATAGTGAAGGGTTACATGATTGGGCTCCAGTGGAATTCCTTAAGATAACACCAGTGACGATCCTAGGTCAGCTGCCACCCGAGGCGGATCGCCGATGCGCCCCCCCCCCCACCCAGGTGCAGCATGACAGTCCCCCCGGTGCAATGACACCCTCCCAGTGCATCAACCCCCCCCCCCAGGTGCATTCTTGGCTGCTGGGAACAACCGTGTGGCTCTCGGCTCCGCTGGCTCCCTGCTCCCTCTGCCCCGGAACAGAAAGTAACCTGTTCTGAGGCAGAAGGAGCCGACAGGCGTGCGGCTGCTCTCTGCACCCTTCCAGCGTCGTGCACCCGGGGCGGACCACCCCCACCGCCCCGCCCTTGCTGCGCCACTGGTTAACACTGTAGGCAACATTTGGTAGCTGTGCTAACATTAGCACATAGCCATTAATAAGAAAAAAAGCCATTTTTACAGCTGTGGTAAAAATGGTCTTAGCCCGCAGGAAACACCCGCATCAAGGCACGTTAAGGCCACTTTTTACCGCAGCTTTGTAAGAGGACTACTAAATTATATCATACATAAATTTTTGTTGGTGGGGGGAGGGATTTACATTCCTTGCCATCAGGCTCTGATGCAAAGATAATTGCTTTTGCCTTTTCTCAGATGCCTTCACCTTGACACAGAACATTGAGGAGCAGGCAATTATTTTGTGGCAGAACCTGATGCTATGGGGACTGTCAGTTAATCAATACTGTAACAACACTTCTGAAACAAGCTGTCAGGATAAACATACTAACACCCTAGAAGGAGTAAAGTAATAATATGACATTAAGAAAACTCTCCGTAATCCTTTCAGTAGGAACAATCTATTACAAAGCATGGACTTAATGGGTTAAATTGCACTGAGTACCATTGACTTTAGGATCAAAAATACACATTTCTAGGTACAAAATAATGACAATATTAGTGCATGATGTGCAAATAAAAACTTTGAAAAAGCCTTATTTTACTGATGCATTACATATGGGCTTAGTGAGTGCAAAAGTCCGATGTTAAAACATGCTAAGCCCATTTTTAACAACATTTTAATAAAAGACACACTTTAAGTTTTAAAGTATTATTTAGTCCTTTTACTGAGCTAGTACTAAAAAGTGGTCAGCACTACTATCAGCGCATGGGTTTATCACATGCTGCAATCACTTTTAGCGCAGCAGGAAAATGGCCGCATTGACATATTCCCCCCTCCCCTATTAATGGCCATGCACTGACTTTCTAATTAGCGTGTGGCCATTATCGTGGGAGCCCTTCCTGCCACCTATTTACTTGGCACTAAGGGCTCTCATGTTAATCAGGCAGCAGGCATCAATGTGCCAGTGCTACCTGATTAGCACAAAGCACACCTACTTACCGCCCGTGGACACACCTCCTGTACTGAAAAATAAAAAAATAATTTTCAGTGCGGTATTAGTGCATGCTGAGCGGTAGCACTTTTTAGTACATGGTAGCCAGGTGCTAGTGCTTCTGTGGCTTAGTAAAAGGGCCCCTATATGAACAGTATTGACCAATGGAAACCACAGTTTAAAAAAATATCACCACATTTTGTCTGTCACTGTTAATGACATTCTTCCTGCAACATAAACCTAGACCAAAAAAATCAAAACAAAACAAAAATCCTGAAAATGACATGGAAAACTATACGGAATGAAAGTATTTGCCCTGAACACTCCTAGTACTGTATTACACATATATACCTTTTGAAAGCTTGTTTATTCTTTATGCATTTGACACCATTTAAGTAAATACAACCAAATATGAGAGAAACTACCTTTTTATGTTCAGTCTCTCTCTCTCTCTCTCTGAGAAACAAACATGTTTCCTTTCTCTTTGACTATCAATAAAACTGAAGGAGAGTCACTTAAGGTAACCGGTATTAATTTTGTTTGACCACATTTTCTAAAATGTCAGCCATTACATATTGGATTTCCTGAGCAATGCTGAATAACTCAGCTAGTATATTCATATGATTTTGTCTGGCTTTGCATTTCAGGGGTCATGAAGGTATTTATGGGAAAATTCTTAGCATTCCTCATCTCGACAATTTATACAGGTCTGCTCACATTCAAATTAGGAACATTTCTAGAAAAAATTGTTCTCCCCCCCATGTTTGTCAACCACCTCCAAAATAAAGAAATCAAATCAAATGAAAAACTCATGGCTACCTCAAATTGTTTAACAATCACCAAAACAGTAATACTTCACTGTTCAGTCTTATATACTCCAACAAGTTAAATACATGTATATATGAAAAACAGGAAGGAAATACCTCAGACTTTTGATGGGTGCCTTTATACTTTTCTACCCATTCATATATCCATCACAGCATAAAAACCTTCCAACTTTCCTACTATCACCCAAATTTTATTTTTAATTAACATGCCTAACCACTCACCTGGGGCTAACCCTGCAGCCACTTAGAGGGTCTATCCCCAGCACAGCTCATGTCCGCTTGCACCTGGGACATGTGCTCTACACTAGCACCCTTCTCCCACCAACTGGGTCCCAACTAGCTCTAGGCAAGTTTCCCGCTCTCAAGTTATCCACTGTGATTTCTAGGTTACTGGGGCCACACTC
Source organism: Microcaecilia unicolor (assembly GCF_901765095.1). Taxonomy (NCBI): domain Eukaryota; kingdom Metazoa; phylum Chordata; class Amphibia; order Gymnophiona; family Siphonopidae; genus Microcaecilia; species Microcaecilia unicolor. Next base: position 366,228,654 of record NC_044033.1, on the reverse strand, counting down.
CCAGTGGTCCCACAGTTCCTAGAAAGCACTCACAGACCCAACACACAAACCAGCAGAATTCTTAGTCTGTCCAGACAAGTAGAGTCAATAAATTAAAAAAATATTGAACAGTGAACTACAAAAACAGATGGAAAATAACAGGCAAACAACAGGTAACTGAATAAGGATCAATTATAAAACTATCTAAACATTTTATCATTACCTGGATAGTGCCTGGGAAGTACAGGAAATATAACTACTCACAGGTCTCAGTAAAGAGATCTTTTTCTATCTCTACTTCCAATCTGAGACTGGAGAAAAATCCAGTATTCCAGACTAAATTTGTGCTCCTGGGCCAATCAGAGCCCAGAACAACATTTTTTTTAAGTAGCGGGCCACATCACTGCAGGCTACTTCTCCTCTATGTTAAACTAAAGAAGGAACAGTCATTTCTCTGTAACAGCTTTAAACATAAAACATGCACCACCTGCTGGCCAAATTAGAGAAATACATGTCATGAAATATTCTTATAATTTATATTCTGGAAAATTCACCATTTTGCCATACCTCCCCCCTTAAGAGAGAAACCCCAGACTGTGGCCTCTACAGATCACCGTCTGGGTCTTGACTGTCCAGTGTCCAGTGTATAGAAATGATTTGTAGTAGTAGTAGTAGTAGTTCCAACCCTTCCTGGAGAGTCTATCAGCGTTGCCATGTTCACTGCTTTTCCAGTGCTGTATGGTAAAGTTGTACATCTACAAGGACAGGCTCCACTGGAGTAGTTTCCCCTTCTCTCCTGAGACTCTCTTAAACAAGACCAATGGATTGTGATGTGCTGACAGTAAAGTCTCTCCCATACAGATATGGTTGCAATTTCTTAAGGGCCCACACTAAGGCCAAACATTCTTTTTCAATAGTGGCATAGGCTACCTCTCTGTCAAGGAGCTTGCAACTCAGGTACCCAGTGGGGTGCTCCTCCCCTCTTCTATTCACTTGACTGAGTAGAGCCCCAATGCCATATGCCAAGGCATCAGTCTGTACAACAAATCTTTGTTGGTAATCAGTTGCAACCAGTACTGGATCGGTAACTAATGCTGTCTTTAATTTTTGGAAGGCCGCTTCATATTCTTGCGACCAGGTAATGATTCCTGGTACTCTCATTTTAGTCAGGTTAGTCGAGGGCTTGGCTATAGTGCTGTAGTGAGGTACAAACTTTCTGTAATACCCTGCTGTTCTAAGAAAGGACAAAACTTGCTCTTTAGTTTGGGGAGTGGGCCAACTCTGGTTAGCTTCCACCTTAGCTAGTTCAGGCTTTAGCTGTCCACCTCTGTGCCCTAAATATTGCACTTCTGCCATCCCCATCTGACATTTGCTAGGCTTGATAGTCAGGTGAACCTCCCTGATCCAGTCTAGCACTCCACTCAAATGGATCAGGTGGTCATCCCAAGTCTGACTGTACATAGCAATCTCATCAAGATAAGCCCTACCATGCTTCTGGAATCCATCTAATAGATGATTCACCAAGGACTGAAATGTACCAGGGGCATTTTTCATTCCAAAAAGCATTAAATTCATACAGACCAAATGGAGTAATAAATGCTGATCACTCCTGAGCAGCAGCGGTTAGGTGAATCTGCCAGTACCCTTGGCTAAGGTCCATTATAGTCAGGTACTGGGCCACAGCAAAGTGGTCTAGTAACTCGTCCATCAAGGGCATCGAATAGGTGTCAGATACAATACATTCATTAAGTCTCCTGTAATCCATACAGAAGTGGGATGTTCTATCTTTCTTAGGTACAAGAACTACAGGAGAAGCCCAGGAACTATGAGACTTCTTTATAACACCTAGGGCTAACATCACATCAATCTCCTGCTTCATATGCTTCTCCACCTAAGCATATATTCGATATGCACTCTACTTCAGTGGTGTATGATCACCAGTATATACATTATGATTAGCCAAATGAGTAATTCCTGGCTTAGTAGAAAACATCAGTATACATTTGCAACCCTGCTCCTAGTTGCTGTTTCTGGATGGGGGTTAACTGTTCTCCCACGACAATTTGTTGTATGGATCCCTCTAGTAATGTATCTGCTAGAAGGTCAGGTATGGGTTCACTATCCTGATACTCTTCTGGTGGGCTACACACAGCTAGTACCATAGCTGTGCGATTTGCTAGGTCTTTAACATAGTTACATGAAAGGTACGCTGCTTTCTGTCCTGAGAGTCTATAGATATAACATAGTTTGCATCATTCAGACACCTTATGACCTTGTAAGGTCCAGCCCAGTTAGCCTGAAGTTTATTCTGATGGACTGGGACTAAAACAAGTACCTGATGGCCCTCATAGTACTCAATTTCGGGCCTTACAATCATACCAGGTCTTTTGCTTAGTCCGGGCTGCCTGCAAGTTATCTCTGAAAAAGCCCACAAGGTCTTCTAATTTCTGGCACATATTGACTAGATGTTTATTTATTTATTGCATTTGTATCCCACATTTTCCCACCTTTTTGCAGGCTCAATGTGGCTTACAATGTATCGTGCTTGTTGGAGACTAGATTAGAAAATATATCATAGTATTACATAAAGACCGTAGTTAATATAACAGACAATTGCACAAGCAGACAAGTGAAGAACAGTTTTGGTTATAGGTAAGGTGAAGATGTGTCACATTTACACTTGTTGATCTTTGTGGTATGCCTTTTCGAAGAGGTGGGTCTTCAGAAGTTTACAAAAGTTAGTTAGGTTTTAAGTTGCGCGGTAATGCGTTCCATAGCTGTGTGCTCAGGTAGGAAAAGTTTTTTTTTTAATTCAATTATTCAAATTATTACAAGAAACATCTTGTTTAGAAAGTATCTACTAATACATATATAAATCTTTCTCAGAAAAACATAATCAAGGAAAGTAAAATAATTCACTCTTCATAGGAAATTGACACTCAAGTCCATAAATCAGGAATCCAAAATGTAGGAAAAATACTGGAAATGAACAGCAAGAAAAATATAACTGGATATCGCACTACATTAAGTGGGGTTGCCTAATTTCTTTATCGCTTATCCAATTTTGCTGAGGCTATAAGTGCAGACACATGAGCAGGTTCCACAAATACATATTTTCCCCCCAAGCCTTATTATGCACTTGCAAGGGTATCTTAAAAAAAAGGTGCCCCCCCCAAGTGCAAAATTTCAGGCTTAAGGAGTAAGAATTGTTTCCTCCGCCGTCTAGTCTCCTTAGAGACATCTGGAAACAAAAGAATTTTTAACCCTAAAAAAGACTTTTCTTTATTACGGAAAAACATGCGGCATAGCCAATTCTTATCCAGCAATAATGCCACAGTCGCCACTAAAGTGGCAGCTGAGGCAAGTTCAGAGTCAGTAGTTTCAAGCAAAAGAGAAATGTCTATCGGTTTTTCAAGTGTCCAATTCAGGTCTTTCCCAGGAATATAATAAACCAAGGTAAAAGGTGGAAGATTCTGTTCAGGAATGTCCAAGGTCTCACGCATATAGCGTTTTAACATTTCCAGAGGGGTTACATTTTGTACTCTGGGAAAGTTGACAAATCTTAAATTATGATTTTTAGTATAATTATCAAACACTTCAGTCTTCATCCTAAGACTGGTCAAATCTTTTATCATCGTAGATTACATTACTTCAAAGTTCGAATTTTTTTGGTCAACTTTTTCCTCTAATTTTCCAAGTTTGCCTTCCAGAGCTTTAAACTCCTCTTCTTTTTTTTGAAAATCAGTCTCCAAAGATTTTAATCTTGGTAACGTCTCATTATTTTGCTTAAGAAAAATTTGACCCAAGTTAGACACCAAATCCCATAAAGTATCTAATGTCACTTCGTTTGGTTTTTCTACTAACGCTTTGGGAATTTCAAACCTTATGGAAGTTTGCTCAGGAATCTGACTCTGTTCCTCTGCTCCTCTCCCCTCACTCTGCTGCGTCACACTGGGCAAACTGCCCTCCGTTCCTTTCTCCGATGTTAGCTGTGCTTCCGATCGACGCTCTATAGGGTCCTCTATACCTTCCGGAGTGGACCCTGTCGATCTGAGGAAAGAACTCGTGCCAATCGGCTGGGGAGGTGGTGAGCATGTAGCAGGGCTTAGCGTGACATCAAGGCCAAGGGAAGCCGAAGTCTCCAGTTCAACGGCGTTCCCAGCTGGCAGAATCCCGCTATCAAAGGCAACACCCGGCGGTCTAAAGAATCGGTCAATAGGACCAGGCAATGGAGGGGGTAGTGGGGAAGCTCTAGCCGCTACTCTCCCTCGATGTTTTGGCATTATTTCTCAAAGGTAAGAACCTGACTCGCAGCGTCTTTGTGGAGTGCAGCCATCTTGGATTCCCCAGCTCCCGCTCTAGGTAGGAAAAGTTTGACACATGCGTTAGTTTGTATTTCAGACCTTTGCAGCTGAGGAAGTGAAGATTAAGGAACATGCGGGATGATCTTCTAGAGTTCCTGGGTGGTAAATCTATTAGGTCTGACATGTAGGCTGGGGCATCTCCGTGAATGATTTTATGAACTAGGGAACATATCTTGAATGCGATACGTTCTTTAAGCGGAAGCCATTTTAAATTTTCCCTTAGGGGTTTAGCACATTCATATTTTGTTTTTCTGAATTTGAGTCTGGCTGCGGTGTTCTGGGCTGTTTGAAGTTTCTTGATGATTTGCTCTTTACAGCCAGTGTATAGTGCATTGCAGTAATCTAAGTGACTAAGCACTACTGACTGTACCAGATTACGAAAAATGTTCTTGGGAAGAAAGGTCTTACTCTTTTTAATTTCCACATTAAGTGGAATATCTTCTTGGTTGTATTTTTCGCGTGACTTTCAAGTGTGAGATGTCGATCAATGATGACTCCGAGAATTTTCAGGGTGTCCGAGATGGGAAGGGATAGGTTTGGTGTATTTATGGTGGTGAATTTGTTCATGTTGTGTTGTGAGGTGAGTATAGTGTTTTTTCTGCATTAAGTTTCAGCTGGAATGCATCTGCCCAAGAATGCATGATGTGGAAACTTTGGTTGATGTCGTTGGTAATTTCCTGTAGATCTTGTTTAAACGGGATATAAATCGTTACGTCATCTGCGTATATGTATGGATTGAGGTTTTGATTGGATAATAATTTGGCCAAAGGTATCATCATTAGGTTGAAGAGTCGGCGAGAGGGGGGATCCTTGAGGAACTCCACATTCAGGTATCCAGGAGGCTGAGGTAGTCGAGTTAAATACCACTTGGTATGATCGTTTAGTTAGGAAGCCCTTGAACCAATTGAGAACGTTGCCTCCAATTCCGAAGTATTCGAGGATGCGTAGTAATATTCTGTGATCAACCATGTCGAAAGCACTGGACATGTCAAATTGTAAAAGTAGTATGTTATTGCCAGTTGCGATCGCTTGTTTAAATTTAGTCAGGAGAGTGACTAGTACTGTTTCAGTGCTATGGTTAGATCGGAATCCTGATTGGGAGTCATAGAGTATTGAGAATTTATATAAGTAGTTGGTGAGTTGTTTGGTTACCATTCCTTCCGTTAATTTGATTATTAGGGGAATAGATGCTACTGGACAGTAGTTGGTTAAGTCACTTGTACTTTTCTTTGTGTCTTTACGTATAGGGGTGAGTAGAATATTTCCTTTGTCCCTTGGGAAGAGTCCATTTTGTAACATATAGTTCAAGTGTTCCGTGAGGTCTGATATAAATTGTTGAGGGGCAGATTTTATAAGGTTGTTAGGGCATATGTCTAGTCTGCAGTGAGATTTGGCGAACCTTTTGAGCGTTTGGGAGATGGTATCATCTGATAGTGTCTCGAAGTTGGTCCAGATTCTGTCCGTTGGGTATTCATCAGGGATAGGGTCTAGACAATCAAGGAGTTTTGCGTAGTCAATAGTATTAACAGGTATCATGAGTCGTATTTTTATGATTTTCTCTTTGAAGTATTTCACGAGATTGTCTGCTGCTGGTGTGTCTGTGTTGTTAGAAGTCACTGGTGTGGTGTCAAGTAGTTTATTCACGAGTTGGAAGAGTTTGTGTGTGTCCTTGTAGTCTGGTCCAATTTTAGTTTTGTAGTATTAAATCATAGGGCTCTCAAAGGTATCAACTTTCCCCTCCCAATATTCTCTTATTAGGTGAAGGCATCCTCTCACCAGGGGCGTAGCCAGATAGTGGATTTTGGATGGGCCTAGACAAGAAGTGGGTGGGCACCAAGTGTCCTCCCCCTGTTATCTTAAAAATAAAATCTCAGCTGGTAGGAAAATGCTGCTCTCCACCTCAGCAGTCTGCAACAGGTATGCACTGAAAACTGAGCTTGCGCAGCTTAGGAAGTTCATACTGCTGAAGTGGAGAGCAGCATTTTTGGCCCCAACAGAGGGAGGTCTTCAGCTGGTAGAGCTTGGGATCCCCACCAGCTACTGCTAAGGGTGTGCTGCTGTTGGGTGGGTTTGAACTACTAAGTGGGTGGGCCCTGGCCCACCCAGGCCCACCTGTGGCTACGCCACTGGTGAGAAGGTCCTAGAGGTCAGGCTGCAAAATGGGAGGTCTTCATACCTAAACCACACAAGGCTTCTGAAAATACTTTTACTTTAACTGTGGAGGGCATAGGAGCCAGCTCTCTGGGTGCTGTGTGTGCTTGAGCACTCCCAATATTGTGCAAATAAATATTGTATCCAGGGAAGGGTAATTTCTGTTGGGTTTAGCACCCCCAATCATTTTGAAAAGTCAGCTCCTATGGCGGAGGGGCATTTTTAATACGACGTCTAAATCTGACATGACCATTTTGCTAAAAAAACATCCAAAAACCCAGTACGAACATGGCCATTTTCAAACCAGAAAAATGTCCAACTTTTTGTTTCAAAAGTGACCATTTGCTAGATGTTTTTGTGTTTAGCGCATCTATCTTTTAGGACCATTAAAAAAATAAGTCCAAGAAAACACACAAAAACAAGCCATTGGAATGTATGCGGGGGCCAGCATTCTTAGTAGACTGGCCACACAATCATCCCAGCAGAGCAGTGTACTGAACTTCACATAAAAGGTCCTAGGCACATACTGTATCTCATCATTATCCCCTTATATTGTATGGGGAAACCCTCCAAAACCCACCAAAAACCTAGTGTACCCTACTGTACACCACTACAATAGCCCCTAAGCCTGCAGGTGTTCCCTATATGTAGATACAATAGGTTTTTGGTGGGTTTTAGAGGGCTCACACTTTCCACCACAAGTGTTCCAATTACAGTGAGATATAGGCCTGTGTCCCATTTTCTACAGTGCACAGCACCGACCACTAGGCTACTCCAGAGACCTGCTTGCTGCTCTAATAGGACTGGCCATAACATTTGAAGATGTCATAGAACTGTCTCGTTCACATCTTTGGGAGTAAGAGGGTTATGCCTTAATCCCTCCAGTGGATATTTAGGGCACTTTTTTGGCACTTAGTCATGATTAAAACTGGTTTAGCCAAAAATGTCATAATTATGGCCCTAGACATTTACATTTTGTTCTATTATTGCAGAAAAATGTCTACCTTTTGGTGTGTCCGTGTCTCACCCAAAATACCCCCCGACACATCCCTGTGAAATTTGAATAAACTGTAGAGCAAAATGTCTAAACTTGGGGTGTTGGAAATTGCAATGGACATTTTTGAGAAAAAAAACCATCCTTCTACCACCTTATGACTTTTTGGGACTTTTTGTTTTGAAAACAAGCCCTTTAACCTGGTTAATTTGGCAGCTTCAGAGCACTGTTTGTACTGTATTGTTTAAAGTTCAAATTTTGAAGCATGGAATTACTTCAAATGTCATAAAACATTCATGCTGGTTCTCCAATGCTCTGACTTCATTCGAAAGCTGTGAATGGAACTCATAATTAGGTACAAAAGTTTATATCTGAAATTAGCGCATGGCCATTATTGCAAAAATGTAAAATGTGACCATTTTACAGCCATGCCAAAAGTGGCCGCAGCATGCAGAAAAACCACATGTCAATCATAGTGCAGGCCACTTATTGGCGCAGCTGATTAGTCTCCATGTTGGGAACTTCAAAGCTATAAAAAGTGTTTCTTGGGTCATAGATTAGGAAACGTGGAGGGGCATAATCGAACGGAAACGTTTATCTCCATGGGCGTTTATCTCCCAGAACGGGTCCGTGAATGGGCGGGCCAAACCGTATTTTCGAAAAAATGGACGTTTTTGAGCTGGGCACTTGTTTTTTTTTAGCGCTAATGGAAACTAAAAATGCCCAGCTCAAAAACGTCCTAATCCGAGCCATTTGGTCGTGGGAGGGGCCAGGATTGGTAGTACACTGGCCCCCCTGATATGCCAGGACACCAACTGGGCACCCTAGGTCAGTGCGGTGGACTTCAGACAACGCTCCCAAATGCATAGCTCCCTTACCACGGGTGCTGAGCTCCCAACCCCCTCCCCCAAAACCCACTATCCACAAATGTACAACACTACCATAGCTCTTAGGGGTGAAGGGGGCACCTACATGTGGGTACAGTGGGTTTTGGAGGCCTCCCATTTACCAGCACAAGTGTTACGGGTGGGGGGGGGATGGGCCTGGGGCCACCTGGCTGAAGTGCACTGCGGTACCCACTAAAAGTGCTCCAGGGACCTGCATACACGCAGGCCTCTAGGACTGGTTGCTGCTATTTATCATTGGCACACCAGTTGACACCTGAAGACTAATCTCTCCGAAAACGTCCTTTATTGGAATAACCGCTTACTCACAGTTAACTGCAGATCAGAGGTTGTGCCCCACTGGCGAGTCTCCCTGGTACTGAAATGAGCAGTAGGTCAGAGCTGGCAGAATGCTGTACAATGCCCTCTTTCAGCCACATTCAAGCGAAGAACTAAGTTGTCTAACGTGGCTAGTACAGGAAAGGGAACTAAAACTGGCTTACAAAAATGGCCACTACCGCATGGACTACAACAGGAAACACAACAGGGCACACTCTGACCCAGTAGGCAGGGGGAAAAGCACCATGGGAGAAGAGCCTACCAACTACCAACATCGTGAGACTGTAACACAAGCTAATGAAATCACGGAGCCAAATACCCTACACCCACCACAATGCAATGCTGATGTGACCCTGTACTACACCCGAGAGCCTGTGACAGGATCAAACACATTCTGCTGTCATGGAGGTGGGTACGGCATTTGAGGCTGGCATACAAGCTGGAAAAAAAGTTTTTACAGTGGGTTTTTTTTGGTGGGAGGGGTTAGTGACCACTGGGGGAGTCCGGGGAGGTCATCCCCGATTCCCTCCAGTGGTCATCTGGGCAGTTGGAGCACTTTTTTGGGACTTGTTCGTGAAAAAAAAGGGTCCAAAAAAGTGACCCAAAATCGCGGTAAAAACACCTTTTTTTCCGATTATCAGCTAAAGACGCCCATCTCTCCTCGGCTGATAACCACGCCCCAGTTCCATCTCCACCACGCCTCCGACACGCCCCGTCAACTTTATTCGTTTCCGCGACACAGTGCAGTTGGAAACACCCAAAATCGGCTTTTGATTATACCGATTTGGGCGCCTTTGCGAGACAAACGTCTATCTCCCGATTTAGGACGCACTATAGGCGTTTTTCTCTTTCGAAAATAAGCTTATAGGGAACAATCTAATCCTGCAACCAACAAACAAGTTAATAGCATTCTGCCAAAATAACAATAGGACCAGATCCTTAACATGTGCTAGATTATGGAGGTTTATTTTGGAAGCATCTTCATGTATAAATAGTGGCATTCACATATGCAGATTGAATACCTGTATAATTGGTGATTTCAAAAAGCTGTTGCTTTACATGTGGAAAGCCACATCATGCAGAGATTTCAATGGGGTATGGATTGGGTATATCTCAGTGACATATCCACAGGTGGCACAGGCCCACCCACTTTGGGCTCAGGCTGACCCAACAGCAGCACAATGCTGTGGTAGCTGGCAGGAATCCCCAAGCCCCACAAGCTGAAAATCTACCCAAAGGTGACCAGAAACTCCTATCACAGCCTGACACGAGCCCCTGTACTAAACACAACTTCAAATCAGTACATAAATACAGTTTTATAACAATTTTAAACAAATTTCCATTATTCATCCTTTACCACAACATACCCTTTCTTCCCAATGTGTTATATTTTCAATTTTCTTCCCAGCATGCGACGCTGTACGGCTCTGCCATGAGCTGGCATCTGCCTTGTGCTGTAACTGCTCTTCTCCCTCCTCGTGGCACTTCTGCAGCGCCTGCCATCCAACCACACGCCCGCCGTACAATATAAAATAAAAAATGCCGGAGAAGTGCACCGGAGACCTTCTTCCACTTGTCCCTGTCCCACGCCGGTCTCTCTCCTCTTCAGGAACCGGGTCTGCTCATTAAAATGAGCTGGCTTCTTTAATGCTGGGATTCCCTGCTCCCCTGCATCTGGACGGGCATCTGACGTCATCAGTGACATTGGATGCTTTCCCTGCCTCCACCGCCGCAGCTCCACTCTGGCCCCGCTCTCAAAACAAAAAAAATGCTATCTGTACACGCCAGACCTCTCTCAGCCTGCTATCACCACTTCCCCTTTACAACAGCTGCACTCAAACGCTGCTATTTCTGCTGTGGCCGGAATCGCCACTCAGCCTCAGCCAAGGAAGAAAATGTGCTGCTGCAACCGAAGTAGCTGAAACTCACCGCCAGTGCCGACATTGCCACTTCCACCGACGTGGCCAAAGCACCTTACCTTCTGTACTACTATGGATTTATAGCCTGTCTCACTAACACAGACTACTCAATAATTACTGTGGATTCTTTTGGATTCATATTAGGTAAATGAGACCTTTATTAGAGGTGCTAAAATCTACAATGATTAAGATATACGTATATATATACAATGATTACATCATCTAAGTAAAAGAAAGCTATAAGACAGATATATACATATTATTCATACAACATCACTGGTCAGGAATTTCAGGCCCTCATCTTATCAGCTGGGAGGCCCGTTGCAGCGAAAGCCCGAAGTCTCCTTATGACCTGGAACAAGCCCACTGCGCGATACGTCTACCCAGAGATGAGCCTTAAAACTCTGCTGTAACAAGCCCCCCCCCCTTTTTATTAAGCTTAGAACTCATGTTCAGCGCTAAGGAAAATTACAGAATGCTTGAGAATAGATAAACAGGCCATACTGTGGGAACGTGGTCACATGTTTTCCAAGTCCAATGGTCGGTCAAGACAGAGCTGAAAAACAATCTTTAAAATTCACTTTTATTACACCTTCCCCACACTGCCTCAGCACTGCTGAGGTAAACTTTTAATTTAACCCCTTAGGGGTTACACTAGGAAAGAGAAGTACTACTGATGGATGATTTTAATATGACAGACATCGATTGGGGTGTCTCTGCTGTGGGGTTGACTAGAAGCAAAGGGATCTTGGATTCTCTACAGGAAGAATTGTTTCAGCAGTGGTTGATGGAACCAACGTGGGATGGAACTATTCTAGACCTCCTGCGTACAAATGAGACATTGTTTCTGATGTTTATGTGGGAGATCATTTGGCATCTATTGGTATCAATTTGGTTCAATATTAAGACAAAGGGGGAGAAGGCTTATACAAGATTGAAGGTCCAAGATTTCAACAGAACTAACTTTGCCGAGAAGGGGGAATTTCTCAAGGAAGAGTTGGATGGATAGAAACAGCTGAAGGAAGTAGAAGAGCAGTGGGCGAAACTGAAATGAGCTGTTTTAAGTAAGAGAAAAAGGAAAAGATGGCCACTCTGGTTCTTAAACGCAGTAACTAAAAAGGTATGTGAAAGATACAAGAGGACTCAGAAAGAGGAAGATAGGAAAAAATACCTGGAAAAACTAAAAGAAGCTGAAAAAGCTATCAGGAAAGCAAAGAGACAAACAGAAGAAAAGATAGCCGATATGGTAAAATTGGGGGACAAGACATGTTTCAGATATATAAGTGACAGGAGCATTGTAAGGCTCAAAGTTGAGGGGGAGAAATATGTAGAAGCCAATAAGGATAAAGCTGAACTGCTGTAACAATGAAGTGAGGCACAGTGAAGTGATAAAAAAAGCTTAAGTGCATTCCATATAGACAAGTAGTAAAACAGTTGGATATGGGATGTGCAAGGACAGTGTGATATAATATAGATCCGTAAAAGCTACAGAGAATATGTATGGGGCAAAACACAGAAAACTGTGATGGTGAATGCAGAGAGGCATGCGCTGTTAGCTACAGTTGAAAAACTAGTGTATGAGGCAAACTAATGTGGTATCAGAAGAATAAAAAGAAGAGAACGGCAGGAAGCATATCGGGAGTGGCAGCATACCATGTGTCTGAAAAAAAAGGGGTCAAAAAGCGGGAAATAAACAAATACAAAAAACAAGGATCGGTAGACTACTGCAGAGAATTTATTCGAAGCAGGACACAGAAGATTCTGATGGTAAATACAGAGAGGCACGCACTGTGAGCTACTAGTGTATAAAGCAAAATAATATGGTACCAGATGGATAAAAAGAAGAAAAGAATGGCAGAAAATATATTGAGGGTTAGCAGCATACTGTGTGTCCAAAAACAAAAAAAGTGGAGGGGAACAAAAAACAGAGGAGACTGTAATGGTGAGTGCAGAAAGTGAATTACTATGTGGTGAAAACGCCTATGACCAATCCTGTTTGTGCCAACTAATGAAACAAGAACAAAGAATAATCTACCTTGAAAAAGACCTTTTGTAGAAAAAAATGTCATGACGCTGAAGGTTCGTTTTAGCATTTGCCAAAGTGATACCGATGAACGAAAGGTCCATTATAAATGTGAATTTGGTGCCAAAATCTGAAGGATATGACATGTGGTGACGTATGCGGTATAGTAACAAAATGTAATAGGAAAAGATGAAATAAGTAATGCTGCCAGTTACACAGATCAGGGTGTCTGCAAAATGCGTGATATAATGGAAAAAAAGAAAAAAATGGAAAAGATGAACAAAGGACCTGTGCACAAAATGGACTAATGAAAAATATTGTATGTGGTGCTAAGATCCTTATAATAAGACAACAATTATAATTTATATGAAATCGTGGCGGATAGTCTGTCAACAGTGATATTGGAAGGGAAAGGTTAAAAAAAGGAAAATGTCAGCTTAACCATCTATATACAATAGTTATAAAGAGAAAAAGAAAAAAATCAATAAAATCTGAGCACCATGAGCCTAAAAACCACTAACACAGGTTCTGTTGCTTGACGGTCAGATATATAAATACTTGGCGATGCGTCACCGACTATGTGTTGAAGTGCAAAATGTTCAGAGTGAAAGAGGAGTAGAAAAGGGGTATGAGGGGTGTGATGGGGGGAGAAGGGGGGAAGAAATAAGGGAGTGTACACAAAAGACAATGTATGACTGAAAAAAGGGGATGTATGAATGATGAGTATGCCACAGGTATCGGTCCTCAGGCCGGCCCTTTTTAACATCTTTATGAATGACATTTCGGAAGGGCTGTTGTAAGGTTTGTCTCTTTGCAAATGATACTAAACTCTGCAATAGGGTGGACAACCCGGAGGGTGTGGATGGTATGAGGAAGGATCTAGAGAAGCTTGAAGTCTGGTCTGAAAATTGGCAACTAAGATTTAATGCTAAGAAATGTAGGGTCATGCACTTGGGTTACAATAATCCAAGGGAACAGTACATATCCTATAACACGGAAAATTCCAGCAGACAAGTTGTTATTTTATGGTGAAGGAATAAAAAGTCTAAATTTAGATGTGATTGGTACATTACAAATATGTATTTGAACTGCTGCCATAAGTGATCTAAAGGTTTAGGGAAAATATATAGTGAATATAAAGTAAGTTCCTTTTCTCTTTTCATAAGTTGCTGAAATATTAGAATATACTAAAGCAAAGGTTCTCAACCCAGTCCTTGGGACTCACCTACTCAGTCAGGTTTTTAGGATACCCTTAATGAATATGCATGAGATAAATCTGCATGAACTACCTCCATCCTATGCAAATCTATCTCACGCATATTCATTGTGGGTATCCTGGAAACTTGACTGCTTAGGTGTGTCCCCAGGACTGGGTTGAGAATCCCTGTCCTAAATGGTTAGGATAACAAATTCTCTGTTATGCATAATATAGATTCAATTTGCAGATAGAAAAATAATTTCAGGGTGTTATTGCTTTTATTTCCTGCTAGTCATATAAATCTATACTATTTACCTGGTCATTGGTACTTGCAAATAAAACGAACCTCTTCATCTAGTCTGCACAAATCAGAAATCTCATACCTCTAAGGCACTGGTACTGAACTCAGTTCTCCATATACACCCAGCCAGTCGGGTTTTCAGGATATTGTAAAGGGGAGGGTCTGCTTCCTCCTCTTGGGTTGAGCAGGCAAGCCTGCAGGGCTCCCAGGGTTCCTGGACAGAATACTGCTGATACTGGGACTCAGGGCCAATGTATTTTATTGTCAAGGCAATTTCATACCAAAAATCATAATTAATTCTTCATAACAAAAGGTACAGCCCTCTTAATATAGCCTTCAAAAGAAAAAGGTACATTCCTCATAAGATAAACTTCGAAAGGAAAAAAGGTACAGTCCAGGTCCCAAAATCCCTCAGCAAATGCTCAGCTTCTCAAGACCTCAGGTCTTCTATTAGGGCATTAGCTTTCCCTTCCCCCTCCTTCAGAAGGGTTTAGTAAGAGTTCAGCACACTTCCAAGATAGCACAACAGTTCAGAACAAACCTTCATGGACAGTCTTTGCACATCAAACCAATACCACAAATCACCTGCCTTTTCACAGCACAGAGGGAACCCTGTAAGGAGCAGGGTTGGTAGTTTCTCCCACCTCTCAGCACCACGCTCGGTGTGGCCTCCTCCACTGCCTTCAAGTGCTGGGCAGGGCAGGGCAACCTTTGAATTCTCCCACTCCATGGTAGTTGGCTCCTCTCCCTTAGGCAGCTCTAGTGGCAGCCTACTTCCTTCCTCCACATACTCCATGGAATCTCTCTCCCTTCGTCTCTCCTTCTCCCTGGTGACTGAGAGCCTCCAGGAAATCTGCTCCCCCCTTCTCACAGCTAGGGGGAATTACATACTGATGGCGAAGCCAGGGAAACTGAGCTTCATCCTTCCCCCACCCTCTAGTGGGGAAGGGAGTAACAGGCTCACCCTGCCTCGAGCCATTGCTCCCCCTGCTGGGACTGGGAATCCATTCCATCTTTTTAGGACTACTCTCCTCACTCATTCTTGCAAGGACTTCTGGGACCCGTAGTTCTGGGCTCAATTGCTTCACTGGGGAATCTCTGGGGCTTGCCTTGTCACAATATCCACAATGAATATGCATTCCTCCTTGATATGCAAATCTATTTCATGCATAGGCATTATGGATATCCTGAAAACCTGTCTGAGCACCGGGTTAAGAGGCACTGCACTAAGGATTAATAAAGTCACATCAAAGGTGATTGAAAAATGAAAACTCACAGCACTTACATTGATGCAGGAATTGAACGTAACCCCTACAATGTCATCATTCCTGAAATTGGTTTCTGGCAATAATGTTAATAAAGAGGTGTAAAATACCAAGTTGGGAGGATGCCATTGGTTAAGTTGATGCAATGCAGACATAATTACATTTTGGCAAAGATGCAGGGCTTAGATCCAAAGAGTAAGGTCATTGCTCAATATTGAAACCAGCTTATTAACATTCAAATGCCATAGAAGTTATTTCCCCTAAGGTGGCTCCCTTTCTCCAATAGCCCAAAGAACTTTACAACCCCAAAACACAAGGCATCGAACAACTCAGAGCCAATAAATGGAGTGTAATCACCTTTCAGAAGCAATACACACACTCATTGTTTAATAACTTGAAAATGTTGCCAAGAGGGTGTTTAAGATAGTTTATAGAGCTACATTACTGTTGAGTGAATATAAAAAAAAATCTTACTCAACCCACAAACAAAAAACTATTACCACCCTCATGTTTATGACTTACTCTTCTCCTCATTTCAAAGCACATAAACTGTACACTGATTTATCATTTATAATTCATGCAATATTTGCAAATCCTAAATAAAATGTTCCTTCCCAGATGGTGGTAAACTTTTATGCTGCTATTCTACTGATTTTAGCTTCAATGAATTGATATGAGAAATATAAAGTGAAAACAAATGATAAACAAATCAAACTTTGCCCTTGAAATCTGGCACAGCCACCCCTCCAGATATTATTCTTTCTGAACTGCTGTTTAGAATGGTCATGCAAAAGAATATAGTGCTAGCCATAGTCTGCGATTAGGTGCCCTTTGTGCATGTGTATATGCACAAACAAGTGGCATTTACAGACATGAGTGCACTTCATTTACAGACATCAGTGCCCTGAGTGCCATTCTCTAAGGCCAATCCAAAATATGGTGATAATATCTCAATAGAGGGGGTATATTAGTGTATCATATAAATATTACCCAGCTCGCATAGGTATCATTAAATAACATTTCTAGTCAGGGGTATTTAAAGATATCTATTCCATGATATAGGATCCTTCAGAATTCTCCTAACACCACCACACAGGCTAATATTGTGAGCCAGGCACTTTTATGGTGGGTAGGTATTCCTCATTTGATCCATAAATTTTAATACCAATTAAATCCAAAAAAAATTTTTTCTTTTTTCTTTTTTCTTTGTTTTTTTATATCTTAAAACATAAGCACTTAGCTTCTATCTGTAGCGTCACTCAAAACTCCTTCCTTCAAAGACTTTAGAGAAGTATATTGTTCATTCATCTCGGAGATCTCCGAGATGAATGAACAATATACTTCTCTAAAGTCTTTGAAGGAAGGAGTTTTGAGTGACGCTACAGATAGAAGCTAAGTGCTTATGTTTTAAGATATTAAAAAACAAAGAAAAAAGAAAAAAAATTTTTTGGATTTAATTGGTATTAAAATTTATGGATCAAATGAGGAATACCTACCCACCATAAAAGTGCCTGGCTCACAATATTAGCCTGTGTGGTGGTGTTAGGAGAATTCTGAAGGATCCTATATCATGGAATAGATATCTTTAAATACCCCTGACTAGAAATGTTATTTAATGATACCTATGCAAGCTGGGTAATATTTATATGATTCTCTAAGGCCATGCATTAGTGTTATAAGGGACAATTCTATAACTTGATGCCTTAGTCTATGGCACCCCAATGCCCTCAATTTAACACCAATTCTATAACAGCATATTGGTGCCAAGATTCCATTAGAGAATATTAGCCATTGTGCATAGTGACAGATACAATTCTGGTCACCTTGTTAGGCAGAGCAGATGGACCATACAGGTCTTCATCTGCTGACATTTACTATGGGGTCCTTTTACCAAGCTGTGGTAAAATAGGCCCTGCGGTAACAGCAGGGGTCATTTTACCGTAGCGGGTAAAAAGCCCCTAAAAAAGACATGGCCATACTAAGGGTTTACTATCATCTGCTTCTTCTAGACTGAAAAAACAGTAGTAGGAAACAACTCCCTAACTAGGGAGAGAAAAACACTACTGAAAAAAAAAACAGTTTCTAATGTTAATAAAGCATACATGGATAAAATGCACTCTGAACTCAGTCTCACAAGGGAACTGTGAATACAGTAAACATTGTTGTGATACTAAGTTAAGTGTACTTTATCTATGTATGATTTATTAATATTAGAAACTGTTTTTTTCAGTAGTGGTTTTTTTCACCCTAGTTAGGGAGTTGTTTCCCATTACTGTTTTTTAAGTCTAGAAGAAGCTGGTGATAGTAAACCCCATAGAGGTTTTTGAAAAGCCTATGACTCTCTTTGATGTAGTTGAGGCTTCTATGTTTATTTAAAATGTCTTTTAAAGCAGCAGCTACAGGGTACTCTGTAACAGCTCTTTGAGCAAAAGTAGATTAAAATTAGCTGATTCTTTACATCTACAAATCAGGGGCATAGCCAGACTTCGGGGGGAGAGGGGTCCAGAGCCCGAGGTGAAGGGGCACATTTTAGCCCGCCCCCAGCGCTGCCGACCCCCCCTCCATTGCCGACCACCGCTGCCGCCACCACCACCACCACCACCAAATTTGAACCCCCCTCTGCCGACAACCCTCTCGACCCCCCCTCCCACGCCAACCCTCCCCCGCCGCCACCACCGTCACCACCGTCACCTACATTTGCTGGCGGGGTTCCCCAACCCCTGCCAGTCGAGGACTTCTTCTTCCGGTGCAAGGTTTCATTCTGTTTCTGAGTCTGACGTCCTGCACGTGCAGGACGTCAGACTCAGAAACAAAATGAAGCGTTGCGCTGGAAGAACAGGACCTCAGCTGGCGGTGACGGCGGGTTGGCAGCGGGAGGGGGGTCGAGAGGGTTGTCGGCAGGGGGGTCCAGGGCCAAATCTATGGGGGCCCAAGCCCCCGTGGCCCCATGTAGCTACACCACTGCTACAAATAACAGTTTTATAAAATAACTATTTATTTGTGTCTGGCATTTACATCTGTAAATAACTGTCTAAGGGGCCCTATTATGAAAGGTCATTAAGGCCCAGTTCATGCTTAGCATGTGCAAACAAGCTACCACAAAATGCTTTCATGTGCTTTTTGGTAATATGCCTGTTAACACACACTAAACACGTGCTATATTTAAAATGTTTTTTTTCAAGGGGGCATGTCATGGTTGGATAATGGGTGTGGAAGCATTAACCAGTTAGTGTGTTCACATTAGTGCATGCTAACTGGCTAACACTGAATTAACATGGGACCACTTAGCTCCTCCTAAGAATGAAAAGATTAGCATAGGACCTGCACCCCCCCCCCCCCCCCCAAAAAAAAAAGCCAGAAATGTTGTGTTAAATCTGGGCTTAGCACATGGGAAAGTTGAGTGTTAAGGTAAACTAAGTCCAGATTATAATGCCCTTTCGTAAAAAGGTTCCTAAGATAGTTGTTTGTTTTTGGTGTTCTGTAAATGCCTCTTTGTACACATGCAAAACCATGAAAGCCTTCTACAATGACCTTTTTCTATTTTAATGTTCTTGTATATTGTCTGCAAGCTATTGGAGCTGGTATACATTCTAGTACAGTAGGTGCCTGGAGGGCTCACAATCTAGGTTTGTACCTGAGTCAATGGAGGGTTAAGTGTCTTGCCCAAGATCACGTGGTGCTGCAGTGGGATTTGAACCTGGCTCCCCTGGTTCTCAACTACACTGCTCCATCTATTAGGCTACTCCTCCAGTATTAAGTAATACTAATCTAGACAGCCAAAGTCTCCAGACATAAACACAAATTAGTTTTGATCCATTTAATTGTCCTCTCCCATCAGCAGTACAATACTGTATTATATATATTACTTATATAATAGAACATGGACCTAAAAAATCTTGGCTTCCCTCTAAATCCAAACTGATTTTGTAACTATGGCTTCTATGGTGCATTTTTGAATAAGAAAGACAATGATATAATTAGAAAAAGAGACGGGGCAAGATGATTAGTTTATTAAATCAAGGATATCCACTTGACATTAAACAGTCAAGTCTACCATCATGGCACCCGGAACTTATTTGTCTAAAAGTCATATGTAATGATTAGCTGAATGTAGTTCCTTGGCACTTGACATTCACCCAGCTGCACCAACTTCACATTTATATGAAAGCAAGATACCCATTAGTTGTTAATTCAGAAGGCAAATCCCTAAACCTTTAATGATATCTTTCCAACAATTATACTTCTAAGTAGTAAGAGCTGATTTTCACAGTTCAGTCCGTGGTTTCCTTCCATTCATACTAACATACTGACTGCTGTTTGCAAAGGAAAAATAGTGGGGCTTCTTCACAGCTATGGATATGAAAGACTAACCTGATAATTCTATAACAGGGAATCTAAAGTTAGACACCATCCTCTGGATTCTATATATGGCATATTAAGATGAGTGCATAGATTTGTGCATGTGCCTAATCTATGCACATACCTTAATTGTTTAATGAGCCACTTAGTCATGATAAGTGGACGATAATGACCACTTATTATCACTAATTGGATTTAATTGGAATTTATGTGTGTGCTTTGCTAGGAGTATTCTGTAAAGCGGCATGCGTAAATTCCAATGCACAGCTGCAGCCATGGGCAAAGTGTGGGCATGACGGGCCTATCAATCAAATCTACGTATGCTGTTACAGAATATGTGCCAGCACAAGTAGATTTAGATGCACGCACATACACCAGATTTTTGCAGAATCGTGCACAACCAGATCTGTGCACAAATCCAAATTAAAGCCAATGAACACCAATAATAGATTGTTATTGGTTCATTAACTGCTTGTAAAACTGTATTCAACAAATTTTCAATGTACAACACTATACTCAACCTACGTCCTTCTTACACTGTAAACCGCACTGAACTTCAAATGGGGGATAATAAGGGTATATAAGACCTGAAATAAATTGAATTGAATTGAAATAATTTATTTGCATGTAGATCTCAGGATCATTTTAGGTGCCCAATTTATTTCCATTTGATATATTGATATATAGAAAGTACTGATGTGGAGGGGCATAATTGAAAGGGGCGCCCACGTTTTCCTGAGGACTTCCTCGCAGGACGTCCCGGCGAAGGGGCGGGGAAACCTGTATTATCAAAACAAGATGGGCATCCATCTTTCGTTTCGATAATATGGTCGGGGACGCTCAAATCGCGAAATTTAGGTCGACCTTAGAGATGGTCGTCCCCGATTTTCGGCCATAATGGAAACCGAGGATGCCCAGCTCAGAAACGAACAAATCCAAGCCATTTGGTCATGGGAGGAGCCAGCATTCATAGTGCACTGGTCCCCCTGACATGCTAGGACACCAACCGGGCATCCTAGGGGGCACTGCTGTGGACTTCAGAAATTGCTCCCCGGTCAAAGCTCCCTTACCTTGGGTGCTGAGCCCCCCCAAATCCCCCTCCCCACAACTCTGCACCACTACCATAGCCCTTAGGGATGAAGGGGGGCACCTGCATGTGGATACAGTGGGTTTTGGGGGATTTTGGAGAGCTCAACATTTATCACCACAAGTGTAACAGGTAGGGGGGGATGGGCCTGAGTCCGCCTGCCTGAAGTGCACTGCACCCACTAAATACTGCTCCAGGGACCTGCATACTGCTGTCATGGAGCTGGGTATGACATTTGAGGCTGGCATACAGGCTGACAAAAAAAAATTATTTTTAAAATTTTTTTGGGTGGGAGGGGGTTGATGACTACTGGGGGAGTAAGAGGAGGTCATCCCTGATTCCCTCCGGTGGTCATCTGGTCAATTGGGGCACTTTTTTGATACTTGGTCCTAAAAATAAATGGACCAATTGCAGCTGGCAAAATGCTCGTCCGAGCCGGCCATCTTTTTTCCATTATCGGGCGAAGCCGGCCATCTTGTAACCACGCCCCCGTCCCGCCTTCTGTACCCTGCCTTGAAGTTTGGCCGGCTCCGCAACGATTATACCGATTTGGCCGGGTTCAGGAGATTGCCGGCCATCTCCCAATTTCTGTCGGAAGATGGCTGGCGATCTCTTTCGAAAATAAGCTGGTTGGTCGAAAAAAAAAGTGGACCAAGTAAAGTCGCCCAAGTGCTCATCAGGGTTGCCCTTCTTTTTTCCATTATCGGTCGAGGACTCCCATGTGTTAGGCACACCCCAGTCCCGCCTTCGCTATGCTTCCGACACGCCGCTGTGAACTTTGGTCATCCCCGCAACGGAAAGCAGTCGATGACGCCCAAAATCAGCTTTCAATTATGCCCTCACCCAGTTGATGAAAGCTCATTTGGAGCCACTGAATTCTGTTCACTGAAGTACTTGAACTGGAAGGTCTTGTTTTTAGTGGCAGTCACTTCAGCTTACAGGGTCAATGAGCTTCAGGCCCTAATAGTGGATCCAACTTCCACAAAACTTCATCATAACAGAGTAGTTCTCCATATTCACCCTAAGTTCTTTCCTAAAGTGGTGTCAGAGATCCATCTTAACCAGACAATTGTCCTGCCAACATTCTTCCTCAAACCAGATGCCTATCCTGGTGAACATGCACTGTACACCTTGGACTGCAAGCAAGCTTTGGCCTTTTACCTGGAGCGGGCTAGACCCTACAGGCAGTCTACTCAGCATTTTTGTTTCTTTTGATCTCAATAGGATGAGGATAACCATCAGTAAATGCATTTTTCAAATTGGTTGGCAGACTACATCTCTGTCACTTATGCCCAGGCTGGGCTGACTATAGAGGGCCATGTCAAGGCTCACAATGTCAGAGCTATGGCTGCGTCGGTAGCCCACTTGAAATCAGCCTCCATTAAAGAGATTTACAGGACTGCAACATGGTTTTCAGTCCACACATTCATGTCCCACTACCGTCTTCAGCAGAACACCTGACACAACAGTCCGTTTGATCAAACAGACCCACAAAATTTGTTTGAGGTCTGTAATCCAACTCCACCCTCCTAGGCTCATTCTCTTCTGTTTCAGGCTGCACTCTCACAACCAGTATGTATATAGTTTCAGGTTAAATGACCTACAAGGCCTCCCATTGTGAGTCTCTATTGTCTTCATGATGTTGTTTTCAGTGAGCCTGGTAGCTAGGGATTTCCATATTTGAGATTAATATGGCCTGCTTGTCCTCATAGAATGTAAAGTTGGTTTTCTGTAGCAGGTATTCTCCAAGGACAGGAGGCCAACTATTCTCACATACCCTCCCACCTCACCTTGGAGTTGGATCTCTTTTTAGCTATATTATTGTACTGCTGGTCCCATGCTTGCAATTCGGGCAGGAAGGCACCCTCTCATGTGTGGTGAGAGCGCCGCCTTAAACTCTTAAAGGGAAAGTATACTGGGCAGCATTTCTGCACTGGACTCTGTGGACAATGTAATCCACATTTGAGAATAATTGGCCTGCTGTCCACGGAGAATACCTGCTACAGGTAAATAACTTTGCTTTATATGTGAATGTGAAACACTGTGGACTAGATGAACAAAAAGGCACTACAACATCATCATGTGCTAAGATGTATTAAAGTGTGTTATTTATTGCAGGTCCCACTTTATGTAATGGAATCTATTTATTAATAATGAGTGATAAAAAAGTCAACCTTGGGAACTTGTATTCTTTGGTTAACAACTTATTTAACACTCAATCTGTTTCTAAAATTAATGAATCCCTGCCTTCAGCAGATCAATTGGCAAACTATTTCGAACAGAAAATAATTAAAATCAGACTGAAACTATATAGCCCCCCCTTCAATTGAGCATTTCCTGAATCAACATAATCAGTCATCCTCTTCCTTGCAAACTGACAGAATTTGGTCTGCATTTCATTCTTTTTCAATGGATCAAGTCAGACAGTTATTATGCAAATATGCCAAATTGCAATGCCTGCTTGACATTTGTCCCAACTATCTGCTTAGGTCAACACCCACATTGCTTTTTGATTATCTACACTCCTATCTTACTTTAATGTTATCCCTGTTTCTATTTCCTCTAAGAAGTGGCAATATTACTCTGACTCCTATCCCTAAAAATTCTCAAATAAGCCAAAGCATTGTTTCCAGGTACAGACCCTGTACCCTCAGTCCTTTTATTTGTCAAGGTCATAGAAGGACTTGTCTCGCAACAACGAATAGAATATATCCAACTCCATTCCATTTTGCACAAATCGCATTCTGGAATTAGACCTTCCTATAGCACCGAGCCTGTTCTTACCACTGTCTTCGCCAGCTTCAGATGGGAGCTCAGGATTAGTAATAAAATTATAGTACTCCAATTTGATATGTCTAGTGCATTCGATACTGTCGACCACAATATTCTCTTAAATATTCTTGACCATTATGGTATTTGTGGTGCTGTCCATGATTGATTTTCAGGATTTTTGAAATCTAGATCACACCAAGGTAAACAATTAGGCACTATCTCTTCATACTATCTTTCTAGTTATGGAGTACCGAAGGGTTCTCCCTTGTCTCACATCTTATTTAACATCATGATAATTCCTCTTGGTAATCTAGTTGAGAGCAATGGTTTTTCTACTTGTATTTATGCTGATGACATCACTATTTGCATCCCATTTTCCAAAACTCTTTATGATATCATTAACAAAATCAGATTAGGTGTCACATTAACTGAATCCTGGGCTTCTAATTTTTAATTGAAACATAATACTGAGAAGACAAAATTCCTTATCATCCGACTATTCTCAAAGATTTTACAGTTGATAATATAACCTTGTCCTCTTGTATCCTCAATGACAACCTTAGGGGTTACAATTGATCAGTTTTTATCCTTAGAAAGCCAAGTCTCGAATGTTGTCTCTAGTTCCTTCCATATGCTTTGGAAACTAAAAAGACTGCAATAATTTTTCACAAGACCAGTCTTCCATACCTTAACCCAATCTCTTGTTATAACAAAAATCGATTATTGTAATTCCATCTATGCTGGAATTAAATTCAGCCTTCTTAATAAACTACAAACTATTCAATACATGGCTACTCATCTAATTTGTAGATCACCATGCTTTGCTAAAGCTACCCTACTCCTTCATAATCTGCATTGGTTACCTATAAAGAGCAGAATTTCATTCAAGCTATGTGCATTGGTTCATCAAATTTTATTTGGTTTGTCACCGTTCTATATGAATGAACTCATTGATTTACTTCCACACAATGCTTCCATTTCATCCAAAGAATATCTCATTTTGCATTTCCCCAGTTGCAGAAATGTATCTTACAAAACATTCCACAATGCTAACTTTTCTTATCAATGTACCAAAATCTGGAATTCTCTTCCTAAACAAATTAGATATACTAGTGATTATGGGTTATTTTGTAATTTATTGAAAACTTACTTTTTTAGCTCAGTCTTCAGCAATGTTAGAACTCAGTGCTGAATATTATTTAGTTCCTTATATTTCACTTCTTCCTGATGCCCCACTGAATTTGCCCCTATCAGTTCCTATATAATATATATATTTTTTATGATGTATTCTTCAAATGTAACTAATTTATTTATTTTCCTTTATGTTTATATTGTAAGCCACATTGAACCTGAGTTCTACTTGGGCTAATGTGGGATAGAAATGCCATAAATAAATAAATAACATGGTAGCACACTGTAGTAAATCTACCTCTAAGCTGAGCTCAACAAGTGTATCAATAATAATTATAAAAATGTTCCAGTATTATGAAACCTGAGCAGTGTCTACCATAGCTAATATTGCCAAACTGTTTTATTAGAGGCTGAAGAAAAAAACATGACTAGGAAAGCATATTAAATAGCTTAAAATGATGATCTCCACATGTGGCAAAACAAAGGTTATCTGTTTTCATTTTATGCAACTTAGCAATAATGCAGAAAGCCTTTGCTTGCACATGAAACATTTAGGTGGTTATCTTTGAACTTACATTTGCATTTTAGACATGCATAAACTGGCACTTAAGTAAAAGTCAAGGCAGGAGCAGGAAAATACCTCTAAGAAAATCCAAAGGTGCAATGAAAAAACTGAGGATGACAAAGGAAATTCCAAACCAGGAGTAAATGAACAGGAACTCTTTATTGAAGCACCAGTACCCGACATGGGGCCATGTTTACGCGGACACAGCTGCCTGCATCAGGGGTCACAAGTCAACACTCTTAAGACTACAAGTGCAACAGCTAGATGTTACATAAACAGGACACTGCTCTCAATGCGCAGTGCGAAAAATCAAGCAAATATCAAAAATGTCACCGTCATCCAGTGCGATAGAAAGGCCAGCTTGTTGTTTTGAAATTGTCCATTTGCTAGATGTTTTTTGTGCTCAGTAGGTCTATCTTTTAGGACCATTTTCAGAAAAATAAATGTCCAAGGGAGAAATGCACAAAAACAAGTAAAAACAGACATCCCAACAGAGCAGCGAGCACTTCAGTGGACTTCACATAAAAGCTCCCAGGTATACATCTCACCATTACCCCCTTATATTGTAAGGTGAGCCCTCCAAAACCAACAAATACCTACTGTACCCAACTGTACACCACTACAATAGCCCTTATGGCTGCAGGTGTCACCTATATGTGGGTACAGTAGGTTTTTGGAGGGCTCACACTTTCCACCACAAGTGTACCAGTTAGAGTGGGATATGGGTCTGGACTCCTCTAAAGTCCACTGCACCAACCATTAGGGTACTCCAGAGACCTGATTGTTGTTCTAATAGGACTGGCCATAACATCTGAAGCTGTTATAGACGCTGCTATGTACTGTCTCTTTTACATCCTTGCGGGGGGGGGGGGGGGGGGGGAGTAAGGGGAACCATGCTTTAATCCTCCAGTAATTGTCATTTAAGGCACCTTGTTATGACTTAGGTATGATTGAAATGGGTCTAGATCAAAACATCTAACTTTTAGCCCTGGGCGTTTTTGCTTTGTTCCATTATGGTAGAAAAATGTCCAAGATTTGGGAATGCCCAAATCTCACCTCCAATATGCTCCCTTGTTATTTGGATGCACTGCAGAAAAAAAAAGTCTAAAATCCGAGTTTTGAAAATCATGATTTGGATGGTTTTTTGGAGAAAAACATCCAAATGCCATTTTTGAGATGTTTTCTTTTTTTGAAAATGAGACCTTATTCTGCATAAATGTCAATGTTCTGATTTTATAAAGCCAGGATACACACATCTAAACCTGAAGAGCATGCAAATGGCAAGGGGATATGGTCTGGTTGTATTTTAGGCAGGACAAAGGTGGAATTAAAACACATTTATTCCATAGAATACACATCTAATGTAAAAAAGTTTGATGCTGGGATTTACACCTGTTACCTAGGATATCTGGATGTCAGAAAAGTGTTCCTATTGAGCTGTGCTCCACTACAGGGATTAGGAGAGGTCACCTTGTTAATCCCCCAGTGCTTAATGCCCTTCCCTCCCATAAAAGCCAAACTGGAAAGGAATACTGAGCTCTGCTAAAGCTGCAGGAAAAATTATATATCTAAAATAACTAAGATAAACACATGTCCAGGCACAAACATTTATGTGCCCATTTCGACTCATTTATATTTTAGATATTTATTTTTTGAAAATGGATATTTGTGCTGCACATAACCAATGCATAAACATCCACGTATACTTGTATTTTAGAATAGGCTCTATATCAGGAGATTCTGTTCTAAAATACTAGTGGGTCCTAGCTACTCATCAATAAATATATCCTGTGACCTTTACAGCATATGAGTGTTTGCTGGAAGATCCACCTACAACTCTACTGATCTCTACTACCTTTGTGACTACTGTAGATGTCTTGTGCTGTTCCTCCACCTCGATGGCTACTTCTACCTCGATGGTTACTTCGCTGTCTAAAATACTAGTGGTTATTTCATTTCCAATTTGAAAGTCCTTTCTAAAATGCCACTCCACGTCACACAGATATTCCAACGCCAGTTTTAGAGCATGGGCTATCCAAACTTGAAAGACTTGGATATTAGCTTCTTTACTTGTGAGAGTATCTTTAATCTGCACTTAAAACCAAAAGTAAAACCGACAAATGAGTGCTGAAAAGAATAAACTGACTCTATACACTTGACCTGTATGCTTGAGTTCAGTGTTCTCTAAAAAAGAAAGAAAGCTGCATTCATCTCTATCCACAATTCCAATAATTGCTCATTGAAAAAGAAAAACACATTCTAGTACCATGTTTAACAATGATAAATAGATGTCTAGTTTGAAATAATGCTGTAATTTTGTTTGTTCTCTAAGAAACAGTGCCAGAATGTAATGTCAGATGCAACAGCATGCATTATTAATTACTCCATGCAAGATAATATCTCTCTGCCAGGATTATAACAACAGGAAATGCTCAGTGCCAGAGGTCAATATCGCTAGTGTAATCCTCCCACTGGAAATGTTAATCTAATACAATATTAATAAAGCATATTATTATATTTAAAAGGTTGTTTTACAATACTGAGAGCATTCTGTTTGATTCACAGATTCGTATCATTGAGCAAATAAAGCACCAAGGTAATCACAATATTGAGAATTCCCAGTGATCTGCAGAATTTTGAACTATTCCCATGCTAAAAGGTGTATAATGTCAGACTCACATTTTTGTCACCTACATGAATTCTATTCTGTTGCAGTTCTCTACAAACAGCGGGAAAGCTGGACAGAGACAAGGGAAATTAAGATGTCACCCGCTGAGCGAAAGGTACCAAAAGTACACACAAGACATGGTCAAAATGTTCTTTCTAACTTCCCATGGATTACAGTGATATATAGATGTTTTAATTTAGCTATTTTTTAAATGCATTTTTCTAGAAAAAACAAAGCTTATTGATAAACATTTCTAATTTTTAAAGATATAATTAGTCTATATCAGAGGCTTAAATTTTGCAGAATTATGCAGTTGATATCCCTGTATCTTGTGGTATAAATAAGTCACATATCTCACTTTTGGTGCCTTTTTTGCTCAGTGTGTCACATTACACAGCATTTGAGAAAGTACCTCATGAAAGACTCTAGAGGAAATTGGACAGAAGGTAATGTTCTATTGTGGAATAAAAACTGATTAAAATGTAGAAAGTAGAGAGTTGGGTTAAATGGTCAGTATTCTCAATGGAGAAGGGTTGATAGTGGGGTTCCTCAGGGCTCTGTGCTGGGACCACTGCTCTTAACATATTTATAAATAATCTAGAGATGAGAATAACTAGTGAGGTAACTAAATTTTCTGGTGACACAAAGTTATTCAAAGTTGTTAAATCACAAGAGGATTGTGAAAAATTGCAAGAGGACCTTACGAGACTGGGAGACTGGGCATCCAAATGGCACATGACATTTAATGTGAGCAAGGGCAAAGTGATGCATGTGGGAAACAGAAACATGAACTATAGCTACTTGATGCAAGGTACCACATTAGGAGTCACTAACCAGGAAAAGGATCTAGATGTCATCGTTGATGATACATTAAAACCCTCTGCTCATTGCGTGGTGGGGCCTAAGAAAGCAAATAGAATGTAAGGTATTATTAGGAAAGGAATGGAAAACAAAAATTAGGATTTTATAATACCTGTGTATCGCTCCATGATGCGACCGCACACTGAATACTGTGTGCAATTCTAGTCACCACATCTCAAAAACGATATAGTGGAATTAGAAAAGGTATAGAGAAGGGCGACAAAAATGATAAAGAGGATGGGTTGACTTCCTTTTGAGGAAAGGCTGAAGCAGATAGGGCTCTTCAGCTTGGAGAAAAAACAGCTAAGGGGAGATATGATAGAGGTATATAAAATAATGTGTGGAATGGAATGGGTAGATGTGAATCGCTTGTTTACTCTTTCCAAAAATGCTAGAACTATGGGGCACGCAATGAAGCTAAAAGTAGTAAAATTAAAACAAAATTGGAGAAAATGTTTCTTCACTTAATGTGTAATTAAACTCTGAAATTTGTTGCTAGAGAATGTGGTAAAAGCAGTTAGCTAAAATGGCATGTCATTATTAAGAAGGACTTGGAGAAATCCAGTGCTTATTTCTAGAATAAGCAGCATAAAATGTATTGTACTGTTCTGGGATCTTGCCAGGTAATTTTGACCTGGATTGGTCACTGGAATTGGAAACAGGATACTGGGCTTGATGGACCTTCGGTCTGTCCCAGTATGGCAATGATTATGCTCTTATTGCTCTTTTGGTAGAGAAGGTGCAAAGACTATTACCATGAACATGCATGCATGTTTTGAGGGTCAATATTCAAAACATTTGTATGGATAGCTTGTGATGAAATCTTGTTCAGGCAAGTTGTTGGTTAAGCAAAATGTAACTGGTTTGAAAGAGTCAGATTTTGAGGCATTCTGGAGTGTAAATAGGGTTTAGCTTGATGGTTTATGCAGGCCTAAATTTATTCAGATTACTTTACCATAAGTGTTAGTATTTACAAAAAGACTTAACTGGATGAGTGCTGTTGAATATCCAGATAAAGTTATCTGAATAATTTCATCATTGTTTTTAGGCTGCTTGTATCCTTTCCCAAATTAGCATGAACCAGCCATTCTCAACTGGGAGGGGTAAAAGAAACCAAAGCTACATGCATATGAGAAAGTCAATTTTATTCACTTCTCAGGTACAGATACAATAGTTTCTCATGAGAGATCAATACAGTTACATAACGAGATGTTCACTGTCTGCATCTCTGAAATACCGTTCTAATTCAGCTGCTTATATCGTTTGTTTCAGACAATGATTTACATGGCTTTTTCTGCAAATCATCCTCACAGATTATTATCTGGTTCCCAGCATCTGCTTTCCTAAACCTGTTTAGACCACATTCTCCCTTTTTGTTTACACTAGTTTCTTTCCCAAGCCTGCTTGCCCGTAAGGGTGTCATAATAGACCAAAAATTCCAGAGTCATGCAGGTTCGTCAATCTCTGATAGATTCCAGAGCCACACAGACTTATCAATCTCTGGCCTTTTGACCCATTCCATAGTGCATAACTGTGCTCATAATTCTACATCATTTAATACTTTGCCGAACAGTGGCCCCATTATCTTTCAAATTCCTCTTCGATGCCCAAAAGAAAAGGCACAAGAATGGTCTTGTAAGTGGTAAGGGGAGAAGAAAGAGGACAGACTCATGCAATTAGAAGCCTCCTAAAGATTATTCATTTAGGTTAGATTAGATTTATATCTAAAAGTTTAAGATTATCATGCTATCACTAGGGAAGTGCATGCAAACATTTAGTTTGTATTTAGTTCCAGAACCCATTTGATTCATCTTCAGATACTGAATCATCCATGGGGCAAACTATTTTATAATATAAGTGGGTCATTCCATCCATTTTGATTATATAACTGTATAACATTATGACAATTTTCAGCAGCAGTTTGGGTTGACTGAATTCTCCATGCTGTGCACAGTTCATTCAACCGTCCGCTCCTCCTCCTCCTACCTACTGTGAGAGTGCAGGTGAAAGGGGATCCGGGAAGGCACGAAGAAAGGGGGTACAGGGAGCCGGGGAATCCCAATGGGGCAGATTTCATGTGCACAACACCCACATTCAGAAAGCTGGGCTACCGGAGGCAGAGAGGTTGGCTGGGTTAAGGAAGAAGGGGAGGAACTACCAGTCCCAGAATCCTTCTCTTCCCCACCCGGCTGTGCAAGAGTTAGGGGAGGAGAAAGAAGATTGGGAAATGGTCTCTGAGGAAGGTGATGAGGGCCAGCTGGAGAGATTGGGGGCGGGGGAAGTTAGAGAGGAGGATAAAATGGAGATTACTGAAGGGCTAGGAGAGGAACAGATGGAGATTGGAGCCCTGGCTCAAACCCAAAAAGCTGCTGTAAGAGGGTGGCTAGCTGTACCTTGGAGAGACTGGTGGAAGACCGGAGGAAAGAGGCTGAGGCACTGGGGGAACTCTCTACTAAAGAGGAAACAGGTGCAGTCTGTGGGAGAGAAAGAGAGCTGGGTACAATTGAAACCCCAGCCTGAACCAGGTGGGAATAAAGCTGTGTAACCATGGTGTAAGAAGGTGCAAGAAAGACTGTGTAGACTGTTGCAGACTAAAAAGGTCTGGGCTGCAACCTACTAAGCTATTGGGTTTTTCCCTCTGATAATGTACTGTTCCCTAAGTGACGTAATCTGAGCTAAAGTGAAGTGAAGTTATATGGACTGTTTTTGAACCTGAATTTGACTGTGTTGAACCTGAATTGTGCTCTGAGCTGCTGGCCTAAACAACCTGGAGTGAAGGATGTTTTGTTTGATTTGAAGCAAGAAAATAAAAGCTCTTACTTATAAACATTGGGCTTTGAATGTGCCTCTGTGAAAGGAACGGAGGGAGGAGGAAGTCCTGGGAGTTCGCAGGGCCTGGAGCCAAGGCTCAGAGGAGCCAGATTGCTGTGGAGTGAAGGCAACAGTCGTGTGGAGGAAGAGGCAGCTAAGCAGGGTCAAGCTTGGCTGGGTCCTGGATGGGTGACCCAGCTACACTACCCATTTTGTTTTTTGTAATGCAGGCCGGGTCGTGATCCAGAAGTGAGCAGATGTAGGGGGCGGCCATTGTAACACTGCACGCTGGCACCACTACTCCTCCGTCACTGCTTACTACCCATCTGGTTTCACTCTGCTACTTTACGTTCCTCCGCTCCTCCCACAGTGCACACAATGGCACCACAGTGCTGAATGGGAGAATCTGCTGGCTGCCATTGATGTCGCGTTCTTCACTGTCCCCTTGCTGGATCAATCAGATTTTTTTGTTGATCTCCCCCCCCCCCCCCCCCCACGGCCTCGGCCTTAACACTCCCCCTGCGGCCCTACAACAGCAGCACAGAGTGCTCTTCGAGTCTGCACCAGTGCCTGCCACCACCGAAGCCCAGCTTTCCAGCCCAGGTAAAATAAATATTTTAAAAATGTTTTAACATGTACAGTCTAATGCTGGCTGATGGTGGGGTTCTGAGAAGGGGTAGACTCTTCATTTTGCCCCACCCAGACGCTTCACATCCACCTGTTCCACTCCTCTCATTATTTTATATACCTCTATCATGTCTTCCCTCAGCCGTCTCTTCTCCAAGCTGAAAAGCCCTAGCCTCTTTAGTCTTTCTTCATAGGGAAGTCGTCCCATCCCCGCTATCATTTTAGTCGCCCTTCGCTGCACCTTTTCCAATTATACTATATCTTTCTTGAGATGCGGCGACCAGAATTGAACACAATACTCAAGGTGCGATGGATGCACCATGGAGCGATACAACGGCATTATTACATCCTCACACCTGTTTTCCATACCTTTCCTAATAATACCCAACATTCTATTCGCTTTCCTAGCCGCAGCAGCACACTGAGCAGAAGGTTTCAGTGTATTATCGATGACGTCACCCAGATCCCTTTCTTGGTTGGTAACTCCTAACATGGAACCTTGCATGACGTAGCTATAACTCGGTTTCTTTTTCCCCATATGCATCACCTTGCACTTGCTCAAATTAAACATCATCTGCCATTTAGCCGCCCAGTCTCCCAATCTCGTAAGGTCCTCTTGTAATTTTTCACAATCCTGTCGCGACTTAACGACTTTGAAAAACTTTGTGTCATCAGCAAATTTAATTACCTCGCTAGTTACTCCCATCTCTAAATCATTTATAAATATATTAAAAAGCAGCGGTCCTAGCACAGACCCCTGAGGAACCCCACTAACTACCCTTCTCCATTGTGAATACTGCCCATTTAACCCCACTCTCTGTTTCCTATCCTTCAACCAGTTTTTAATCCACAATCCTCCTATCCCATGACCCTCCAATTTCCTCTGTAACCTTTTATGAGGTACCTTGTCAAACACCTTTTGAAAATCCAGATATACAATATCAACCAGCTCCCCTTTGTCCACATGTTTGTTTACTCCTTCAAAGAATTGAAGTAAATTGATCAGGCAAGATTTCCCCACACAAAAGCCGTGCTGGCTTGGTCTCAGTAATACATGTCCTTGGATGTGCTCTGTAATTTTGTTTTTAATAATAGCCTCTACAATTTTCCCCGGCACCGATGTCAGACTCAGCGGTCTATAATTTCCCGGATCTCCCCTGGAACCTTTTTTGAAAATTGGCGTTACATTGCCCACCCTCCAATCTTCCGGTACCACACTCGATTTTAAGGATAAATTGCATATTACTAACAGTAGCTCTGCAAGCTCATTTTTCCGTTCTAGCAGTACTCTAGGATGAATACCATCCGGTCCAGGAGATTTGCTACTCTTCAGTTTGCTGAACTGCCCCATTACGCCCTCCAGGTTTACCGTGAAGTCAGTAAGTTTCTCCGACTCATCCGCTTCAAATACCATTTCCGACACCGGTATCCCATCCAAATTTTCCTCGGTGAAGACCGAAGCAAAGAATTCATTCAATCTCTCCGCTACGTCTTTGTCTTCCTTGATTGCCCCTTTTACCCCTCGGTCATCCAGTGGCCCAACCGATTCTTTTGCCAGCTTCCTGCTTTTAATATACTGAAAAAATTTTTTACTATGTTTTTTTGCCTCTAATGCTATCTTCTTTTCGTAATCCCTCTTGGCCTTCTTTATCTGCGCCTTGCATTTGCTTTGACACTCCTTATGCGTCTCCTTGTTATTTTCAGAAGGTTCCTTCTTCCATTTTCTGAAGGCGTTTCTTTTAGCCCTAATAGCTTCCTTCACCTCACTTTTCAACCATGCTGGCTGTCTTTTGGACTTCCGCCTTTCTTTTCTAATTTGTGGAATATGTTTGGCCTGGGCCTCCATGATGTTATTTTTGAACAGCGTCCATGCCTGTTGTACAGTTTTTACCCTGTCAGTTGCCCCCATAATTTTTTTTTCACCGTTCTCCTCATTTTATCATAGTCTCCTTTTTAAAGTTAAACGCTAACATATTTGACTTCCTGTGTATAGTTACTTCAAGGTTGATGTCAAAACTGATCATATTATGATCACTGTTATCAAGCGGCCCCAGTACCATAACGTCCCTCACCAGATCATGAGCTCCACTAAGGACCAAATCTAGAATTTTTCCTTCTCTCGTCGGCTCCTGCACCAGCTGCTCCATAAAGCTGTCCTTGATTTCATCAAGGAATTGTACCTCTCTATCATGTCCCGATGTTACATTTACCCAGTCTATATTTGGATAATTGAAGTCACCCATTATTATCACATTGCCCATTTTGTTTGTGTCTCTGATTTCTTTTATCATGTCTTCGTCTACCTGCTCATCCTGGCGAGGTGGACGGTAGTACACTCCTATCAACGTCCTTTTCCCTTTTATGCATGGAATTTCAACCTACAATGATTCAAGGGTGTGATTTGTGTCCTGCTGAATTTGTAATCTATCTGAGTCAAGGCTCTCGTTAATATACAATGCTTTCAAATCTAGGTTTGCTGACTGTCCAGGTTTTTATAGGCTGGAAATAGTTTTTTTGTTAAATATTGGTTTATATATTTTCCTTAGTACTTTTAGACACACTAGAGGCTTGCTCTGGTAGCCCTATGGCCGCAGCTACTTTTTGTGGAGGAATGGTGACAAGCTTGATGTCGTCACTGCTTGTGGTAGAAAAGAAGAGGTGATTTTTGTCTCAGATGAGGTTAGAAGCAATAAAGGGGTAGAGATCATTGATTTTCTCCCAGCTCGCGAGGCGACATGGCTGATGGGTGAGGCTTGGTGTCACTGCAGGCCTTTGTGGGGAATGTATGGATAATGTCTTTGAAAATGTGTGGGTTGATGACAGCTAGGTTTGTCACCGATTAGCTAGTGTTTGGAGAAAGGGAGATAAGAAAAACCACTCTGTTAAGGTATTAAGGATAATGCTGACTGTTAACTGTTGTTTTAAAATGAGCATTGATAAGCTGTTGACAATGCGTTGCCAAAATTAGGTGGGTGTGATGAATCATTTCTGTTAATGGATAATTGTTCTCAAAGGAGTGATGCGATTGCAAATGTTATAACCATACACTAAAGTTGTCATTAGTGCGCGGCCATTAAAAAAATTAGCACGTGTACTTACCACCACCCATTTTATAGATGGTAAGGACTCATGTGCTATTTCTGCACTAACTAGCTAGCATGTAGTAATGTAACTATGCTAACTGGTTAGCACAGGAACGTCCACTCTCGGCCAAGACATGCCCTTTCCTAAAAAAATTAAAATACTTTTAGCGCATGGTTAGCATACGCACATTTGGCACTTACTGCAGGATGCCTGAGCTCATTCCGCAGTACACCATTATAAGCATTGTTAGGCACACATTAATGCCTAACACAACTTAACAGGGGCCCCTAAATTAGATACGTATATTCTGTAAAGATCAAGCACACCATTTAGACTCCTTTCTGCTATTATTAATGATGCTTCTAAAAGACCCAGAAAAGTGAGTTGACTTGCAGTTGACCATTTATGTATGTTGTGATGTCATAAATGCAGAGTCCATGATTAAAGATAATCAGGAAGTGTAAACCAGAACAATTTCCTTTATCTGTCACAGAACTAAAGTATATAAACCGAAACAGGTTTAAAGTGGAAAAGCATGCCAGGGGCTCTAACTTCTTAAGGACATGAAAATTAGAACTGAGAAACATTTCATTAAGTCACCTATCTGTCGAGTTAGCAGCTGGCATTTAATGAACAATAAAATCTTATCAATTATTCA
Source organism: Microcaecilia unicolor (assembly GCF_901765095.1). Taxonomy (NCBI): domain Eukaryota; kingdom Metazoa; phylum Chordata; class Amphibia; order Gymnophiona; family Siphonopidae; genus Microcaecilia; species Microcaecilia unicolor. The sequence continues at coordinate 366,192,614 of NC_044033.1, read as the reverse complement.
GTTGCCAACTGCAATCAATTCCTGCAAAAGGTTTTAAGAATACCGAAGAAGCTGACCTGCAGATGTGCTCTGTGGCTTAAAGACAGACAGGACTGAATTTTAAAAAGAGACGGTCTCAGACAGATTCTTCTGACAGGGCCTCTACAGTAACGATGATTTACACAAAAATCTTGTTGCTTGCAGTTTCCCCATATCAGGTCTGCCTGAGCAGTAAGACTGCACTTGCTCAATAACAAACCACAGGCACAAGGTTACATAGGTATAATGGCAAATTGATATCATCCTTCTTAACAGATGTAAAACAGAGTTTCCCCAATCTAACCATGAATCACACTTAACCATTTTGGTTTTCCAGAAACCTGTGGAGGGGCATAATCGAACGGGAATGACCATCTCTAAGGGTGTCCATCTCTAAGGACGTTCCAGCGAAGGGGAAGGGAAACCCGTATTATCGAAACAAGATGGATGTCCATCTTTTGTTTCGATAATACGGTCGGGGACGCCCAAATCTCAACATTTAGGTTGACCTTAGAGATGGTCGACCTAAATGTTGAGATGGTCAACCTTAGAGATGGTCATCCCCAGTTTTCGGCAATAAAAATTTCATTGGTATGACAACTTTTTTTGCATGTATAACTTAATTGATTAATGAGCCAATCAGTGCCAATAATTACATGTTAACATGCAATTATCAACACCAATTGGGACTAATTAGGGTACTAATTTCTAAGGGTTTTCTATAAAGTAGCTCCTCGTAATTCTACCTTACAGATCTCAAAAGGGGGCATGGCCATGGAAGGAGCATGGGTGGGTCATGGGAGTTCCTAAAATTTACACACAGTATTATAGAATATGCCTGCTCCACATCTAAATTAGATGTGGGCATTTACCCTAGCTTTTTGTTTTGTCATAAATGGCCGTGACTAAATTAAGTTGCAGGAATTTTAGGTGGAGTTTATAGAATACCACTAAGCGCATAGTTTTTCAGCGCTGAAATGTTTTAGGAAACATATATAGAATTGGGCCCTAAGTGAAGAACTCTTTAGTGGATCTTTGCACTCTACCAGTCAATTTTATATAATACCAGAGACATATACGTTTCACCTACACAAATATCAGAGAGGTTGTGATGCAGAGGATCAATGTAAGGTGTTCTCTTCTTGCTCCTTGGAGGTTTCCAGGCCATTCTACACTTCCTTTGCTTAGGGTTGCACTAAACCTCTGAATATCTTTCCCTCTGAGCAATCAGCTTCATCAGGATACAAAGAAACATAGAAAAATGAAGGCAGATAAAGACTATGAGGCTCATTTTCAAAGCACTTAGCCTCCCAAAGTTCCATAGAAACCTATGGAACTTAGCCTCCCAAAGTGCTTTGAAAATATGCCTCTTGATGGCCTATCCAGTCTGCTCATCCATGCTATTTACTATCCCTTCCTCTTCCTTAGAGATCCTATGTATTTGTCCAAAGCTTTCTTGAATTCAGATACAGTTTTCTTCTCCACCACCTCCACCAAGAGGCCGTTCTAAAAATTTACCACCTTTCCGTGAATAAGTATTTCCTCAGATTACTTCAGAATAGGTCTCCTTTCACCTTTATCTTATGCCCCCTTATTCCTTTCAGTGGAAAGAGACTCGCCTCCTGTGTATATCTCCCCAATCCTTCCTTTCTTCCAAAGTTTATATATTGAGATCTTTAAAGTCTGTCCCCATATTCATCAAGGAATAATATTGCATATAGATAATGAAACCATCCATCTCATCGGCATGACAATTGGATTACCTCTCACCAGGGTTGCACTTTAGCTGCCTTGCACTGAATCCCACACCTTTGTACTGCGCAGTCTCCAGTAGGAATTTGTCCTTTGTGCTCTGCGCTACACCAGGTTCCTCAGCATCACTGTCCCACAAACTTGTGTCCAGCTTATTATTATTTATTTATATTTGCAGGACGTACTTCACTGTTTTTGGACAGATGCTTCTAGAACAAGGTCACCCATTCAGTTATGTACTTAACAATGGGTACCTGAACAGTTCCAAACATATGTTGCCTTTCAAGGCCACACTTAATTCCCTAAAATGCCTGCTCATAACTTCTATTCGTTACGCCTGTTTTGTTCAGGCTGTCATTTCCTTGATGCAGTGATTATTTCTCACTGTTGCTTACTGATTCTTCTCCCAGGGGGACTCTGCATGTTCTTGGTGACAGGGTGTTTAAACCTGGTATAATAACTTATTTTTAAAGTTGATCAGCACTGTTGTTATCAGTTGTGCTTTTTGTTCTTTCACTGTCGATGACAAATCTCATGATGGTAAAAGGCTACTTATTCCAGTTTTTGTTAAGGTATTATATCATGTGGTGGCATCAAATTGTGTTAAAGATCCTGAAATAAAATCTTAGGGTTTTCTGTTTTCATATACAGTGCACTCCATTTAAGTGCACGTTGGATAAGTGCATGCTCTGTTTAACTGCATGCCGTACTTCGGTCCCATTTTTGGTGCCATCAGTTTCTATGGGGACAAACTTCAGTTTAGCGCACCACTGATAAGTGCAAGATTCGCTTATATGCATGGTTTAAGACTGCTCCACTGCAGGAAAGACTCCACATAAGTGCACACGCGGAATATGGAAGCCGATTGGCGCGTGACAAAGGGGCAGTAAATCTGAAATCATGTTGGTTAACTGCCACAGGCAGAAGAAGTGAAAGAAAGAAAGAGGCCAATCCCTTAAGGAAAGGCCGATCACAACTGAGCTGAGGGCAAGCGAGGGTTAATGCAGGAGGAAGGTTAAGAAAAGGGAAGGGAGGGAGGAGGGGGGAGGCTAGGGAGCAAGGAAAGGTTAAGGGGGAGGAGGGAAATAGGGGGATATAAGGGGGGGGTGCAAGCAGGGTTGCGTAATTGCCAGAGAAGAAGGGTTGGTGAGTGGAGCTGACCCACCCCGCCCACCCGCTGGAAGCCGTTGTCGCAGCTGGAGCGGTTAGTAGCGATGATTATCCTTGGACTCTGGCGGGTAGACAGCAAGTGAGCGCATAAGAGTGTTATATTGATGAATAATTGCCCAAATGTTCATTGCAATACAAATATATATATTACCAATTGTTCATTACATCATTTATGTTTCTATATATATTACCAATTGTATCTGTACTCTGAAATGGCATATGTCATGATGGAAATTGTAAGCCACATTGAGCCTGCAAATAGGTGGGGAAATGTGGGATACAAATGCAACAAATAAATAAATAAATAAATAATTAGAAAACAAACAAAGTCAAGCATCTTTTGCTGAAGAATATGGTGTCAATCCCAGTCAAATTTCACGTGTCTTGAAGCAGAAAGACCAGCTTCTGGAAGACTGGCAAAATCCACACCGGAAACGAAAACGGGCGGGAAAAGCTGAGGAGGTAGAAGATGCTTTTCTTCGGTGATTTTATTAAGTCAGGAGCAGACAGTTTCCTGTCAGTGGTCCACTGCTTATGGAGAAATCTAATCAGCTAGCTGAAAGTCTCGGACTAACTGAATTCAAAGCAACTGTTGGATGGTTGGAAAGATGGAAGGAGAGGAACATAAAATTCAAGAAACAGCATGGTGAAAAACAAGACGCTGATGACTTTGGTGCTGAAAATTGGGTTGTTGCAGTTCTTCCTACCATCTTGAATGAGTTTGCACCTCGTGACATTTTTAATGCAGACGAAAATGGTTTCCACTGGCGAGCGATTCCTGATCATTGCATTCAAACAAGCTGAAACTACAGGAAGTAAAACATTGAAGGACCAACTGGCAATCAATCCTCCTTTGCTGCAATATGGATGGGAGTGAGAAGTTGGGACCACTTGTCATTGGAAAGAGCAAACAGCTCCATTGCTTCAAGAATGTTAAGTGACCTTCTGAGTCATATGAGGCTAATGCAAATTCATGGATTACTGGGGAAATTTGGAAGCAGTGGCAAAAGAAGTTAGATACTAGAATGTAGGCACAAAAGCGTCAGATTTTGTTGCTTTGTGATAATTGTGCTGCACACAGTGATGATGTCAGGCTGTCTAATGTCAAGGTGGTCTTCCTTCCACCAAACACTACCTCTCTGATCTAACCTATGGATCAGGGCATAATAACCAATTTCAAACAACATTATCGGGCTCTTGTGCTACGTCGTCTGATGAGCGTTATGGATGACCAGACTGGCAAGGATAAACGTGCTGTTGAACTGGCTCATAATCTATCACTGTTGGATTCCATACATATGCAGAAAGAAGCCTGGAATCATGTTACACAGGCAACCATAGTGAACTGCTAGAAGCGGGCAAGCTTTGTTAGGGATCTGGAGAAGGATGAAACAGATGCAACTGTTGCAAATGTGTCAGATGAACAGGCTATTGACAACCCAGCCGGTGTTACTGAAGAGGAGTTTCATCACTACGTAGCTGTTGATTATGATCTACAAACAGCTGACAACAGCACTGATGTTGAGATATGCGCCTACTCACAGGCAATGGCTGATGATGAAACAGATGATGAAATGAGCAGCGAGGCACATGCTGACAAAATTCAACAACCTCCTGTCACTTTTGCAAGAGCGCTGGAGAGTCTCAACACCGTGCGAGCCTATCTGGAGGCCACTGGATGTCAGTGCTATGACAGTTTTTACCATTTGGCAGGCATATATATAGTCTATGGAACTCACAGACACAAGAGTGTACAGAGGACTATGACTGATTACTTCAAGTAAGCCTAACGTTAGTTAACGAAGACTGTATACTGTACGTATAATAAACAGTACTGTACAATATGTTTATCAGATGTCAAGCTTCTTTGGGTCACAATGGTTAAGTGCACACTCCAGTTAACTGCATGCATTTCTTTGGTCCCAGACCCTTGCACTTAAGCGGATTGCACTGTAGTTATTTTCCATGCCTGATGTGATGCTGTGTCTAAATGTATACCAGTAGTTTGTTCATAGGTAATTTAATAAATAATAAATACAGAAATTAATAAATATAAATAAAACTGAACAAAGGGTGAATATGTGCTTGTCTTTCATCTCTGCACAATGCAGAGCCTCATTTTCTCATTATCCAATTGCTTCATCTCAATTTCCCTTTCATATAAGGTTTCTAATTATACAGTGCTTGCCTAGAATGCCACGGCTTCTACCATTCTATTCACTGCAACAACAAAGCAACAAAAACCAAGAAAATGCTGAAACAGACTAAAGGAAAGCATCCTTAAGAAGGGGGGGGGTTTCCCTTTTTTTTACAGCTGGAAGCTTTTTTCTATTGCTATATAAAGCATAGTTTACCACAATTGGTTATATTCTCTTATACTGAGGATAATTCTATTCTATCACTTCACTTCTTTCTAATAACTTCTACAGAAATTTGACTGTACATCCTGGCGATCCTACTCATATCTTTTCAAATTTACTATATCCTTTCTACAGTGTTGCTCAAAATCTATGTTTCAGTTTCAGCACAGATTACAAAATGTATCGCAATGATGATTATATGCAAACACATCATGCACTTCCAAACATTTTTTCAACATACCTTTACACCTGATCTTAGATTATCCTGCAAATTCTAGATCCTTAATACAGTCTTGGCTTTAACTAAGGTCCTCTTTTAACATCTTTGCTAGTTCCCTCCCTAGGCAGCCGACTGCCAGTAACTTAGTAGGACTGTATTTTTAACTTCTCTCGTAGGAATAAAATATATTTCTATCCATGAGAGCATTAAGATGTCATTTGTTATCACAGGACTATTTTTCACTACCAACAACAGCTTCAGCTACATGAAAGACCTATTACCCAAGATCCAATACAGGAAAAAAAAACTACTGATTCTAAAAAAATGGCTCCTGCTTAATTGAATCAACAGCCTTATTTTTACGCCCCAAGTCTCTTTGAAGGACACTTTTCTCCATGTTAAAGATTTTGCATTCTGGTCTTTTATGGGGTTGTTATGGAAGCACAACACCTCTTTATAATCATGAATGGCTACAGCCTTGTTTTCATCAGATGTCTCTCAGATTGAACTTTATCATACTTCTAACTATCCTCTATCTCATCTTCTTAGAAGAAATTTACTTTCTTCTCCAGGCCAGCACCATAAACCTTCTTCATCGCAGTACACAAATTGAGTGAGCAATTCTGTATACTTTCTAACTCAAAGATAAAAAAATACACTTCATTAGGTTTTAAAGATGTAGCTTATATTATACCCAATCCAAGGTTCAGAATGGCCTTTATCCCCTCCATTCCTCCTATCTACAATGAAGGGAATTAGAGATGTATTCATGATCCCAAGAACGCACATACAAATATTCTACTGCAACTTCATTGCAACAATTTATGGTATGAATTTATGGCCCACTCATCTGTCAGCATGTCCTAAGACATCAGAGTCTGCTTACTGTCTCATCAGCTTGCAATCATGGGGTCATCTTTGACTCCTCTGTCTTTTTCACTGCACATATCTAACAGACTGAAAAAACCTGTCATTTCTTTCTCTGTAATATCACCGTATAAATGCTAGGCTAGGAACCTGACTATGTAATAATTCTAATTTACTTATAACAAGTTCTCTTCTATACTTTCTATATTCAGGTAAAGTTGAACAATATACTTCTATATTTATATTTCTTTTTTAAAATTTTTTATTGTAAATTGTTGCTTATTGACTTTAGCTTTTGGATTTGTCAGCTGCCGAACCAATTCCTTCATCAGCCCAAAAACCTGAGGTAAAATTTTGATTAACTTTGTACTACAGCTTGATATCTCAGTTCTTTTTTTAATTCTTTCTCTTTTTCTATATTTCACTTATATTGTGTAATGGACAACACCGGTACTTATCTTATTATGTAGTGCTGTCTGGGTTGGTCTGCTCAACAAAGCGCCTCCGTTTCATTTACTTTGTCAGGAGACAAACCACACTGCACTCTTTTTTTGCCGTGCCCTATTGAAAGTAAAGCAATTATAAGTTTATGGATTAACAGCATCCTGGGTTGTCTTCTCTCATACTGCATTTCTTCCATAGAATCAAGCTCCCCTATGGGTACCCTTCTCTTCCACTGCCAACTCCAGACTGTGTTCTTTTTATTTTGCTGCATCATATGCCTGTAATAAACTTCCTGAGTCAGTACGTTGAGCACCATCTCTGGCTGTCTTCAAATCTAGGCTAAAAGCCCATCTTTGCAGGCTGCTTTTAATTCCTAACTCCTATTCACCTGTTTAGTGTCCATGTCTGTTTTAATCATTCCCACCATAAGTAATTCCCTAATTCTTTATTTGTCTTGTTTGTCTGTCTTGATTAGATTGTAAGCTCTGTCGAGCAGGGACTGTCTCTTACACGTTCAGTTTATAGCGCTGCATATGCCTAGTAGCGTTTTAGAAATGATAAGTAGTAGAAGTAATGTCCTTCTGCTTTTCAAGAAGTTACATGTAATTTTTTTAATCCAGGTAATTCCAGATTTTGCCAAACTCCAGTTCTCACTCTTTGGTGGGACAAAATAAATTGCTAGTGAAAATAAAAAAAACAACTGGCTTGATACTCAAAAGGTTTTAACTGTACAGAAAAAGCTCCCGCTTGGTTAAACCCCATTGAGCTGGCCATCAGTCAATATTCAGCAGCATTTAAGTTTGGGAGACTCTAAAAAAAAAAAAAAGAAAAGAAAAGAAAAGAAAAAGAAGAATCTGGAATCACTGCTAGATATGATTAAGCATTAGTGTTCTGCTCTTCTGTTTCTCTCTGAAGTTTGCCTTTCTGCCTCCTCTCCGGTCAATTCTTCCTTGATCACTATTAGTCTGTGTCTGTCATTTGTTATCACAGGACTGTTTTTCACTACCAACAACAGCTTCAGCTACATAAAAGACCTATTGCCCAAGATTCAATACAGGAAAAAAAAAACCTCAGGAGTCTAAACAAATGGCTCCTGCTTAATTGAATCAACAGCCTTCTTTTTACATCCCAAGCCTCAACTCTTTGCAAGACACTTTTCTCCATGTTAAAGATTTTGCATTCTGGTCGTTTATAGGGTTGTTATGGAAGCACAGCACCAATTTATAATCATGAATGTCTACAGCCTTGTTTTCATCAGATGTTTCTCAGATTGAACTTTATCATGATTCTAACTATCCTCTATCCATCTCAGCTTCTAAGAAGAAATTTACTTTCTTCTCCAGGCCAACACCATAAACCTTCTAGATCGCAGTACACAAATTGAGTGAGCAATTCTGTATACTTTCTAACTTAAAGAAAGAAAGATACATTTCCTTAGGTTTTAAAGATGTAGCTATATTATACCCAATCCAAGGTTCGGAATGGCCTTTATCCCCTCCAGTCTTCCTATCTACAATGAAGGGAATTAGAGGTGTATTCAGGATCTCAAGAACGTACACACAAATGTAGTACTGCATCTTTATTGCAACAATACCTCAAGGCTTCTCTTCAATTCTCTAAGATCTTATGATAGCTCCCCCCCCCCCCCTTCAAAAAACTCTTCCTTTCCTGAGGAGACTATAATTCGTCTTTGGGTTTATACAGTTTATTATCAAATTTCAGAGCTCCATCCTATGTCCAACCAGTCTCATTTTGTTTTTAGGGGAAAATGTATCAAAGTGTGGTAAAATGCAAGATTTTACTGTACTTTGATTTACCATTGGAGTTAGCAACCAGAGGTATAACAGTCCCACAGGTTGCTGACTCCGATGGTAAATGAACAACACTGCTTACTAGCTTCCTCACACGCAGCATTATTCCAGCAGCCTGGAAACATCAGTTCTCAAAGCTGTGGCCCAGTGCTCCAAGCTGCTAGGGGCCTTCAGAGCTCCCCCACAGTCCACCTCTCAATATCACTACCGAATAAAATTCCCCCACCTCTCAAAGAGTCCCCCACCCTCAAAAAGATCTACCATCAGTTCCCCTGGTGGTCCAGTGGTCATTGGGCAGGAGAAATCCCCAGTCGCTCCTGCATTGACCAGTGCTGTCTCCAAAATGGTGCCAGCCAGGGCAGGAGATACTGGACTACCAGGGAAATTAATGGTAGACCTTTCGAGGGGAGAAGGCTCTTTTGGAGGCAGGGGTTTTGATCAATGGGATGGGGGCTTTGAATGGGAGTTTGGGAGTTGGATCAGGAGGGGTTGGATCCTTGATCTGGGGTTGGGAGCTGGATTTGGGCGGTTGGGTCCTTGATTGGGGGGGTTGGGGTCCAAAATCCGTACCATATTCCTTTTAAGCTCTGGCAGGGAGCATCAGGCCACAGCTTTGAGGCCCAATGCACCCAGCACAGTAAAATAATCCCAGCTTTTTTGCCCATAAAGTGACTTGCGGTGTGCATCTGGTTCACACTGGAAATTGTATTATGGGTTTTACCTATTAATGAGCTGTTTTACTTGCATTTGCATGTTTTGCATTTCATTAGTATGTAATCTGTGGTGGCCTAAATATCACCATGGTAAAATAAGTCAAGCTGCTTTAGGAATCTTTAAATCACATTAATGGGCACTTAAATACAAAGTCCTCAATATTGAGATAGTGGGAGTTAGACCAGCTAACTCCCATTGTCACTGATGAACAGGGAAATTCAGTGCCAGGGCTGTATCTGGCCACCAGCATTGAATTTGTGTGTGTGTTGGGTGGGGGGGTGGGGAGTTGGTGCCACAAACATAGCTGGTTAAGCCAATAGTCATCAGCTGACCAGCTAGGTTCTAGCAGCCAAAGATAGACCTGCTATTTACACGGATCTATCTGGCTGCTAAACTTAACCAGTCAGCCGCTGAAAATCAGCAGTAATCGGCTATGTCATGCGACATTATCGGGCTAACTGGTGACCGGGATATTCAACGGGAGATAGCCGGTTATCTCCCATTGAATATTGGCAGATAGCTGGCTTGAGTTTATTTAACTGGCCAGGTGCTGTTCCTGGGGAAATACTTTTGAATATCAGAAAACAGACTCCAGGCTATAACGGTACATATTTGTGTGAGTCGGTCAGCAGTCAATATCAAAGTAAGACTGTACTTGCAGATGCTAGGTCATCGGTCAACAGCTGTTCATGTCCTCCCTTACTAACTGAACAATGAGGCATCCACAGTACTATTCAAATTCCAATAGAACCAATGCTCATCTTTTTTTTCAATATCTTGCCCACTCTATTAGCTTTGCCTAATGTTGTACTGGTAAAACAAACAAAAAACTACAGTTGATGTACCTTTTGCACTCTGGCATCATCAGTTACCTCTGATGACAGATGTGTCAAACCACGGATAGAGTGCTCCTTTTGTCATTCACCTTTCATAGTGCCTGAGATCAAGATACAAGATTTCTCATTTTTCTCATCAGGATATGTCTTTTTAGCATACCATATTGCCTTTGGGGGTTCCACTTCCAAGGACAAATATCTCCACATTAAACATACAACTCTTGCTTTCTCACACTGCAGGCTGCTCTGAATATGAAAACAGTAAGCAGCCCTAACTTGAGAATTGCTCACTTGTGAGCCTGACTCATCACTGCTTGTCAATGGAAAAAGCAATATTGCTTATCTTGTAATGGGTGTTTTCTGTACTCAGCAGGACTGAAAAGGCACACAGTCAAAAAGCTGCATTATTATCTACAGATTTAGAAGTAACTGAGAAAATGAGGAGACTACTGCATGTAAAAAGAGATGCACATGCTCAGAGCTTTACACCAAGTTCTGTGCATGAAAAAGAAGCGGAACTTGGGTGTGAGCATATGTGATGATCTTAAGGTTGCCAAACAGGTAGAAAAGGTGACAGCGAAAACTGGAAGGATGCTTGGGTGCAGTGGTGTTTCTTGGTTGGCTGCCACCCGGGGTGGATCAACATGGTGCACTACCCCTGGGCACAGCGTCTCTTCCGGGTGCAGCGTCATCATCCCCCTGGCGCAGCATCATCCCCACCCCATCCCCTCGGCGCATCATCTCCAAACCCCCCCCCCCTCCTGCATTGCTCTTACCTCCTGGGGTGCTGGGAGCAGTTGCATGGCTGTCGGCTCCGCTGGTTTCCTGCTCCCTCTGCCCTGGAACAGGAAGTAACATCAGAGGGAGCAGGGAACCGGCAGAGCCGACAGCCAAGCAGCTGCTCCCTGCACACACACACACACACACCCACCCTGCAGCCCTCGGTACGCTGCTGCTGCTTGGGTGCATATGGAGAGGAATGGTCAGTAGGAAAAAGGAGGTGATAATGCCCCTGTATAAGGCTCTGGTGAGACCTCATTTAGAGTACTGTGTACAATTCTGGAGTGTGCGCCCTCAAAAAGATATAAACAGGATGGAGTCGGTCCAGAGGGTGGCTACTAATACATATGGAGACAGACTTAAAGATTTCAATATATATACTTTGTAAGAAAGGTGGGAGAGGGAAGATATAATAGTGACACCTGAGCCCTTTCTGCCTGATAAATACATGGTGGTACGTGCTCACGTGCTAATGGCCATGTGCTAATTATGAAATTAGCATATGGCCATTAACGGGGGAAATAGAAAATGTGACCTCAGCATCCTGGAAACCCAAATGCTAGTAATAGCACAGTTCAGTAAAAGGGTCCTATTGGTTTTTGGAATTCAGCTCTTTAATTGATTTCAGAATCCAGTATTTATAAATGCAAGTGCTGGCAAAAACTTCCACTTAAATGTGTAAATGCTAGCACTTGCATGCAATGTTTCCTCTAAGGAGTGGCCTCTTGTGTACAAGTTTTGTTTTTCGTGTGAGCAACAAGTTTTACAAACCAACAATTTTTGAGCATCAGTATTAGCAATGCATTTCTGTATATAGCACAAAAAAACCCTATTGTTGTGAGCAACCATGTAAAATCTGTGAGTGATGCTCCTAACATGTATGAGCAATTGGTCATGCGCTCCGCTTAGAGGGAATATTGCTTGCATGTACCAAAGCCCTAAGTAATGCTACTCCTTTTTTAATAACCTTTTTTTTGGTTTTGTAAAATGGCTGTGCCTGCTTCTGAATATATGTATTTTCCTAGTGATCTTATATGTATTTTACAAAAGGTTCTGCATTCAGTGAACTTTTGTAAAATACCTTTAAATTGTGAACGTCGTGACTTGGATGTCCCTTTTCCAACTTACATGACTCATACAAAATTGGGCTTTATGGGAGTCAATATTGAAAGTGATTGAGCCAGCCAGAAAGAGCTTTTGGCTGGTTAAATTGCGTGTTTGGGGCTATCCGCTGATATTCAGCGTACTTAACCAGTTAATGTCGCTAAATATCAATATCACTACGGACCTATAAGCTCAAAGTCAGCTATTTTGTGGGCAGTGTGTGGACAGAGCCAGCATTTATGCAGTTAAGTGCTAATATTCAGTACTTTGGGGTCATTTTACCATACTGTGGGAAAAAGGACCCTGCACTAGCGATGGGGGGGGGGGGGGGCATTTTTCCCATGCTCCAGGCCCCTTTGGAGTGGAGGAGTAGCCTAGTGGTTAATGCAGCAGACTTTGAACCTGGAGTAAACAGGTTTGATTCCCACTGCAGCTCCTTGTGACTCTATGCAAGTCACTTAACCCCTCTGCCCCAGGTACAAATAAGTACATGTATATAATATGTAAACCGCTTTGAATGTAGTTCCAAAAACCACAGAAAGACAGCATATCAAGTCCCTGCAAAAACCATAGAAAGGCAATATATCAAGTCCCTTTCCCTTTTTACAACAGCGGGTAAAAAGCCCCCAGACAAATATGACCATGCGGTAAGAGATCACTTTCCACATGGCCATGCGGTGGGGAGCCCTTACCATTACTCATTGAGGTGGTGATAAGGGCTCCCGCGGTAACCCGATGGTAACTGGGCATTTCCAGTGGTTTTCTTTTTCCCCTGGGAATGGTACGTGCTCGGGGCAGAACTATCGCCGGTGACTGCATTGGGCCCGTGGTAGTCACAATTTAGCATTCGGTAAGCCTGAGTTGGGCTTGCCAATGCTTTGTAAAAGACTCTCTTAACTGCCTAAATCTAATGGTTAAATTGACCCATAAAAAAGTCAGTTCTGTCTTTACGTGGTGTTGCTTATGCAGTTAAGTGCTGAATATTTCGATTAACTGCATATTTGTAGCCGGCTGCATAAGCCCAGATATTCACTGCTGGTGCCTGGGCATGGCCCAGCATTGAATATCCTGGAATAATGCCACCGTCAGCTAAGAAAACAGTCACCTCTGCTGGCTGAATGTAGACATTTGTTTCTTTGTGTCTTGTGAAATTACCATCTTTGGCCCAAATCCTATGTTCCTCAATGATATTCCATTTTCTGTTAGCATGTTTTTCTATCTAACATGCTTTACAATTTCAGGGGTCCTTTTACTAAGCTGTGGCAAAAAAAGTGGCCTTAACGCTCTCTTACATTGATCTTCCCGCGAGTTAAGGTAATTTTTACTGCAGCCATAAAAATGCCTTTTGTCCTATTTTTTTTGCATTAATAGTCATGCTATAATGTTCCATGAAACAGACGATTCACAAGATCCAGAACAGATGCCAAAGCAGCAGATTACAGAGGTTAGAGGTCAAAATATCCAGTTTATTCACCGCATAAAACAATAAATATATAAATAATTAAAAGCTATTTGCTGCATTAATGGCCATGTGATAATGTAGCCGTTAGTACATAGCCGTTTTTTAAAAAAATTACTGCATAAACACTTACCATCACAAATTTTGCAGGTGGTCAGGGCATCTGCGTTATCTGTGGGCTAACCACTTAGCATGCGGAAATATAGATACAACTGGTTAGTGATAAAAATGTCCACTCTACACCCGTGATACACCTCCTCAAAAAATATATATATTTTTTAGCATTGCCACAGAATGCCTGAGCACATCCCATGGTATTTAATTTTTAGCTGTATTAGAGGGTCCTTTTACTAAGGCACACTAAAAAGTTGCCCACGCTACTTTTATCACATGGTTTTGCCACGCGCTGTGGCCACCTTTAGTGCACCAGTAAAATGGCTGCATTTTGTTTTGTTTTTTTGTAATGGCCGCACGCTAATTTTCAGTTGAACCGCTAGATGACTCAGGGGTAAAAGGAGCACTCAGGGAAGACAAAGCCATAGCAGAGAGATTAAATGAATTCCTTGCTTCGGTCTTCACCGAGGAAGATTTGGGAGAGATACCAGTGCCAGAAATGGTATTCAAACATGTGGATAAAGGCGAGCCAGTCGATATTGTGTATCTGGATTTCCAAAAGGCATTTGACAAAGTACCTCATGAGAGACTCCAGAGGAAATTGGAGAGTCATGGGATAGGAGGTAGTGTGGATTAAAAACTGGTTAAACCAAAGAAAACAGAGAGTAGGGCTAAATGGTAAGTTTTCTCAATAGTGAAGGGTAGATACTGGGGTTCCACAGGGGTCTTTGCTGGGACCTCTGCTTTTAACAAATATATAAACGGTCTAGAGATGGGAGTAACTAGTGAGGTAATTAAATTTGTCAAGGACACATGGTTATTCAAAGTTGTTAAATCACAAGAGGATTGTGAAAAATTACAAGAGGACCTTATGAGACTGGGAGAATGGGCTTCCAAATGGTGCATGTAGGAAAGAGGAACCCGAATTATAGCTATGTGATGCAAGGTTCCGCATTAGGGTCACCAACCAGGAAAGAGATCTAGGTGTCATCTTTGATGATACGTTGAAACCCTCTGCTCAGTGTGTGGCGGTGGCTAAGAAAGCAAATAGGATGTTAGGAATTAGGAAAGGAATGGAAACAAAAATGAGGATCTTATAATACCTTTGTATTGCTCCATAGTGCAACTGTCTACGTACACCCAACGCACGCCAGTTCAGAGTTACCACCTGGCTACTGCGTAGCCCTTGTGGTAATTTTATTTTTTATGTGCATCTGCGGTAACTCTGACTTGATGCGTGTAGGCATTACCACTCGGTTAACGTGAGAGACCTTACCGCTACCGTCAACGGCCAGCGGTAAGGTCTCAGACCTAAAATGGACACGCTTCAATTTTTATTTTGCCGCACATTCATTTTTGGTATTTTTTGCAGGTGCGCTGAAAAATGGATCTGTCTGTGCCCAAAACCCATGTCTACACTACCGCGGTCCATTTTTCAGCGCACCTTAGTAAAAGGACCCCTTAGAGATTTTAATGTATGTAAATCGATTTGATGGAATTGCTCTAGGCAATTAATCAAATAAATGCAACCTTGAACCTTCCATGTCCAAATTGGGCATGAACCCAAATTTGCATGTGCAATTTTGAGCACCATTATATAGAATACAGCCTTTTGTATTTATCTAAGGCTTCCCCTTCCATCTGTTCCTCCTTAGTAGTTGAATCATGACCATTACTGCCTTTGGCCTCCAATCGTTTCTTTCCTCGGTAACCTGCTCTAACATTGGCTAGGCTTATTGCACTCCTGGTCACAAATGTGAACTGTTGGATGGAGCTATTTAAAATATTGTTCTATACATTCCCTCTAATTCAAAGCTAAACCTTAGCATAATATGAATATCATCCATACAAAAGTAGAAGACTTTACCTGCATGTTTTCTATGCTGTGAGGTAGTATGGCCAAGTGGATAAAGCTATGAATTGTGAGACAGGAGAGACTCTGGGACTCATACTATAAATCTAAATCTTTCTTTTGTTGAATCTCTGTGGCTGCTGGCAACTCAATTTATTTCCCTGTGCTTTGGTTGATACAGTGGTAATTGACTTATAATTGTACTTTCCCTCTTCTCATCTATTCTAGGAAAGGCACCAAAATTGGTAGCTGGACTTTTCTATCTCAGGAGGAGATTGCATGTATATCTGTAAAGCAACAGAATAGTAGAAGGTATTGGGATCTTGTCCAGAAAAAAAACACTATGGTACAATTACTATTTTCTCTCACAGATATGGGACCACAAAAAATAAAAATAAACAAACAAAAAAAAAACATTAAACATTCTTCCTTACTAGTTTTACATATAAGATTTATGTGCACTAGCGAGATAAATCACAGAAATATCAGTTAAGGGTTGTTTTTTTTGGAAAAGATGATATTATGTAATTATTCAGAAGGCTGACATATTGCATGGAACTTGTGCTATTTTAGTATGGCCCATTTTATGCAATGAAACCTAATTATCAGTTACCAGGGTTACCAGTCAAATAACATTTCTTAATGGTAGGCCACATTGATAATTTTTCTAGTGAGTTAGGAGTCCAAGCCTTCTTCTTAGATGAACTGGTCAACTCTTGGAATGTTTCATCCTTCACTGTTCTCAACCATGTTGTGCCATTGTGCCCTAGAAAGGACCTTGCTAATTTGATCTTGTCTTTAAGGCTGTGTCAAAATTATGAGAGGTTATGAAGACATTTTGGAAGGCCAAAAGAGAAAATAGCGTGGGCAATTAATCTTACAGCATACAGAATGGAAATTAAGATTACTAAAAAAAAAAAAAAAAAATTATTTATTCTTAACTGCATCTGGGAAGAATTTATTTATTTATTTATTTGCACTTGTATCCCACATTTTCCCACCTATTTGCGGGCTCAGTGTGGCTTACAATACATTGTGAATGATGGAAATACAATTTGTTGCAGTACGATTATGGGTTACATTGTGAAGAGTTATGGGAAGACAAAGTAGAGTCAGGATATCATTTGGGAATAGAACAATGGAATATAACAATAGAGAATTGATAGGGCGATAAAACAAAAGCAAGGGAACATAAAGGTCTAACAATTTTATCTGTGGGTAGAGTTTTAGGTGTGGTGAAAATACGGGGGAAGAGAATTCAGAAGAGAGTGTATTGATGCGTATCTATTAGTGTGTATGGACTTCATATGTTTTGATCCTTGCAGTAAATTTTCTCAAAGAGATAAGTCTTCAGTAGTTTGCGGAAGTCGGTTAGTTCGTAGATCGTTTTCAGGTTGCGTGGTAGTGTATTCCAGAATTGCAAGCTCATGTAAGCGAAGGTTGATCCGTGCAGTACTTTGTATTTTATGCCTTTGCACTTAGGGAAATGGAGATTGAGGAAGGTTTGGGACGATCTTTTAGCGTTTCTGGGTGGCAGGTCTATTAAATCAGACATGTATGCAGGGGCTTCACCGTGAATGATTTTGTGGACTAAGGTGCATACTTTAAAAGTGATACGTTCCTTGAGTGGGAGCCAGTGTGGTTTCTCCCGTAAGGGTTTTGCACTTTCGTATTTTGGTTTTCTGAAGATGAGTCTGGCTGCTGTATTCTGGCTGCTGTAGTCTGGCTGCCCCTTAGAATAGCTCTAAGGGGCTCTACTGTATTGCAAATACAGTAAATTGATGAAGGTGTCTGATGTACTTGGATGGGGCATTTTCAATATGACATCTAAGTCCAACTTTGGATGTTTTGCTAAAAACATCCAAAATTCAAGGGGGAAATATAGCCATTTTCAAACCAGAAAAACATCTATCTTTTTTTTTTTTAATGACTCTTTGCTAGATGTTTTTGTGCTCTGTGCATTTATCTTTTTGGTCCATTAAAAAAAAGTCCAAATGAAAAATGTACAAAATCAAGCCATTGGAAAGTAGGAGGATTCAACATTCTTAGTAGACTGGCCACACAGACATCCCAGGAGAGCAATGGGACACCCTAGGGGGCACTGCAGTGAACTTCAGATAAATGCTCCCAGGTACACATTTCACTGTTGCTCCCTTATCTTGGCTGCTGAGCCCTCCAAAACCCACCAACCCCAACTGTACACACTACAATAGCCCTTATGGGTAAAGGGGGCACCTATACATAGGTACAGTGGGTTTCTGGTGAGTTTTGGAGGGCTCACAGTTTCCACCACAAGTGTAACAGGTAGGGGGGGTGTGGGCCTAGGTCTAACTGTGTGCAGTGCACTGCACCCACCATTAGACTACTCTATGGACCTGCATGCTGCTCTGATGGAGCTGAGTATAAAATCTGAGGCTGGCATAGAAGCTGGTAAGTAATGTTTTTAATTACATTTTTGAGGGGTGGGAGGGGGTTAATGACCACTGGGGGAGTGAGGGGAGGTCATCCCTGATTCCCTCCAGTGGTCATTTAGGACACTTTTTTTGTGACTTATTCATTAATAAAACAGATCTAAACCAAAACATCCAACTTACAGCCCTGGATGTTTTTGTTTTGTTCTTTTATGGCAGAAAAACATCCAAAAGTTGTGAGAAAAATGTCCAAATGCAGATTTTTGCCACTTTTTGGATGTTTTTCTCTTTTGAGAATGAGCCCCATAATCACTTACAGGGGAAGTTATCAATCTGAGCTACGTTAAGAGGTGTTATTTGCTGTTAACCCCAGTTATTATTAAGGTCTTGTTGCATAAAATGGGCCTGTACTAAAATAGTATGAGTTAGTGGTAATTGTTTTATTTCATTTGTACCCTGCGCTTTCCCACTCATGGTGGGCTCAATGTGGCAGGCAATGAAAGGTTAAGTGACTTGCCCAGAGTCATAAGGAGCTGCCTGTGCCGGGAATCGAACTCAGTTCCTCAGGACAGTCCACCACCCTAACCACTAGGCCACTCCTCCACATGGTTGCCTATGTTGGTAATCATGCCCCTTAGTAGATTCTGTTCCTGCTGTTGATTAGCTATCTCAGTTTTTCAAGTCTAAAGTTGACAAATGAAGGGGCTTCTTTGCTATGAAGCCAATTTCACCTCAAATGCTACCTTTAGAAAATGCAATTCAGGTGGCTTATGGTTTTTCCTTTCCCACCTCAAGTAATTCTGAAAAATGTATTCAGCATTAATTAATAGGTTGCATTCTTTCCCATCTAACTTTTGGAAGCCAAGTAGTTGGAACCTAAATTGAATTGTTTTTCAGATCTGTGTTTAGCTTATCTTTTATCTGATCTTGTCAACTCTGTTTTGGAGTGACATACACTGGTCATTAATATTTCACTCAGTACTGGAGTTTAACTCTGTTCTTGAAGATTGAAGTATTGAAACCAAATGTTAGAAAACCCTTTCTGGAGCATTCTATTTATGAGTACTATAGCCCAGTAGTATATTTTCTATGTGTAGCTGAATTGATACAATGAAGAGAATGACACGGGGACGGGGACCTGCAGTAACCGCGGGGATGAGGATGAAGACAAAGCTTGCGGGGATGGGGGCAGGGACAGATCCCACGGGCAAGGGGTGGGGACAACCTTTGTCCCTATGTCATTTTCTACTTTGAAGCCTGTTAATGAACTGGACTGTTATTTATGTTTGAGAGATGCAGACAACAATATTTTAATGTTTTGGGAAAACAATCAAACATGCTGGCCACAACTAGCAAAATTTGCATGGGGGATGCTGTACATTCCGCTACCAGGACATCTTCTAAGAAGACATCTTCTATTGAAAGAAGGATTGTGGAAGGCAGGAGAGCTAGACAGTGCTTCATAGGGCATATTTCTCCCCTCTGGGGCATACAGAATGGGTTGTATTTTGTACCCCTAGACATTTTAATAGGGTGGATTAGGATTCCTTGGGGTAGTAGAAATCAGCTATTGCTGGGGTTGGGGAAGGGTAGAGGGTGGTGGTGAGGAGGGTTATTATAGCTGCTCACTGTTATTATTGTTTTTTATTTGTAATTTATACATACTAGTTGTACAGTATATTGTTCCTTATATACTTTAATAAAAAGATATAAATATAAAATGATAATTGTTCGAGGCTTCTGCAGATGAGGACAGAGCCCATGGGGACAGAGTTGGGACGGGGACAGAACCCATGGGACGGGGACAAACTTTGTCCCCATGTCATTCTCTAATACAATGTGATGATGACAGGTTGTTCATAAGGAGAGTGTCAAATAGACTGAAAGTCTATCTCACATTCCTACTCTTTTAGCCCTTTTTCTGACTCATTAGAGCCTGTGTGTCAGGAAACTGAATGTGATCACCATTTTTATGAGAGAATATCCTAAAGGATAAAATAGTAGTGACTCTATCAGTGGGAATTTAGAACACATTTTCCTGCATACTTTCCATCCTCCCTTCACCTACAATTTAATGTGCTGTGAGAGCACTATACAAATTAGTGACCCAGGGCTGGAAAAAACTTTTCAACCCATGAAAGTCAAGTGGGAAATGCTTTGCTATTCACGCAAAAACATTTCAAATTCAGTGGAGTACTAATAGTACGTGGTGGATGGGAGGCAAAGACCTTGGAACTGCGTACTATTGGTGTGCGTATAAGCGAAGCTGCTTCCGGAGTTGTCATAAAAATCACCAAAGAAGCACTCACACAACTCTGGAAGCAGGTGAGAGGCTACCAAAAAACCTTTTTTGGCAACCTTTGTAAGACAACTCCAGAGGCAGGCAGAAGGCTGCTGATAAAAAAAATAAAAAAAACTAGGCATCAAGGACTACAGTACTGCATTGTACCATGTACAAACGAGTTTTACGTACAAACCTGGTGTCATCGGGAGGCATGTTGCCATCAT
The DNA here is from genome assembly GCF_901765095.1 of Microcaecilia unicolor. Classification (NCBI taxonomy): domain Eukaryota; kingdom Metazoa; phylum Chordata; class Amphibia; order Gymnophiona; family Siphonopidae; genus Microcaecilia; species Microcaecilia unicolor. The sequence goes on along the minus strand of NC_044033.1, from coordinate 366,172,194 downwards.
GCATAATCCTGACGCACAATAATGGTACACGTACAAGTTTTGTTTCACTGTACATTCTCATAATTGCTACACACTGCGTATATACTTTCACAGGCATCACCAAAGACAGCCTAATTTCATTTAACACAGGTTTATTTCACTTGCTAAGGATGATTCCACTTGAAACAGGTTATTTTCACACAATGCATACACTGTGAGTTTAAAAAAAAATCACTGTTTGGCATAGTAAATATCACCCTTTGAGATAGTCCCTCCTTTGTATCACTGTCCCCCTTTTCCACTTACCTCCCTGAGGCAGGCTTGCCGATTGTAGTAACTGGCAAAGCATACCCATGCCTAACACCTTCTCTGTTCCCCGTCTTGCCAGGCAACGGAAACAGGTGGTTCTTCCAGCGTAAAGTCAGCCAGGTGAGGAGGAAGGGGTCTTGGCTGAGGACCAAAGCTAGACCTCCTAGTAGCCAGATCAGAGCACATGTCACATAAAAGTGCATGCAAATTTGGAAATACAAGTGGGCATTCACATGTACTTGATGGCATGTACTTGCATGCCTGGTACACAACAATTTAAAAAGTACGCAGCCTTCATAAAATTCCAGCACACTACTTTTATTATGTATACCAAACTTCTTAACAACATATTTAAAATTAGCCTTCTACCCCCCACCCCCATTCCATAATCTTGTGCACAAATTTACGCACCTTGGGTGTGCATAGGTTATAGAATAGTGGCAGATATACAGGTAAGTTAATTTCCTAATTAGGCACTAATTGGCACTAATAACCAGTAACTGGTGATTAGAGTTAATTGGCACTAATTTGCAGTTATGCACATAAGTACGCTTAGGCGCTATTCTATTATGTCAGCAGCTAAATTCTATAGTGCATAACTGTTAAAGGGGTGTGGACTTGAGAGGAGCATGGGTGGGGCAGAGGCATGCCGAGCACTTATATTTTAAGACTAGTAAAAAAGGCCCGTTTCTGACACAAATGAAACGGGCGCTAGCAAGGTTTTCCTCGGAGTGTGTATGTTTGGGAGAGTGTATGTGAGAGTGACTGTTTGAGAGTCAGAGTGAAAGTGTGAGTCCAATCCATGCTCCTCTGTCACCTGGCCCCTCCATTCATCCCTATCCAGCAATTCCCCTCTTCCTGAGTCCTGCCCTTCCAATCCATGCCCATCCATGCTCCTTTGTCACCTGCCCCCTCCATTCATCCCTATCCAGCAATTCCCATCTCTCCCTGAGGCCTGCCCTGCAATGCATATCCATCCATGGCCATCTGTCCCCTCCATTCATCCCTATCCAGCAATTCCCCTCTCCCTGAGTCCTGCCCTTCCAATCCATGCCCATCCATGCTCCTTTGTCACCTGCCCCCTCCATTCATCCCTATCCAGCATTTCCCCTCTCTGCCTGAGGCCTGCCCTGCAATCCATATCCATCCATGGCCATCTGTCCCCTGCCCCCTCCATTCATCCTTTTCCAGCAATTCCCCTCTCTCCCTGAGCCCTGCCCTCCCAATCCATGGCCATCCATGTTTCTCTGTCACCTGCCCCCTCCATTCATCCCTATCCAGCATTCCCCTCTCTGCCTGAGGCCTGCCCTGCAATCCATATCCATCCATGCCCATCTGTCCCCTCCATTCATCCCTATCCAGCAATTCCCCTCTCCCTGAGTCCTGCCCTTCCAATCCATGCCCATCCATGCTCCTCTGTCACCTGGCCCCTCCATTTTTCCATATCCAGCATGTCCCCTCTCTGCCTGAGGCCTGCCCTGCAATCCATATCCATCCATGCCCATCTGTCCCCTCCATTCATCCCTATCCAGCAATTCCCCTCTCCCTGAGTCCTGCCCTCCCAATCCATGCCCATCCATGCTCCTCTGTCCCCTGCCCCCTCCATTCATCCATTTCCAGTAATTCCCCTCTCTCCCTGAGCCCTGCCCTCCCAATCCATGCCCATCCATGCTCCTCTGTCCCCTGCCGCCTCCATTCATCCTTTTCCAGCGAGTCCCCTCTCTCCCTTCCATGACCCCCCCTCGCATCCATGCTTCTCTCTCTCCCATGTGGCAGCCTGGGCTGGCCTCTTCTCCCCCCCCCCCCTTTCGCATCCATGCTGTGGTTTCTCCCCTGCCCTCCCGCTCCTATTGTTGTAGTTTACTGGCCACCCTCTTCTCTCCCCCCAACATGCGTTTTTTTTTTCTTGTTTTTAAATGTACCTCCGTGGCGGTTCCGGCAGCGAAGCGTCAGGGAAGGAGGCGGCGCTCTCGACGTCTAGCCTTCCCTTCGCTGTGTTCCGCCTTCTTTTGACGTCATCCTTGATGTCAGAAGAAGGCGGAACACAGCGGAGGGAAGGCTAGATGTCGAGAGCGCCGCCTCCTTCCCTGACGCTTCGCTGCCGAGCGATGCGATTGGTTGTGTCATAGCTCCGCCCTCGACGTCATCACGTTTGACGCGTGGGCGGGGCAGACACAATGCGATCTCACCCCCTTCACTTTGCTAAGAGAGGCTTCAATAGAACGTTGGAGGTGCGTTTTATATAGAGAGATTTTACAATGCTAACCAAGAGGGGAGGCGTAGCCTAGTGATTAGAGCACTGGTCTTGCAATCCAGTGGTGGCTGGTTCAAATACCACTGCTGCTCCTTGTGATCTTGGGCAAGTCACTTAACCCTCAATTGCCTCAGGTACAAACTCAGATTGTGAGCCCTCCTGGGACAGAGAAATATCCATGTACCTGAATGTAACTGACCTTGAGCTACCACTGGAAAAGGTGTGAGCAAAACCTAAATAAATAACTTAAGTGCTCACACCTAAAGTTGTGCACATAGATGTAGACTTACACTAGTATTCTTTACCTGCAATTGTGCACTTAAATGCTATTATATAATTCAACCTTAGTGCACGTTTTTGGCACCTAACTTTAGGTGATTTGTACTGAATTACCAAAGCAGGATTTTTCACCATTGCTGTTCCCGTGCAATCATTTCTGTACTACTGTCACAGCACAGAGCTGTTGGTAGCAATAATTTTGGCTGCTGGAATTTTGGACATGGCCAAAATTTTTGCTTTTATAATTCTGCCAGTGGTGAAACAGCAATTATCCTCCGTGGGGGAGGTTCACCCCACTGCCACACGTGCCGGTTCTTGGGAGCAGGGCCCCTGCATGTTCGCTGCTGTGCAGCTAAGCAATTCCCAGGACCAGCCAGGGGTCCTTGAGCAGAAGTAAATGTGGGCTGCCCCAGGCAGTATCTGTGAGGGAGGGCAGAACAGGCTTCCTGAAGAACCATCCTCCCTCATAGGCACTGCCTGGGGCAGTCCATTTTTCATTCTGCTCAAGGACCCCTGGCTGCGCCTGAAAAAGCTGCGGGAAATGTAAGAGAGGGAATCCAAAGTACACTCATCCAAGAGCAGAAAACAAAAAGCATAAAGAGCCTTCAAGAGTGGGGGCATCAACTCAATATTTTATTGAACAGACCTGACACGGTCTGTGTTTTCGTGGAACAACCTGCGTCAAATAATCAAAAATCCAGCTCCAGGCAGTTTTTGCTTCTGTGGGTTTATGCTCACAAAGCTCCAGTGCTTTTGTTGTGCTGGTGCTCACCAGTATGGTGTACCAGCACCTTTTTCCCCCCTGGTGAATCCTGCACCCTTCCTCTCACTCCTCTACTTACTACTACATCGGACTCAGCAGCGCGAACGGTGCAGGCAGCGATTAAGTGAGGCTGGCAGCGTTGGAGCTTCCCTCTGCGAGTCTCGCCTATGTTGTTTCAACTTCCTGTTTCCGCATAGGCAGGACTCACAGAGGGAAGCTCTGACGGTGCCAGCCTCTCTCAATCGCTGCCTGCACTGTTCACGCTGCTGAGTCCAACATTGGCAGCCTTTCTATCGCTTCAATGGCAGGCAGTGGAGAAGGAGGATGGGCTAGGAGGAGGATGGGCTGGGGGAAGAAGAATCACTGGACATGGGAGAGGGGAGGGCAGGGGAGAGAGGAGAATCACTGGACATGGATGGGAGGGGAGGGCAGAGGAGAGAGGAGAATCGTTGGACATGGAGGGGAGGGCAGGGAAGAGAGAATTGCTGGACATGGATGGGAGGGGAAGGCAGGGGAGAGAGGATAATCGCTGGACATGGATGGCAGGGAAGGACGGGGCAGAGAAGAATTGCTGGACATGGATGGCAGGGAAGGACAGGGGGCAGAGAAGAATTGCTGGGCATGGATGGCAGGGGAGAACAGGGGGCAGAGAAGAATCACTGGACATGGATGGGAGGGGAGGGCAGGGAAGAGAAATTTGCTGAATACGGATGGAAGGGGAGGGCAGAGAAGAGAGGAGAATCGGACATGGATGAGAGGGGAGGGAAGGGGAGAGAGGAAAATCGCTAGACATGGATGGCAGGGGAGGACGGGACAGAGGAGAATCGCTGGACATGGGAGGGCAGGGGAGAGAGGAGACATGCTGGACATGGATGGATGGGAGGGAAGAGAGGAAGGAGATGCACATGGATGGGAGGGCAGGGAAGAGAAGAGAAATGCTGGAAATGGATGGAGAGAGGAACAGGAGGTAGAGGAGAATTGCTGGACATGGATGGATAGAGGGGTTGGCAGGGAGAAAGGAGAAATGCTGGACTTGGATGGAGGAGCAGGGAGAGAGAGAATTATTGCTTTATATGGATACAGGGGAGGGAAGAGAGGAGAAATGCTGGACATGGATGGAGGGGAGGAAAGAAAAAAAAGAAGATGCACATGGATGGAGATGAGGGAAAGGGAAGAGAGGAGAAAAACTGCACATGGATGGAGAAAATAGGCAAAAGTTGGATCCACATTATACCTCCTCCAGTCAATTCCATGGAGGAGGACCCAGCTTTTACTTATGGATATATGGCAAGAAATGAAGAAGAAAGGAGGAAAGTAAAGAAATAAATGGAAAGGAAGCCCCTGGAAATGGAGTTAAGGGAACAGATAGAGAGCAGCAGAATCAGAGACTGGGACCAATATGAACAGGAAAACAAAGTCACCAGACAACAAAGGTAGAAAAAAATCATTTTATTTTAATTTTAGTGTTTGAAATATTACCAATTTGAGAATTTACATCTGCTGTCTTATTTTGCATTGGGTATACTGGAGCTGTAATAATCAACCTGCTGAATCTCAATACCCCTCCTCTCTTAGAAGATCCCCCAACCGAGGCCCAGTACATCAAAGGAAAAAAGAGACCCCTTGCACATCTCTCATGCTTCCTCAACAGGTGTTTTTCTTAAAGAAAATCAACCATAGCTTGTACCTGACTAAACTCTTGAAAGAGCACTTTCTGTTTATACGGAGACTTTAGACCCCTCACATTATATGTTACCAGTTTAAACCCCTCATCCCCTATGATCAAACTGTCCCTCCCCACAAAGCCAAAATTTCATCCTCCCTCCTCCTCCTACCCCATCTCCCTGCCCCTCTATACTCAACCCCTATGTACCCTCCCCATCCTCTCCATCCACCCCTCCTTCCCTCCTCCCTCCAACCCATCATGGGATTCACCATCAGATCTTACCAACCAACAAGGAAGATTCCATCATAGAACATGACACAACTCATTCATCAATATCCATTAAATTCTCAACAGATGCACACTGTTCCATTCCCAATAAACACACACACACACACACCAAATCCCCCCCACCCTCTCAAACCACCCCTTCATCCAAAACCCACCATCCATTCTCAGAGACTCCTCTAGCTCACAGAGTCCCCCACAATCCCAAAACAGAAATCACCACCCCATCAAGCTGCAATAAGCCTCTCATTGGTTGGCAACTCCTGATCCTGGCCAATGCATCCAGACAGAACCACCCAGCAGCCTGAGTGCATGAGGAAAGAATAGTCATAAAAGTCCAGATGTCGCTCCTGCTCTTAGCATAGCCTCAAATCCACAGCAATGGTGAAGAACAGCACAGATATTCAACTGTGTCTCTTTAATTCTGCAGTGTCCCACATCAGCGGCCCCTCCACTCCACTTTCTTCCAGCGAAAACCTGCCAATCTCTGGTGGATATCCTGCCTTCTGGGTCACCTCTCTTACTCTGCAGAATATCTTTCCTGTCTCAACAACTCCTGGGCTTCCTCAAGGGCCGTCACCTTCTTATGCACCCACTGAAGGTGATTAGTAGCCAAAATGGGAAAGTCCAGCAATACTTCACATTAGCTTGCATCAGAACATTAGTAATCGCTTTGAAGGCCCTATTTTTCTGCAAAGTATTGTAAGCTAAGTCCTGGAAAAGTTCAATCTGAACTCCATTCCATTACATAAGAACATAAGAGTAGCCATAATGGGTCAAACCAATGGTCCATCTAGTCCAGTATCCTATTTCCAACAATGGCCAAGCCAGGTCACAAGTACCTGGCAGAAACCCAAATCATGGCCACATTTCATGGTACCAATCCCAGGGCAACCAGTTGCTTCTCCATGTTTGTCTCAATAGCAGACTATGGACTTCTTCTCCAGGAACTTGTCCAAACCTTTTTTAAACCCAGATACACGAACCACTGTTACTACATAAGTACATAAGTATTGCCACATTGGGACAGACCAAAGGTCCATCAAGCCCAGCATCCTGTTTCCAACAGTGGCCAATCGTCCTCCGGCAAAGAGTTCCAGAGCTTAACTATTTTTTGAGTGAAAAAAATATATTCTCCTATTTGTTTTAAAAGTATTTCCATGTAACTCCTTGAGTGTCCCCTAGTCTTTGTACTTTTGGAATGAATAAAAGGTCGATTAGCTTCTACTCGTTCTACACCACTCAGGATTTTGTAGATCTCAATCATATCTCCCCTCATCTGTCTCTTTTTCAAGCTGAAGAGCCCTAACCTCTTTAGTCTTTTCATATGAGAGGAGTTCCATCTCCTTTATAATTCTGGTCACTCTAAACTTAGACCTCCATCTTTCCTGATTATGTCACTTCCTCTCCATCACACAGTTTTGTGTAGCAGCTACATCAGAAAATTTACTATGTCCATTTTTTTTGTTTAATATATCCAAGAAGCCCAATTTTGTAGAGGGAATCTACATGGAGAAAGAATATTCAGGTCAGGGCATTCAGAGTTCCCCAAAAGACACAGCTGATGAAGGACACTGACAAATACAAGCAAATTTTGCCAACATGTACCGTAGGAGCAGCAATTTCATAAAACTGCACATAGAGAAAAAGATTGGCCTAACTTGTGAACATTTATGTATAAGTGCCAGTCATTATATGTAGAGGGCCCATTTCAAATAAAAGGTGCAGATAACCTGCAAATGGGTTTTATTTTTCATTTTGACAACATTGTTTAAAAAATAGCATCAAGGACATTTGCTCCCACAATACATCTTTTTTAATTCTTGGCTAAAATATACACTTTTATTAAAGCTACATATGACTTGGAGGAGATGCAAAATCCAGTGGAAAAAATTATTTTAAACATATTTGTATTTCCAATATAAAATGGGAAATATATATATAAACCCATACCCACGACATGCCCGCTTGGAATCTTACATTCAGATCTGTACATTGTACGTGTAACTAGTGGCTTTCTAAAATCATTGCTTCCACATCCACATATAGCCAGTTTCACATTTAAATGCTGCTATTTATACATGTAGAAGTCGTGGAAGGCTTCTAAAATGATCTGTGATGTGTGTTATTTGAATTGCAAAAACTGTTTACATGTGACTCTTGCATTTCTTTTACATTACAAGGTTATTATTTTAACATTTGCAAAGTAGCATTTGGAAAATGCAGACATTATAGTCCAGTGAACGAAGTACCTTGAAGAATTCCACTGGGGGCTCTCACTATAATATAATAGTACCTCTTTCTTCCGTAATCTATCTGCCAAAGGAGAAAAATTATCATCATAATACATGAGCTTCTCAGAACTAGAAGATTAAAACATTTTTTAAAAATGAAAAATGAAATAAGGTCAGTCAAAAACAGATAAAATCTAAAAAGTTAAAATGTTGCAAATATGAGTCTTCCCAGCATTTAAACTTTTCCTGAATTCTGACAACCAAGTGAGATTTATTTAATAAAGATTTGTTTACCATTTTATGAGGCAGAAATGCTCAACCAAAATCATAATGTATGTGTGTGTGCTTGTGTTGAGGGGGTGGGGGAGAGAAGGTAAGGAGGAAGGAACGGAAATAAACTGGCACATTTCCAAATCATAATATCAGTTTTAACATCATCTATTTGCCTTAAATTACACTCTCTCTTATGAAATGTATTCTCACTTTCTCCATTTTTCCTATTTCCCTATTGCCCCATTGTCTAAAAAATACAAGAATAAAACCATTCTTAATTACAACAATTTAAAAATCATCCCAATAAAAAGCAGTAAATCAACAGTTATTTCTATTGAGCCTTAAAGTAAATGTAATTCTCAGTCTGTAAAGCACAGTATCACTTATAATAATTGCCTAGTAACTTATTCGATTCACATAGAAAATAGAGAATTGCTTTTAACCTATCAACCTAATTAGATGATTCAGCAGTGGTTATTGTAGAAGCTCGATTCTTGTTTTGGACACATGAAAACTGGCATTTAGATGTTCATAATGCATGGAGGTCCAAATCGCAATTTTAAAAAGTCAGAATATGGACGTCTAACACTGCAGTAAGTCCATATAGCAAGAGGGCATGGCCTGTGCATCTTTTGCTTGGGACTATGGAATGCCCAAAATATGGACATCCAACTCCAATCACAGAAGGGAAAGAAACGTCCAAGTCTAAAAAAGATAAACATTGTTATTCAGACCTGGTACTTGTCCTATCCAGGTTACAGCAACGTGCTCTAATTAAGTAGCTGTCAACTGGGGGGATTAAGGCACAACACCTTCTCAATCCCTCAGTGGCTGCTGTCCCCCCCTCCCCCCAAATGTGAAACTGGCAAGGGATACCCAGCTCTATAATAGCTTCAGATATTATGGTCATTCTTAACAAACAGCATGCAGGTGTGGTGAGTAATCTAATGGTTAGTACAATGGACTGGGAAAAAAGAGACCCAGGTTCAAATCGCACTTCAACTTTTGTTTTTTTAATTGTGAGTCCCCCAGGGACAGAAAAATATTCTCTGTACCTGAATATATAAGACACATGCAAGTCTGGCGGCTATTGAAATGGTGTATAGTCAGGTACAGTAGGTACTTTTCTTTCCTGGAGGGGTCACAGTTTAAAAAAAAATAAAGCTAAAGTGGAATTTGAACCTGGGTCCCCTGAATCTGAACTCACTGCTCTAACCATAAGGCTACCCCTCTGCTCTGCATGGACATCTGTGTGGCCATTTTATAAGATGGGCGGTCCTCTGCTGCCACACACAGACATCCATATTCCTTGTTTTCCCTGTTTATAATTTGGATGTTTCAGTTCATAAAATGGATATCCATGCTGGATGTTTCCAGCACATGGACGTCAACCTCAAATGTATTTTAGAACAGGCTGTATCCTGTTCTAAAACACGTGTGAGATGGGCATCCATATTTTGAGTCGGACGTCATTTCCAAAATACCACTCCACATGATCCAACCTACTCATTCTACCCAGATCCCTTCCCTCTTCCCCCTAAATATAATACACAAACGTTTTTAAAGATATTTTAAGATAAATACTGAATTCAATAGCATATTAATCATAACTACTAAAGCTCAGTTATCAGAAAGCAGCCCGTGCCTTTGTTGGGGCGCGCAGCTCACATAATCAGTTCTATGGCTTAACTCTCACAAATGCATCATCTTGTTCTAGAGAGTAGGCCATGCTGTAAAATTCATCTCCCTTTACAACTGCCGATGCAAAGGGCCAATGGCCATGCAAGCCTTGTTCCTGATGTTGCTCTGCAATTCACTGATAGCCAAACCAACTTGTTGTGAGTTACTCCAGTCTATAACCGGATCCAACTTGCAATAGAGTATATTTTTATCCTAGCCATAATCCACCTTGCAATGGAGAGAAGGATTGTTTTAGCCATTTTATAACCTTCATCTTTGTATTTTCAAACATATCTCTTTCAATATGGCCTAGGAAGCCTATTTTCTATAGTCATGCCCAACGTGACTTAAAACATCATTTCCTGTGTCTCTGACAAGCCAACCCCATTTAGCTATACACTGACTAAGGCCAACTGTTTCACCTGCTCTTTGTTTTGCTATTTTCAGGTCCTCACCCCTCCCCTGTAGTTGACTGATAAGGCATGAATTTAGTAGGCAAAAACCACAGCGATATTGACGGAAGTGGCTGGAGATCTTTAATAACAATTCCTCAATATGAGTAGACATGGCCATGTTTCGATGATAGGGCCTGTATCAGGAGTCTACAAATTCATAAAAATTCACAGAACATAACCATATTCATTTTTTAGATCTCTATCATAAACTCGCTCAGCTATCTCTTCTTCAAGCTGAAGAGCCCTAGCCTTTTAGCCTGGCTAGTGTAAATGTTCGCATCTACCACCTGTCAGTTAGGTGCATAACTGATAATGTTCTATAACTTGCTCACATAAATGTTAGGCAGACCCCTGACCCACCCTTCCTCCTCCCATGTCCATTCTCCCCCTGTAGTTGTGTGCAAGAATATTATACTCTTAGTTAGTTGAATGTCGACTAAAGGGCAGTTACATGCACAACTGCAAATTAGTGCTCATTACTGCCAATTATAGCTAATTATTTATTGGTTGTTAGAGCCAATTGTCAGCTAATTTTGGGCTAGTGATTCCCACGCGACAAATGACAGGAAGCCCATAGGAATTGAATGGGCTTTATCTCATTTGCTGCACCGAGAATCAGTAGCGCAGCTTTGTAAAAGAGGCCCTCAACAATTAAGTTATGTGTATAACTGGCACTATTCTATAACTTATGCATAACTTTACACACTAAAGCGCAATGGGCATAACATGGGCCTACCACACGGTACAAAGGCATTATTTCGGGACATGCTGAGGTGTCCCACGGTATTTTCTTGCTCAGCGTGCGCTGATCCTGCACTGGAAAATATATTTTTATTTCTCAGTGTGGGAGGCATGTCCATGGGCGGAGAGTAGGCATGTCTGAGCTAATCAGGTAGTGCGGGCACATTACCATGCACTACACGATTACTACGGGAGTAGCGCAGGAGCCCTTACTGCCTCCTAAATAGGTTAAGGTGGTAAGGGCTCCTGCAGTAGTGACGATACGCTAATGGGGAAATTAGTGAGTTGCCATTATACTACAATATAGCATGGCAGCCATTTTACCGCCACACTAAAAGTAGCCGCAGCACGCAGAAAACCTATGCACTGACACCAGCACCAGCCACTTTTTAGTGTGGCTTGGTAAAAGGACCCTTAAGTGTCAATTTGTGCATGCAAGTTGAATAGAATTGGGGATATCTGTGCTACTTGTACTAGCAGTTTCTCAACATAAACTCTCAAAGATAAGAATGTAACAATATACGTGTTAGAGGTTTAAAGTAGCAACCGTAGTTAAAACCTATCCTTTCCTTACCTATGACAAACATTTTTTGGAATACATTTTTTATGGAATTTCTATAGACTTCAGTGTTGATCAGTTTGTATCTCCTGTGTATTTATAGCGTCAAGCGTCCATCCGTTTTGAACTAACCAAGATAATAAAATATTAGAGAATTTGTAACATGCTCCTTATGTGTCAGTTGGGAGACACAGCATATTTATTAAGCCATTACTATTGAATGGAAATCCCCATAGGTCACCCTTCATCCTGTAAGCAGTATGTGTTAATAGCTCAGTCTTAACATTTTCTACCCCTCAATGCATTTAAAGGAAGATCCAATTACTGCCTGCATTAACATGGCATGATCCTGGTAGCACTCAGCTTTCTGCCCCAATCAATATTACATATTTTCAGCAAAGGGAGCAGGAAGCAGTAAACCACCTATATTTGAATAATCTCAGTAGCCCATGAAAATGATTCTTTTTGTCTTAAAAAATGTATGCTTTGAGGCATTCACTTTGCAAAATTGTAATGATTTTGAAAGCATGTCTGCAAGTTTGCTGCATAGAACAAAATCTAGCCTTGATGCTTTTGCTTTATTCTAAATTTTGTATTGTTAGGTGCTAAAATGTCATGAGACCTGGGATCACTATTCCCACCACCCTCCCCCCTACATACACACACATACCCTATGATGTTGAAATGCTCAGAAGCGAACATGGGTGCTAGAGGTCATTAACGCCAGACTAGCACCCATATTTACTAGCACACAGTGCTCAAAGGCTGGGAACATGGGAACCAACGAGCTCACTGAAGAAGAAAGCAATGAGCATGCTAATGTAGTCAAAAGGATGCAGATGAGCTCATTTCCTATTCCCTCCGATGTTCAGCAAACAGCGCTGTAAACAAGGGTGTCCTTAGCGCTGGAAACCCTATGCAAACTCGGAGCTGGCATTAGGGTGTTTGTGAAGCAACCCAGCTGGGCTTTGCCACCGTTTTTCTTGTTATCTGCTGCTCACTGCTGTCCTGGTGCACACACAGCTGCAAGTCACTCCCTCGCACACCCCGGTGATCAGGGCAGCCCCGCACAGGTGCATACACTTACCGCAACAAACTGTCCAGCCAAAACAACCTGCAAAGTTGGCAGATCAGCTGTCCTAACCCCAGGGGCGTAGCCAGACACCCAATTTTGGGTGGGCCTGGGCCCAAGATGGGTGGGCAGAAGAACTCTGCCCTGTCCCACAAGTGATTTGGTCTCTCCCTCTCTCGCCTACATGCCATATGGTCTCTCAAACATCCCCCTCCCCCCATACCTTTTAAGTAGCAGATTTTCACTGGCAGCAAGCAGCAAATAATACACACTGTTCATGCTGGCTCCACAGCCTTCCCTCTGATGCAACTTCCTCTTTTTACATAGGCGGGACTACATCAAAGGGAAGGCTGGTATGCAGGAAGGACAGGAATGTTCGGCTGGTGGGGCTTGGGAATCCCTACCAGACACTTCATAGGTGTGCTGCTACTGGGTGGGCCTGAGCCAAAAGTAGGTGGGCCTGGGCCCACCCAAGCCCACCCTTGGCTACGCCACTGCCTAACCCTACTCCTTCTCCTTCCCCACTGATCCCTCTGTGAACGACGATCCAGAACACATATCTGCCCCTGCACAAATGCCCAAGTGCTGCCTCAGCTGGGTGCCCAAAGCGGAGCAGCTTCCCTCCTACTCTGGAGCCGCTGCCTCTGCCGTCAGTGGAAAAGTCTGACGCAGGTGGTGACAAAGAGGCAACCAGCAGCTTTTCCTCCTCCTTTCCTTCTCCCACTTCTGATGTTTCTCAGTTTGATTAGGCATATGCATTCACCAGGCACAATCCTCCTCCTTAACTTCCTAATGCTCAATGCTAACAATGCGCCTATATTTGCATACTATTAGCGTTGAGCATTAGATAATTGTTTTTCCATGCTTTTCCGGTGCTATTTTTCTAGCACTGTTGCATATAGCACCGGAGTTTTGAGCATCGGGGCATATGTTTTTAAAATAATCAATTAAGACATTTTTAAACCATTTATTCATGGTTTTTCAAAAACAGAAAAAAAACAGCAGAGTCACGATTCCACCAAAAGAATCATATGCTAGACCAAATTCTAGAAATGGTGCTGAAAGATCAGCACCCCCCCTCCCCAAAATAGCAGTATTCTATAAATGGCGCTCAAAATTAGGCACTGTTAATAGAATAGTGCTTAGCACTGGGATCTGCAACTAATTTTAGGCATTACCCTGGTGTAAATTCTCATGCCTAAATTAGGTGCAGATCCCTCTTATTCTATAACAGTGTGCATAAATTGCATGAACACCCCTGATCTGCCCATGACCCTTCCATGGCCACACATCCTTTTTGGAGTTGCGCATAAAATTTACACACAGATCCGGGCACGTAAATATGAATACATAAATTTCATATTAATGTCAATTAGCACTGAAAATTGATTGTTTGGTCCCAATTATCAGCACTTATTGGCTCTTTATTCAATTAAATTGGGCACCCGCCCAAATTTACACCTGCAATTTCAAACGCTGTTTATAGAATTTGGGGGATAATGCATTAAGGGGCTCTTTTACTAAGGTGCATTGAAATCTGGGCTTAGTGCATTCTAGTGTGAAGATTTACTGTGGCCTATTTAAAAACTTTTCCATTTTTTATTGTTTTTTCAAGTCATGTCTAATGTTTGCATTAGCACATTACTTGCAAAGAAGTAACATGGTAACACTTACTGCCTCCTATTAACAACAGACAAAGGAGAATGATCACACATATCTGCAAGTGGTATATTTATTTAGATTTTGCTCACACCTTTTTCAGTAGTAGCTCAAGGTGAGTTACATTTAGGTACACTGGATATTTCTCTGTCCCAGCAGGGCTCACAATCGAAGTTTGTACCTGAGGCAATGGAGGGTTAAGTGACTTGGCCAAGATCACAAGGAGCAGTACTGGGATTTGAACTGGCCACCCCTGGATTATAAGACCAGTGCTCTAGCCACAAGGCCACTCTGCCATGCCTGTAAATGCTGTTTTAAGAATGTGACTTTACACATATAGGGCCAAATTCTATATAAGGCGCTTAAAAAAACCAATGCGGAAAACATTTCCGCCTAAGCGTATTCTATAAGATTTAGGCACAGTATATAGAATATGCTTAGTTGATATCCCAACGCCTAAAACTATGCACATTCATTTACACCAACAAAGCTTGGCGTAAATCATGGCATGTAGATTTAGACATACTGGGCCATATTCTATAAGAATGCACGCAAATTTGGGAACGCCCATAAAACACCCATTTCCCTACCCATGGCCACACCTCTTTTGAACTGTGCACTTTACAATTTAGGCACACTTCATTACAAAATATGCATAGTGAGTTATACTTTAAATTCTAATTACTGCCAATTAGTTCTCATTATTGCTTATTAAGTGCTGTTAAAAATGCTGATTGGCTTGTTAAGCCAATTAAGTTACACACATTGTTATAGAATAAATTTCAGCAAGGAATGCTAGGCGCGCTATATAGAATCCGGCAGATAGTTGCTGCAGAATTCATAGGGATGATTTTCGGTGGGACTTATCCATATAGGAACAGCTCTTACCAGGATAAATCCTACTCACAGGGACATATCCAGATTTTCAGTGGCATTTACCCTGATAATGTTGCTGAAAATCCGGTTATATCACCTCAGCACTATACAGGTAGTGCTGGGACTGCCCAGGGATGGAGCCTGGGCAGATTCTGGAGTTTCCTGGTTAATGGCAATATTCAATCCACTAACCAGGTAACTGTCCAGATTAATTTAGGATAGCAAATAGGCTGTCTTAACCTTATCTGGGTAGTTATCTAGGTACTGGGCTGAATACTGCCACTACCCAGGTAAGAGCCAGTGGCTACATTATACTGGTTATTCAGGGCCAGTACCTGGGTACAGCCCATCACTAAATATGTGATTCACAAAACCTGTGGCAGCCAAAGTATTAAAACCCCCGACAGCTGTGGGATGACGACTAACTCAGTAGCTTTTAAGGGTGCTTGTTCTATGGGTGGTTTGGATAGGCCCAAAAACTATACATGCATTTTCCATTTTATAATGGCAATATATAGACAGTAGAATAGGGTGGGCCACAGGGGCCATGGCCCCATTAATATTTTGCAAACAAAAAAAGCAACACTGGGCCTTCAGGAAAGAGATAACAGCCATCCTTTATTATAAAAAGACCCGACACGGGCCGTGTTTTGGTGCACACGCGCCTGCCTCAGGGGTCAGAGTATATCTTCACAGTATATAGGCAGGGATATTCAAGCGGTCTATATAAAATGCCAGCAACCGCTGGACGTACGCTCAGTCAAGTCAGAAGCTATCTGTTTTAAAAACTGTCAAAAAAAAGCCCGTGTCGGGTCTTAAGGACGGCTATTATCTCTTTCCTGAAGGCCCAGTGTTGCTTTTTTTGTTTGTGTTGTATGCTTGTATGCTGTAATACCCTCTCTTTTGTGACCCCATTAATATTTTGCCCAGTACAGTATAAATAACTGAAGAGCTTGGGGGCATGGATAGAGATTGGTTGGTTTGGCCTACCCTGTGTAGGCCCTGATATTTGAAGGTTAATATCTGTGCGACAGCTGCAGTTCAAATATTGACTTAGTATATTTTAAATCCATAATTTCCTGTTGCTATTTACACTTTCTGTGAAGCACACGTAAGCATCAGCTACCTGCTTGTACTGGGATTTCCACCCATAGTGGACTTTTTCAGGTGATACTAGACACTGGTTGAGATTAGCAATTATACTTACATCATTGCAAGACCACCTGAAAAAAAAATCCAATCCTAATTAAATTATACTAATTAAATTATGCTCCTACAACATGATTTTATCTTGTTACACCATGTTATGCAGCTTAAGTTATTTTTATGGGCTATTTTACCACCGTCTAATTAGCAAAGAGCTCTATTTACTAAATTGTGATAAGATTTTGCAATTACTGTAGGATAATTACCAAAATAAACTTGCACTCACTACAAAACTGTTTTAACTATTAGGGGCATTCCCACTGTCCTTCCATATTGTTAATGTGGAGAAAAGTTATTTACCATGCAATAACTGCTTTACAGATATATAATGCAGTTAACTATTATCTGTAGAGGTGGCATTGACTGTGCCATATTATCTGCAGTGTTTACTACTAATGCATGCAATTACTTCTGCATTAGCTGTAAGGTAAAGTCCCCATTCATTCTCCATCCTCTACTGCATTAGCTGTTAATGCACAAATTGCTATCTGTGATAACGTGCCTACGGCTGGCTGCAGGACCTCATACAAATGTGGTACACATAGACAGAAGTTACAGGTAGGAAATCAAAATACTTCTATTTATGTACAAACAGGATTGGTATTTCCAATTAAAGTCTCTCAAACACAGTCCCAACTTCATTTCCTTATCAAGCAGTTTCTGCATGGGGGTTCTTTACCTACTGATCTTAAAAAGATTCCCCCTTATTTGCTTTTTCGTATGCAATTGACGGTGTATTTGTTTAAGAAATTATTTTATTATGCTGGTTGTTTTATTGATGCTCCTTCTCTTTTCATCTATTACCATTGCATAATTCAGTCTTGATGTTATCCGCTTTCAACCTATATTTTGGAGTTGTCGGGCTACGAGCATCATTGTCATTATCCAATTCCAGTAGCCTAATACTGGCTTGGCTACACTCTTCAATATGCAATAACTTCCTTTTTCATAACCACAGTTCCAGTAGCCAAGAGGTAATTAACCTACCTTGGCAGACTTCGGTTACCTCACTTGTGATCCCTAGAGGCATAGACTTAAGGCTTCTTATCACATAGGAATGTAAGGGTCTGAGCTAGGGCCACTCTTCTTCCTTGCAACTCTCCTCAGATAGTGTATCCAAGACAGAACTCCTTGGGAGGACTCTTGCTTAGGGCTTCTCCTGGAGACCTCTTCCTTTGGGGCCTCGTGATCCACTCTGCTCCTGAGGAAGATACAAAACCTGGCCATGTCGATGGAGGTTCTCTCAGTGTGGAAATCAGCTGCCAGTTAAGTAATACAAATGATGCTAGTGCTTGTTAATAGTGCACTCCCTCGAACAATAGTTCTTCAATAGTGAGTCAATTAAGAAATAGTACATTTAGGGTCCCTTTTACTAAAGGGTTGCTAGGTGGCAAAGGGCTTGCCGCATGGCAACCTAGAACTACCGCTGGCCCAAAGTGGTTGCCGGTGGTAGTTCTGCCTCAAATGCACACCATTTCCAATGCTATGGAAATTTTTTCCTGTAATTATTAGTGTGGTGTTAACCCAAAAGTAATCAGTTCCACTGGCACCCTGTCAAAAGAAACCGGTTAAAAGAAACCAGACAAAAAAAGTTCCAAACAAAAAAATTTCCCGACATAAAAGTCCCTGACAAAATAGACTCCTGACAAAAGGGCCTGATGAAATAGATTTACTGAGAAAGTCCACGGCTTGTCACTTGAAAGTCCTAGCACCTGCCTACGGCTTGACTTCACTATCCACACTTGGTATCTAGTGAGAATCATAAATCTACTTGACAAGATAATCCAGCTTGATTAAGGAGGTTTCCCTGCCCTGTTTTGTGTAGAGTCTATTTTGTCTTGGGTTTTTTTGGGGAGGGTTTTTTTTTGTCATGGTCTGTTTTAGTTTTAGTCTGTTTTGTTGGGGTTTTTTTGTCGGTTTTTTTGTCATGGTCTATTATGTCAGGGTGCCAGTTCCACTATATATTTTGAATACTTTGTTGGACTGTTCTTAAAAGTTATAATCACAAGAAGTTATTGAATCAAGTGGAGTTTTCCTAGAAAAATTGGAAAATATGAATTGATGAAGATTTGCTCATCGCTGCTTTGAAACGGTTGTACAAGCAGCGCTGATGCTGTGAATTCTGATGATCCGTCATATAAAAATATTGAAGTTGAAAAAAAGAAAAAAAATTTGGAGAGTGTGATAAAATATTGATGAAAAATGTCTTGATATGTATTTCACTCTGCCAGTGTACTGCATTTAAATGATTAGGTGGCTGGGACTGAATTTACTTCATTTGGTATGTCCTTGCATGATGTAAAATAAGTTGTCCATCTCATAAAATTTACATGTGGCATGAAAAAGGAGGAAGAGAAATGGGAGGTTCATGGGTAGTTTAGGGCAGATTGGGTCATGGTTTTGAGTTATACATGTAATTATAGAATATTGGTGTTCCACACATAAATTTAGGCTCTGGCATTTGCTCCATGTTTTCATTGGTATAAATGGTGGCACCTAAATTTATATACTGCCTTTCCACTTAAACATTATTTTCTATAAACCACAGTGAACTTTAGGAGCAGCTTATAGAATACTGATTAAATAGGTTTCTCTTTCAGCACTGATTTTTTAGGTGCCATTTATAGAATTCACCCCTGAATTTTTGGATTTTTAGTGACTGCTGGAATTCATCTGAGTACCAATAATATTCAATGCCTGCACCTGGACAACAATCGTGCATGATAGGTCTGCTGTTTTTGTGTCAGCCTGGGCAGGTCTCCAGCAGCTCTCTCTTGTTAAGTGATGCTGAATATTGGCCCCATAAGTACATAAGTATTGCCATACTGGGACAGACCAAAGGTCCATCAAGCCTAGCATCCTGTTTCCAACAGTGGCCAATCCAGGTCACAAATACTTGGCAAGATCCCCCAAAAAGTACAAAACATTTTATGTTGCTTATCCCAGAAATAAGCAGTGGATTTTCCCCAAGTCCATTTTAATAATGGCTAATGGACTTTTCTTTTAGGAAGCTATACAAATCTTTTTTAAACCCCGCTAAGCTAACTGCTTTTACTACATTCTCTGGCAATGAGTTAAGCAGGTAGGAGCTGCTCCTACCAGTTTACTCATGCTGAATGTCATCCCACTTGCCAATTGCAATTGTCCCTTTTTTGCTAGATAAATGTCCTATGCAAAATTGGACTTACAATGCTAACATTTCAGTCATGTTTGATTGTTCACAAAAGAAAAGAAAAAAAAGAGCACTTTAGGAGTCAGGAGGTGAATTTGCATGCAACTCCTACACAGTACTGGTTAATTAGTGTTTTAGAAGCTGACTTATTAATGGCATATTCAGAAGATATGTAGCTACTGCCAAGTTTTGTAAGTAAACTACCTCAGGGGAATGCTAAGAGCTAAATTGAAGAGTTTGTCCTACAGTTTGTAATATCTTTGTTTTTTATGGTGTGTAATTAGGACATAAGAAAAACAAATGTACTGCAAAAACCTAGTTGCAGCAAAAGCCAACAGGCCTAATTAATGCACATAATGGCAAGATAAGGAGAAACTAGAAATAAAATACAGATTTAATTGTGAAAGGATGAAAAATCCCCCCTCCCTCCCAAAGACAACTATTGGCACTTAAACACACACACACACACAAATGAACGCCTTCATCACCAAACAACGAAGTATAGCAAGCACACACACACACACACACATATCTGAACAACGCTTTCATCAATCCACAAAGTATAGCAACATAGTAGATGATGGCAAAAATGATTCATCTACTCTGTGCTTTGGAAGAAGGGAGTTTGGATTTGACTGATTCTTTTTTTCAAGTGTACCTCAAGGTGGGTTACATTCACATGCAGTAAGTACTGTCTCTTGATGGCTTTACTATTTATGGGGCCCTTTTATTGAGCTGCATTAGAGGCTAATGTGCCCCTAACACAGCAAAAATTGCCTGATGCAGGACATGCTAAAGCATTCTCCATTAGTTTGGCATCTGCGCATGCTAAGCACACAGTATTTATTTTGTTGTATTTTTGGAGGGGGCATGTCAAGAGCGGAGAATGGCTGTGGATGCGCTAATCACACTAACTGACTAGCACATCCATAACTTATACTTAGAGCTTCAAGAGGAAAATATAATAACTTGAAAAACAGCACCTCCTATTTTGACATATTTATTTATCTATTTATTTGTTGCTTTTATATCCCATATTTTCCCACCCATTTGCAGGCTCAATGTGGCTTACATATTACTGTTAGCGGCGTTAGCCGATTCCGGTCTGAACAAACACATGGTATGAATGAATACAAAGTGATAATGTGGTGGAATGATGTACAGGTAGTGTTCATTGTGGTCTTTGGCTATATTGTGTCGCAAGTGTCCTATTTATGAGGTGCTAAGGGCTCCTGTGTTATGGATGTGCTAGAAAAACAGCACCTCCTCTTTTAACATATGTTGCTACACACAAAATTTAGTTAATTATCCAGAAAAATGATAATTTAAAAGTGATCATTAAAAAATGGAGGAAAAAGCCTCAACAGCCTTCATTAGTGTATAGGCATTTAGCCATTAACTCTGAAGGAGTACTCGCTGTCATCATTGGCAAAAAAACCTCCATAGATGGTAAACTGTTACTCTCAATTTAATAAACAGGGACTTATCTTATGTGGATGCCCAGTGTGGCGAGTTAAGGAATGCTGGACATCCACCATAGGCGCCCAGTATAAGAGGCTTGGAGAGGCTAAGCCTCCCCTCTGCTGCAGCAGAATGGATCAGCTGTGGAGTCCAGCTGCTCTGAGGGAATTAAATTGTTGATTTACCTCCACCCTGACAGCAGGAGCTGCAGTGAAAGCCCTCTAGCAGTTGTAGAAATTGGTTTATGGTTTGTTTACCTTACTGCTGGGAAAGCAGGGGGGTTTGGCTGGAGGTGTCCTGGGTTGCCAGGGAGATATTTAAGGAGGATGACTTCCTGACCTGCACTGAGGACAGATAGCAGCAGAACGGATACTGGGCCAGCATGATCAGAAAAAGTCACCAGACAACAAAGGTAGAAAAGATCATTTTATTTTCATTATAGTGTTTGGAATATGTCTACTTTGAGAATCAGGTGCTCAACATTAAAAGTTTATATTTATTTACTTATTTATGGCATTTTATGGCATTTTATCCCACATTAAACATGAATTAGGGTGTTTTGTGGCTCTACATGAGAATTGTGATATTATGATCCCTTGTTTCATATTGTTGACGGTCTGCATTTTCCATATGGGTGGTATATTGGTGTATTAGGTTCTGCCCAGTGTAATATTTATGGTACAGTAAGTTTCTGAGTGTGTTTTTGCACAAAGTTGTGCATAGTGTTTTGCAGTTGAGCGATTGTGGTTAGTATATGCTTTGAGCAACCACTTTATTCTTTGACATATGATACATATCTAATATCTAAATTTAATAAAAGGTATTGTGACTTTTATTTTTATTTATTTATTTTTTTCTGCATGTTATCAGACAATTATGGATTTAAGCTCCACCCCTGGCCCCACCCCTAACCCCGCCCCCTTTAGCCTCCCCAAACAGTTGGGCCACCGACCGCCTATGGCATCCACATAAGATAAGTCCCTGTTTATTAAATTGAGAGTAACAGTTTGCCATCTATGGAGGTTTTTTTGCCGGTGATGACAGCGAGTACTCCTTCAGATTTAATGGCTAAATGCCTATACACTAATGGAGTCTGCTGAGACTTTTTTCTCCACTTTTAATGATTACTTTTAAATGATCATATTTCTGAATAATTAACTAAATTTTGTTCTGTAGCAACATATGTTAAAAGAGGAGGTGCTGTTTTTCTAGCACATCCATAACACAGGAGCCCTTGGCACCTCATAAATAGGATGTAGTAAGTAGTACTTCTGCGCTAATGCTAATATTAGCACATGGATGAAGAAACCACCAACATGGAGAAACAGGGACTTCTTGGAATGTAAAGAAAGAGTCCTAGTGGAGAAGGGGTGTAGGGATGGCTCTTCCAACACAAACCAGGGAGTCAAAGATCTTTGACTCCCTGGTTTGTGTTGGAAGAGCCATCCCTACACCCCTTCTTGTCACACACAGTGCTTATTATTATAAATACAACTTGAAGACTCAATATTAGCATGTGATCATATTTTCAAGAAACAGAAAAAGCCCTTTTTGATGGCTTACGTAAGAACATTAAGTATTGCCATAGACAGAGCAAAGGTCCATCAAGCCTAGTATCCTGTTTCCAACAGTGACCAATCCAGGTTACAAATACCTGGCAAGATCCCAAAACAGTAGAATGTATTTTATGCTTCTTATCCTAGCAAAATGAGCACAGCCTAGATAAAAAATTTAAAAATTTATTTCAACGCAAGGGTGTACAGTACTTAGCGTGTACTTATTGAACCTGTGGAAGTGTCCTCCTCATGTAAACACAAATAAAAAAAGAAGAAAAAGAGAAAAAAAGTATAGAGAAAATTTATAAAATAGAGAAATTTATAACAGCAAAAGAAGAGGGTGGAGGAAGGGATTGTCTGTGATTATATTTGTCGTAAAACTGGGGTATGCCATAATTGGCGTGGCATGAAAAAGACCCAACAACTGTATGAGACTTTTCCTAAGAAAAAGAACTAGATGTAGTAACAAGTCGCAAGTACATACATACACCATAATTTCTACTAACTGTTGTATTACATATCGGATGAAACTGTAGTAGAATTTTGCCGTACGATTTGATCAGTTATCCTAGAAATAAGCAGTGTATTTTCCCCCAAGTCCATTTTAATAATGGCTTAAGGACATTTCCCTTAGGAAGCCATACAAATCTTTTTTTAACCCCACTAAGCTAACTGCTTTTACTAAATTCTCTGGCAATGAATTCCAGAATTTAATTACATGTTGATTGAAGAAATATTTTCTCTGATTTGTTTTAAATGCACTACTTTGTAGCTTCATTTAATGCCCCCTAGTCCTAGTATTTTTGGAAAGAGTAAACAGATGCTTCACGTCTACCCTTTCCACTCCACTCATTATTTTATAGACCTCTAACATATCTCCCCTCAGCTGTGGGCCCACTGCTCTAACCATCAGGCTACTCCTCCAAGCTGATAAGAGGTTTAACGCCCTGTTTACTAAGGTGCACTAGCATTTTTAACGCATGTTAAAAATTAGCATGTGCTAATCGTTTAGATGCCCATAGAAATATTATGGGCATCTACACGGTTGGTGCACGCTAATGCTTAGCGTTGTGCTAAAAACACTAGCGCATCACTAATGCGGCTTAGTAAAAAGGGCCCTTAGGGTTGTAACTATTACTCTATGGAGTTTACCCTACGCTTCTGTTTAGGGTTCTAGATGCTGCTCCATACAGTTTATTCCCCTATTCTTTCTTAAGAAATTTAATTAAATTTCAATACAAATATACATTCATTTGAAATGACAAGGGGATATCATTTCAATTGAATGCACATGTCTATGCCATTTCTGTTATTTTTTTACCAAATTTAGGGGATTTTCCCATGTTGTCAACGAAATCAAGCTCAGTTTCAACATCATGGACTCATGGGCAAATGCATTTCGACTAAAACTAAATAAAGAAAAAACACATTGTCTCATCCTCTCATCCCAATACAACGTGGACAACCCTACAAGTATCAACATCCCAGACTACACCCTCCCTATATCAGACAGACTGAACATCCTCGGAGTTACACTGGACTGTAACTTAACACTAGAGAGTCAAGTGAAATCCACAACAAAGAAAATGTTCCATTCAATGTGGAAACTCAAACGAGTGAAACCATTCTTCCCGAGGGGAAACTTTTCACAACCTGTTACAATCAATGGTACTAAGCCACGTAGACTACTGTAATGGAATTTATGTGGGATGCAAAGAACAAATTTTAAAGAAGCTTCATACAGCCCAAAACACAGCAGCCAGACTTATATTTGGAAAAACGCGATTTGAAAGCACTAAACCCCTTCGCGAAAAACTACACTGGCTCCCAATCAAAGAACGTATTGCCTTCAAAATCTGTATCTTGGACCACAAAATTATTTACGGCAATAACCCAGGATACATGACAGACCTTATTGACCTACCAACCAGAAAAACATCTAAATCAACATGAACATATCTAAATCTGCACTACCCAAGCTGCAAAAGTCTCAAATACAAATCAACCTACGAATCCAGCTTTTCCTACATAAGCACACAACTATGGAACACATTACCTAAAGCGTTGGAAACAACATACGACCATCTAAACTTCCGGAAATTACTAAAGACTAACCTGTTTGAAAAGGCATCACCTACCGATCCAACCTAAATGCCTGATCTTTGCAACACAACGAAAGTAAAGTACATAATGGTTATAACACAACTCTTCTGCTGATTGTTCCATAAGAACTTTTATTGCCACAACATCACTTTGTATTTGTTCACACCGGAGTCTGCAAACACCTCTCCGGTACTATGTAAGCCACATTGAGCCTGCAATTAGGTGGGAAAATGTGAGATACAAATGTAACAAATAAATAAATATGCACTATTGCTCAATAAGGGATCCTTTTACCAAGCTGCAGTAAAAAGGGCCCTGCAGTAGTTGCAGTGGCCGTTTTTGCCATACACCAGGCCCCTTTTTACCACAGAGGGTACAAAAAAGGCCAAAAATCGGCAGGGCCATGCAGTAAATTTGCATTTACCATGTGGCCATGCGGGGGAGGAGCACTTACCGCCACCCATTGAGGTGGTGGTAAGGGCTCCCACAGTAATCTGATGGTAACTGGGCAGCACATGTCCCTGCCCATTACTGCTGGGTTAGCACCACACTAGTAATTACGGGAAAAAACAATAGCTCCAGAAATGTTGTGCATTTGAGACAGAACTACCACCGGCAGCCACTTTGGGCCAGCGGTAGTTCCAAGTTGCCGTGTGACATGCCCTTTGCCATGCAGGCAACCCTTTAGTAAAAGGGACCCTAAATGTACTATTTCTTAATTGGCACACTATTGAAGAAAATTGTATACTATTGTTCAAGGGTGTGCACTACTGAACAACAGGGCACACTATTTGAATAACAGGGTAAACTATTGTGCACTATTGACAACATTGCCATTGAACCAAAAAAATTAAAATCCCCAAATAAAACAAAACAAAATCCCACAAACATCAAGGGAAATTAAACAAAACGAAAATGTTTGACCTGTACATGGTTAGATTTCAGTGACACACACACAAACAAATCAACTGCAGCATGAAACAATGAAATCAGAAAATATTCAAATACTTCTTTAAAAGACTTATAGCCTGTGTTATCTAAAAACTTCTAAGTGGAGTACAAATAAACATACATAATATTAATAGACAAATATAAATAAATAAAACACCACTATAATATCATCAAAATAACATTAGCTGCTCTGTCTTCTTTACATAACTCAAGCTGTCACTATTATTTAAGTAATCTAAAGACCATTTAAAGGCTGTTGAAATAAAAATATATTAAGAGATTTGTTAAAAAGTGCCAAACTTCTAATGGATCTCAAATTGCCTGGTAGTAAATTCCACAATTTTGGTCCTACAATATAAAAAATAGATTTCTGGTACTCCTCCAATTTTACTAAATGAAAGGAGAGAGCCTCAATCTATCTTGTGAAGCTGATCTAAGCTTTCTAGCGGGCTGATAAGTGTTTAAACTGGAAGCAATTACAATTGGTGTATTAAAATTAATAAACTTATAAATCATAAAAACAACTTTGTATCAGATTTGCCAGTCAATTGGTAACCAGTGAAGTTTCATCAAGACGGGAGTGATGTGATCAAACTTATAGATACCAACAACAGTGGCGTACCAAGGGGGGGCGGTGGGGGCTGTCCACCCTGGGTGCACGCCGCTGGGGAGGGTGCCGTGGCACGCGCCTGTCACCCTGTCTCCGAGTTTGCATGTGTTCACTGCTCCCTCTGCCCCGGAACAGGTTACTTCCTGTTCCGGGGCAGAGGGAGCAGTGAACACATGCAAACTCGGAGCCGAGAGGGCGACAGGCGCACGCCGCGGCACCCCCCCCAGCGGCGTGCACACGGGGGGGATGTCATTTTGCCGGGGGGGCGCCGCACTGTACCCGGGGGGGGGGGCACATCGGCGATCCGCCCCTGGTGTCAGCCATTGTCGGAACACCACTGACCAACAATAACAGGAGTTGTAGAATTCTGGGCTACTTGAAGAGATCTTCAAGAGATCTTAATGTTTGAAAAACGTTCTGCATGACTTGATTTACATAAATTTTCATGGATAATGATGAATCCAGGTGAACCCCAAGATATCGAATGCATCGTTATTAGAGATGGGCATTCGTTTCAAATGAATGTTTTGCACACTTTGCTTGAAGTGTGTGCATTATTTGCATATATCCCTGGATTTTATATATGGCACCCCAAATTGTGTGCCCAAGATAAGCGCACAAATTCATTGAGCAACAAGCCAAATAACATTAAAAAAAATTGGTGCTAACAACCAATTGATGTTAAAAGTATTAAAAATAAAAAAAGATAATCAGAAAGGAACTACAAATTGTGACAGGAAAGAATACAGTCGTATCATACTCATAGAAACCTAAGAGTAAACACGGGGAAAGGGCTGTTATCTAAGGGGTCCTTTTACTAGGCTGCGGTAAAAAGTGGCCCGCATTAGTTTGGACGCGTGAAATTGGTATGTGCTGGGTCGCTTTTTACTGCAGCGTGAATAAACCTTTTTTAAATGAGGCAGGAAGTGCTCATGCGCTAATATGAAAAGTAGCCCATGGCTATTAACTGCCTGAGCCCTTACCACCACCTATTTGCTTGGCGGTAAGGGCTCACATGCTACTCGTGTGGTAATCAGGCAGCGCACGGCAATGTAGTCGTACTGCTGATTACCACTGGGAATGCCCCCTCCCCCCATGGCACAAAATAGAAAAGGATTTTCTTCCATGGGAAACAGCATGCGCCAACTTTAAAACTATCACTGGGTGCCCGCGCTACCCCGTTGGTAAGGTTGATTTCGTGCATGCTACCTGTGCTTTAGCCCTACCAGAGCTTATTAAAAGGTTTGGTTTCTAACTACTACCATATAACTTAAAATGGAGAGTGGCCATGGGTGTGTCAGGGCATTCCAAAAAGTTGCGAATGGAATTATAGAATATGGTCTCAGTGTACCTGATCAGTGCCAGCATTTCCACCAGGCTTCAACTGGCATAAGTCTGGCACCTAAACTTTAGTGTAGGAATCAGTGCTAAGTGTGATTCTATAAAACAGGGGCGTAGCTACGTGGGGCCACGGGGGCATGGGCCCCCACAGATTACGCCCTGGTCCCTCTACATCTGACCCCCCCCCCTGCCGCCGCATCAAGTAACTTGTTTGCTGGTGGGGGTCCCCAAACCCCGCCAGCCAAAGAGTTTTCTTCAGCGCCGGTCGACTCCAGCGTCTTCGTTGTGGGATCATCTGTTTCTGACGCCTTACATCCTGCACCGTACATTTAGCCCCGTACAGGACGTAAGGCGTCAGAAACAGATGATCCCACAACAAAGGTGCTGGAGTTGACCAGCGCTGAAGAAGACTCTTCAGCTGGCGGGGAATGGGGACCCCCACCAGCAAACAAGGTACCTGACGCGGCGGCGGCAGGGTGGGTGGTGGCGGTGGTGGTGGGGGTTTGGGTTTGCACTTGCGGTGGCAGTCCAAAGTGGCGGCGGCGGGGGGGCGTTGGGTTTGTGGTTGTGGCTGTGGTGGCGGGGGGGTTCAAGGTGGAGGGGGGGGCGGCAGCAGGGGGAGGCAGCTAAACATTGCCCCCCCACCTCGGGCTCTGGCCCCCTCCCACCGAGGTCTGTCTACGTCCCTGCTATAAAAGGCATGTGCCCTTTATAGAATCATGTTAAGCACTGATATTTTGGCGACACCGAATGTTGAGTGCCATTTACTGAATCCAGGCCATAGTGTGCATACTTTCCCAATGATTTGCACATGTGCATAATGGTTTCTGCATGCCATGCGTAGACCATTGGTAAAGAGTGTGCACTA
This sequence comes from Microcaecilia unicolor, assembly GCF_901765095.1. Taxonomy (NCBI): domain Eukaryota; kingdom Metazoa; phylum Chordata; class Amphibia; order Gymnophiona; family Siphonopidae; genus Microcaecilia; species Microcaecilia unicolor. Next base: position 366,143,842 of record NC_044033.1, on the reverse strand, counting down.
GGTACAAAAAGTGCATACTCGTTAAGGAGTATGCAAGCTCCAAAATGTTTTTGATAATGAAACAAAAATTTTACAAAAATGAAACTACAAATGCCCATTCCTACTAATCAGTCATCATTGATATCATCGATGTCTCATACGCCTGTCGACTTTGTTGATCCTCATGCATGTTTAGTGTAAATATTGTAAACTAGATACATCACTGTCAGGGGCGTAGCCACGGGTGGGCCTGGACGGGCCCAGGCCCAGCCAGTTTCCCTCCAGGCCCGCCCAGCCCCGGGTGTCAGCAGGTGGGGAGGGGGGTGCTCTGCTGGCGCTGCAGTCCCCACCTGCCTACTAGCTCCACGATCGACGAGCAGACGACCCTCGTCTTCCATCCGGCATCGAGTCTTAAAAAAAAAAAAAAAACGGAGAAACGCCTCGCGTCTGCTGTGCACTGCTGTAAAGCAAGCAGCAAATCGTCTCGTCGGTCCTTCCTTCATTGTGCCCGCCCTTGCGGAAATAGGAAGTTACATCAGAGGGCGGGACACAGTGAAGGAAGGACTGACGAGACGATTTGCTGCTTGCTTTACAGCAGTGCACAGCAGTCGTGAGGCGTTTCTCCGGGCTTTTTTTTTTTTTTTAAGACTCGATGCCGGATGGAAGACGAGGGTCATCTGCTCGTCGATCGTGGAGCTGGTAGGCAGGTGGGGACTGGGTCGTGCAGGGGGGCTCAGATGGGATGTCGGGGTGGGGAGGGGTTCAAATTTATAGTATTTAACTTTTAAAGTTCATGGGGGGGTAGAGAAGGGAAGAAGAAATGCATGCCCACCCAACCTACCCACTGGCCCACCCAAAAATTACATTCTGGCTACGCCACTGCTGTGGATAGGACTCAGTCTGAAGCCAACAAACATTAAAACTTCTCAATGAATCTCTGTGAAATTAGTTTCATGTTTCACATAATTAAACAAATCTCTATTTTCTTCTTAAATGTGAAAGGAAAATGCGTTAATCCAAGTGGGCGATGGCACCCTAAAATCCTGAACCTCTGTAAGAACTAAGACTCTTTTAGGGAATGTAAACAGCACTGTTTTGCATACTATTTCACCAAATAAAAGGAAATCATTTTTGTACCTGAATAAACCCAGCACAAGGGACCAAAGCTAGTACATAAATAAGAAAAAGAATGTATTCTGAGATGTCAGAAATGATTTTTGGGCTAATTAGAGACATTCTGAATATATAAGCAGTACTGCTGAACAAGGGAGAAAGCTAAACATTAGTGGTTTGATTTACCCTTGCAATATTGCTTTAGTTGAAAACTCTATTACACTCTGCCTGTATTCAGAGCATATGCATAATCATATGTTTCCTTAACCCAGCCAGATGGGGTTTGGGGATATTCACTATGAATATGCATGAGATAAATTTGCATGCAACGGAAATAGATTTGCTTGTACTAGCTCATGCATATGCATTGAAAACCCAGTTGACTGGGGGTCTCCAAGGCTAGTTTTGGGAACCACAGCATTATCAGTTTCACTGGTGTACATTACCATATCCTAGACAGCTTCTGAGAAAGATACATCACTGCCCACATTCAAATAACATTTTTCAAAATCTTAAAATTTGCTAAAAAAAAAATAATAATAAAGATCAACAACACAAACAAAGAGAAAAAGAAACAACAGCCCAATGGTTTCTGTTGTGGGCTGAGAACAAGAGGACCTGGACTTGATTCCCACTAAAGCTCCTTGTTATCCTGGGCCAATTACTTAATCCTATATTGCCCCAGATAACAGAAAACTTAGATTGTGAGCCCACTAGGGACAGAGAATGTACCTATTAGAAAGCAAATTTTGGTTGTTCTGCAGAAAGATCAAATGCATTGCTCATTCTCCTTAATGATTAACTGCATTCTATCTTACTTATTTATTACATTTGTATCCCGCGCTTTCCCACTCATTGCAGGCTCAATGCGGCTTACGTAGTAACAAGAGAATACAATGTGTAGTAACTGAATCAACAAAGGAGGTATGTGGTAGGACAAATGAACAAGGGTAAATGGGGTAAAAGTAGAGCGATAAAGAAGAGGTAGGGGAAGAGTATGGAGGGTAAGAAGATTGGTAGGAGGTAATTTCTAAGTCATTGTTGTTAATGATAAGATGAACTGGAAATGGATGGGTTGCTTATGTTTGCTTATGGTAGGTCAAGTCGTTCGGGTAAATCTGTTTGAATAGATGGGTTTTCAATAGTTTCCTAAAGAGAAGGTACTCACTTGTTGATTGAATGTATCTGGGTAAAGCATTCCAGAGCTGGGATCCCAGGTAGGGGAAGTTAGATGCATGATATGTTTTATACTTTAGTCTTCTTCTTAATAGCTCCCCTGCCTATAAATACATAATACTGGCTACTCAAATGGCAAAATTCAACTTTCTTTTACTTAAGATATTCGATAATTAACACCTCCAATATTTTTATGACTTGACACCTCACGTACAGGACAGAGAAGGGTAGAGGAAATGGATGAAGCCCATTCTGCACTATGCAAGGGAGTCAATTTTCAGCATCTACTCAGTAAAGCACCACACAAGGATAGTTTACTGGTTAGATCAAGGGTTCTCAACCCAGTCCTCGGGACATACCTAGCCAGTCAGTTATGGATATACATAAGATACATTTGCATACAATGGGAGTAGGGCATGCAAATCTATCTCATGCATATTCATTGTGGGTACATAAGTACATAAGTACATAAGCACTGCCAAGCTGGGAAAAGACCAAAGGTCCATCAAGCCCAGCACTCTGTCTCCGACAGCGGCCAATCCAGGCCCCAAGAACCTGGCAAAACCCTCAAATTTAATAATGATCAATGGACTTTTCCTTCAGGAATTTGTCCAGACCCCCTTAAAACTCAGCAAGGCCAGCTGCCATCACTACCTTCTCCGGCAATGAGTTCCAGAGTCTAACTACGCGCTGAGTAAAGAAAAACTTTCTCTGATTTGTTTTAAACCTACCACATTCTAATTTCATCTTGTGTCCCCTAGTTCTATTATTGTTAGAAAGTGTAAACAAATGCTTCACATCTGTCCGCTCTACCCCACTCATTATTTTGTAGACTTCTATCATATCACCCCTCAGCTGCCTTTTCTCCAGGCTAAAGAGTCCTAGCCTTCTTAACCTCTCCTCATAAGGTAGTCGTCCCATCCCTTTTATCATTTTCGTCGCCCTTCTCTGCACCTTCTCCAATTCCTTTATATCTTTTTTGAGATGAGGCGACCAGAACTGAACACAATACTCCAGGTGCGGTCGCACCATGGAGCGATATAATGGCATTATAACATCCTCATGCTTGTTTTCCCTTTTCTAATAATACTCAACATTCTGTTCGCCTTCTTAGCCGCCGCAGCACATTGAGCTGAAGATTTCAACGTCCTATCCACGATGACTCCCATATCCCTTTCTTGGTCCGTAACTCCTAAAGTGGAACCTTGGGTTTTCTGAAAACCCAAGGTGCGTCCCAAGGACTGAGTTGAGATCAAAGGTCTAAAATTTCCACCCCTGCCCCCACCCCTATTTCCCAACTGATATTCCCCTGTAAGCTACAGTAAGTCAGTTGCTTTCACAGGTTAGCTGCAAGAATTAACATGTGACAACTGCAAAACGTTTGCACTGTTGGAGTGTGCTCAGCATCTTCCCACACAACTGCAAAACATTTGCACTGTTGGAGTGTGCTCAGCATCTTCCCACACAGTTAACACAGAGCCAGTATGCTTACCATGCATTAACTGCATTGCAGTTAACACTTAGGTACTCTTTACTAAGGTTCATCATTTGGAACTACCACCCAGCTACCGCGAGTTTCCAGTGGTAATTCCATTTTTATGTGCGTCTGATACATGCGTCCAAAAATATATTTTTATTTTCTACTGCGTGGCGTTAACCAGGCGGTGATCGGCAGTGTACATGCAATGACGATTACCACACAGTTAACACGGTGGCGGTAAGGTCTCAGGCCCAAAATGTAAGTGCACCAATTTTCAGCCCCCAAAATGCCCTTTTTTCAGGTGCGCTGAAAATGAACCTATGCACGTGCAATACATGCATCTACACTAGCGCAGGCCACTTTTTTGGTGCACCTTAGTAAAAAGACCCTTCGATGTCACCTACTGAGCTGGTAACTGCTCTGTGTTATCTGCCGTGTTAAGAGTTCCAACTAAGTTACCAAGTTATCCCTGTCTTTTCTCTGCACCATTCCACATTATGGTCCTTATTCTATAAAGATTATGCACCTAAATTTATGCTCCTAATTTATGAGTATAATTTATGCTCCTAAATTAGGAGCATACTCTATGCTGCAAAATAGATTATGCTCCTAATTTAGGAGCATAAATTTAGGAGTGTAAATTATGCTCATAAATTAGGAGAATAAATTTTAGGAGCATAACCTTTATAGAATAAGGCCCTATGCAGTTAATGCAGGAATTAACATGCTCTGAGTGACAAGCCACTATATTAACTGGTGGTAGAGATATGCACTAACCCTAAATTCTATGAGTTGTGCGCCTGCTTTTACATAAAGCGAACAAAGTTGTGTATGCAAGTTATAGAATAAGGTTAGTTGCACACAGGTAACTTAATAGAGTAATGATTAGATAATTGATGTTAACTAGTCATAATTGTCACTAAGTAGTGTTAGTTAATGCTAATTAGAATCAATTAGTAGTTACACGCAAAACTGATCTTAGCTGGTATTTTATAAAATGTGCACCCAAAATTCATAGTGTACAAATGCAAGTGGGTGTGAACTGGGGAGGGGGATGGATGGATCAAGAGCATGCACAGGTCTTGTGCACACATATTATAGAATTGATGTAGTTACATGCCTAACTGCCTATAGTTAGGTGCGAGCACTTAACCAGTCTTTGAGCTAGCGTAAGTGTTGCACCTAAATGTAGCTTTACACTAGTATTCTATAATGAAAGTTCTGCGCTCTTTTGGTGATTTTTCTTGAATCTATTCCTAAGATCACAGACTTAGTGATTGGCTTTTATAACATCTGTTGCCTTATGTAACCAATTAGACTGGATCGGTACCATGGAATGTTGCTACTTTTTGGAATTCTTGTGACCTGAATTGGCCACTTTTGGAAGCAGGATACTGGACTAGATGGACCCTTGGTTTGACCCAGTATGGCTATTCTTGTGTTCTTATGACTGTAAGTTCTTTGGGAAAGGATTTAGTGCACCTGACTCTGCATAACACTATAAGCCACCTGGAGCATAGTTAGGAAAGATGGGATAAAATACAAAGGGCCCTTTTACTAAAGCTTAGTAGTACCCTTACTCACTTGTTCAGTACCCTTATTTTATCATCCCCACCTTAGTAATTCCCTTATCTCTTATTTGTCCTGTTTGTCTGTCCTAATTAGATTGTAAGCTTTGTTGAGCAGGGACTGTCTCTTCATGTTCAAGTGTACAGCACTGCGTACATCTAGTAGTGCTATAGAAATGATAAGTAGTAGCAGTACATACTAAATGCTAAGAAGCATATTTTATACACTAGCTTTGGGCTTCATAATATTTAGCACACGCTAATTACATTACCATGTGCTAAGCATTAGTAAAAGGTCCCCAAAATGTATTATCATCTACCACACCTGTTCTCATATTTGAAGCTTTCCTTTCTCCCAGTGGGACTCAAAAAAAATTTCTCAGCTAGCAAAGCCATTTTCTAAATTGCCTTCCTGTCATACTTCTATTGCCGCATTAACAGATTGTGCACGTTGGGTAAACATATAGACATTCATTCCATGCAGTAATGATCAGACACACTCCTTTTCCTTTTCGTAAAGACTGCCTTTCCTTGGGAAATTTAGCTATGTGGTACCTTTAAAAATAAAACTTTTCTCTTCCACGCTTGTGAACTCGATCCCCCCCCCCCAAAACAGCAAAGGCATCTGATATTGCTGCTCCTTGTCTGACTGATGAGATGTCCATCCAGCAGGCGTACATCCCACTCAGCTCATCATTCCAGTAGTTTGTGCTCTCAGACACCTACTGATACACCAGCAACATGTATTGAAGTGTCCTTCACACATTTCAGAAAGAATAAATGTTGTTTCTATGAAAGATTTCTGTGCAAAGCTTTCATTTCTCACACATTATTGAAGTGTCTAATGTGTTTTGGGAGGTTGAGAATAAGCTGTAAGATGTGTAACTTTTTTGCTACCTTAGGCTGTGAGCTATAATGTGTTTTCAGGGGTTTTATGTCACCTTGGGCTGTCAGGTATCATAGATTACTTGTTTTCTGTCTTTCAGACTGATCAGAGCTAACCACCATCCCCTAAACTCTATAAAAGTTGGCTACCCTAAAATTGTTCATGCAATTTATAGAACAAGGTCTTTACAACCAATAATTGCCAATTATCAGTTTTAATTAGTACTAATTGGCTCTGATTGTCAGTTAGGCATGTTACTGGCCTTAGCTGGTATTCTATAAACTAGATGCACAATTTCCATCCGCCCAAATTCTATATATGGTGTCTTAAGTTGCATGATCTAATTGGGTCACATGGCCAAATTGTGCACACAACTTAACTGATTAACAAGCCAATCAGTGCCAATAATTGATACTTAATAACCAATTAACACCACTAATGGACTTTAATTAGCATCAACGTACACAACTTTCTAATCATATTCTATAACATGGTGTGCGTATATTCTAATGTATCCAGTCAAAAATGGGGCATGGTTATGGGCATGGAATGGGTGGGTTGTGAGCATTTCAAACAACTATGCCCACTATTATAGAATACGCCCAAACTGTGCCTAACTTAAGCGCAGGTATTTAGGCCTGGTTTTAGGTGACCTAAATGGGTGCACCTAAATTTTAGTTGCAAGAACGGTGTGTGAGTGTATTCTATAAACTACATCTAACTTTAGGTGTAGTTGATAGAATCACGCTAACTACATGGTTGTACAGTGCTGATTTTTAAGGCACCATATATAGAATTTCCCCTATAGTGCACAACTGCAAGGGGTCATGGACCTGGGAGGGGCATGGGCAGGGCAGGAGTGCACCTAGGAGTTACGCATGTGAGTTATAGAATATTTGCAGGTGAGAATAAAAATCTTAGGGGCCCTTTTACTAAGCTGCAGCAAAAAGTGGCCTGAGGTAGTATAGGCACGTGTTTTTGGCGCATGGGAAGAAGGGCTTTTTTCAATCGACTGGGAAAAGGGTCTTTGGTAAAATTGAAACTAGCACATGGCTATTTATGGCATGAGCCCTTAACGCCACCCATCGATTTAGTGGTAGGGACTCACATACTACACGCGTGGTGACCGCTCAGCATGCACCAACTGCGGATTAATACCGGAAACACCACATGAGGTAGCAAATAAAAAAAAATAATTTGTCCTGGCGGTATGGTCACGCAACAAATCCAAAATTATCTCCAGGAGGGGTATGCTAGCCTGTTGGTAGTCTCATGTAAATAGAGCCTTTGCAAAAGTGCCCCTTAAACTGTAAACAGTAAACCAGAGGAAGCCAATGGCAAGAGATGAAAAAGTGGTGAAAGATGATCATAACGCTTGGCCCTCACAAGGCTCCAGAGCTGTTCTTTGAACTATTTGGAGGCAAGGTAAAGAAGAAGCAGGTTGTCTTGAATAAATTACATTACAATAATCCAAATGGGAAATTATTAGCATGTGTAATAGTGTTTGCTGAGAATATTTATCCAAGGTTGGATAATGCAACACTGACGGAGATAACAAAGGGAGGTCTTTACCAGAGTTGAGATTTGTTCTCTGAATGACGGGATGCAGGGTGACCCAGTGGTGGAATGCTATGATCTGAGAATTATGTTGGTTGGGGCTCTCATATGCTGTGAACATTTCTTGATTGCATAGTTTTGTATGTTTATGACTTTTAAGGATGTACATGGAAAAAGCTTTTGTTTTGTTTTCTTCCTTTTTAATTCATTTTCAATTCACTTTATTTTGGTTCACTTCATATTAATATATATTATATTCATACAACATAAACATCTATGTGAAAAACAAACAAACAAAAAGGCCATGAATGGCCCACTCCCTCGACCCCCACTTACCAGTTCCATGAAGTTGCTATAGTTGAAATGAGCCAGAAATGATTCTCAGCTACTCCTGCCTTGGTGAGTTCCAGGTGGCTGCCACCATTTTGAAAACAGGTCCCAGGGGACTTGATTTTTAATGTGAGTGGCCCATGTTTTTGTTTGTGAAACAGTAAAAAATAATGAATTAAAAGAATGTTATAAGGGGGAGGGAGTTGTTTTATTTCTAATGAAACAGGAATTTAACAAATGCACACACACACCTAATCACTTTCATCTTCCTTTGTGTCCACATAAGTTTTGCAAACACCATGGCAGTAATGAACCTCCCACCTAATCCATCCTGGACTCTGTCACTCTTTTGATTCTGCATTGTTAGCTCTGTTCTTAACCCTTCTTTGCTTTTGTTTTGCTCAGTGAGAAGAGACCATGCATCTTATTCCTCCTTTCGAGGTTTTCCACTGGGGTGCAAACAAGAATGGAACAGATGGATCATTTTGACCTTTGAGACTCAAGTGTGTTTTAACATCCAAGGTATTTACGTAGGTCTCTCTGATGAGGAGTTGCCCAAGGAATCTGTCAGAGAGATGTGCAGGCACTGGCATATTCTTTTTGGCTATTTGGAAAAACAGAATGGTTAGGTGTGCCTCCAGGACTGGGCTAAGAAACACCAGTTGAAAGTGTCGGTTTGCATGATCATAAAAATAAATGAAACATAACAAAATGCATAGTTGAAGGAAGGAGCTCATTCTTTCAGCTTGGAAACCAGTAAGTCATCTATTTCTTTCAATGAAATAAAAATAAATAAATACATAAATAAAAGAATGAACTCCACTGAACAAACAAGGAGGGAAGACTATGGGTCATTTTGCAAACCTCACAAATCAATAAAATGCTAATTTCTAATCCAGTGCCATCCACATAACATTTTCTGAAAGATTAATGGGCAGACAAAGCAACCATACAAAACTGTTCTCTATGCTGCTACAAGAATGACTGTAACAGCATAGAGATTTCATCATGTTCTCTCCTTGCTCATATTTTGCATGTGACTTGGTTTATACTGAGACACTTTCTTTTCTCATTAAAGTCTTTGTCACTGGAATGAGACATTAGAATTTCAATGCTGTTTCCTAGTATGGTTTGTGATAGACAATGTACTGTACTACTTTAACCTTTTAAATATTCCCCAAGTTGATTGCAGCACCCTTTGCTAGCAGGCTGCCAGAGATGTAAATGGAAACGACGGGAATGGACAGACAATTAAATTATAGAACTCTGGAAAGGTCAACATCTAAGAGTCTACCGCTGTATTTTAAATTGCATAAGGGGAAATTAAAAGCTTGACCCTGGTTACAAAGATGGCAAGAACAGAACATAGCACAGCATGCCTCCAATCGTAGACTGCCATAAGAAAGTGAATGGAATCATTCTCATTGGACATCTCAGTACTGTAATCTGATTTAAGCATTTCCAGGAGCTTATGCTGAAGTTTCCTAAAGCTTAAATTGTATACCTGTTTGTTCCAAAGTATGCGTCTGACAGTACATGGCTTTGAGCAGCTTAGACTACTTAGAGAAGCTAGCCGAGTTGGCGCCTCTCTCCCTGGGTGGGGTACCGGCACACCATGACAGAATCACACTTTTCTGTCACTTACGGTAGAAATCAGCATCTTCAGGTCACACACTAGCTATTTTTTAAAGGTGGTGTTGAGAGAAAAGCACAAAGGACTTAAGACAAAGAATCCAAAGATCAGGATTTCTGCTAAAAAAAAAAAATAGCCCCCTGATATTCAACTCCATAGTCAGTGTTACTTTAAACACTGGCCAAGGCATTGAAAGCTATACAGGAGTATTGAGTGCTGGCTGGTACCCAGATTATAGACTAAATGCCCTAAAGTCATCTGGGTACTGCTGAGGGACAGCACTGGTACTCCAATAATTATCCAGGTATGTTAGGGCAGCTCAAGGAGGTTTGATAACAGGAGACGGCATGAGAATATCTGGCCCATTATGTGGGCTGAAGCTAGGGTTACCATATTTGCTCCTCCCAAAAAGAGGACACATGCCCTGCCCCGCCACACCCCACCCATACCACGCCCCACCCCGCCCTTTGTCACCCACCATCCCGCCCCTCGTCACATATCGCCCCGCCCCCCATTACACACTCCTAAGGGTGTCCTATCCTCCCCTTACCTTACTATACTGCCCTGGTGGTCTATTGACCTCTTTGGGGCAGGAAATAGCCCCCTCTTTTCTTCCTGGTGCGCCTGCATGCTGTTCCTTGCTGACTTCTGTCTCGGCGCCGATTCAAAATGGCCACCAAGAGTTGAAGCGGCCTTGCAAGACTTCAACTCTTGGCAGCCATTTTGAATTGACGCCGGGACCGGAATCAGCAAGGAGCAGCATGCAGGTGCTGGGGGCGGGAAAGAGGGGGCTCTTTCCTGCCCCAAAGAGGTCACTAGACCACCAGGGCAGTATAGTAAGGTAAGGGGAGTGGAGGATAAAGCACCACTAGGCCCGCCCGCCAGCCTGCCCATTTCCCTGAAATCCGGACAAACGGGCAGGCTGGCAAAACCCACCCGGTTGCCTGGCCATGTCCTCAAAAAGAGGACATGTCTGGGTAAAGCCGGACATATGGTAACCCTAGCTGAAGCCATATCAATTTAATTGTTTTGAGTGTACCAAGATGGTGGCAGCTGCACTGAGGAGAATTAAAACCTCCTTGGGTGGAGACCAGTTTCAGCCTTGTGACATCATGCTGTCTCCTATTATCAAACCTCCTTGGGGCAGCTAATGGCGATACCCAGATCATACAAATCATGCTAAAATTAGCAAGTGGAGAAAAAAAAGACGTCAACTCTAACTCAAAACTACAAACATCTTGAGTAGAGCATATCAACATTATAGGACAGAAAATAAACACTCCACTTACTCCAATTGTTCACCAAAAAGGAGAGTGAACTCTGCAGTATCAGCAATCAGGAACAGAATCCATAAATGTGTGCACCCAGTTCCAGAATGCCAATCAAAACACTAATTCTGATCTAGGATGCTGATATGCTCTACTCATGATGTTTGTAGTTTTGAATTAGAGCTGGTAGTCTGACGTCTTATTTTCTGTACTTGTTAATTTTAGTGTGATTCATTAGGTGAGTGACGCTGCATGGTACTATAGTAGACCATTCCAGCACTACCTGGTTAGTGCTGAGAAAGGAAGTGAATATTTTCAGTGATATTGGATGCTTTTACCCAGATGTGCGACAAAATACCAGGCATAAAAAGCTTCTAGTGGAACAATTTAATGTTCTTTTTAAATAAATAATAAAATAAATCATCCCTTATTGTTAACAAATAATAAATAATAATAATAAACAGAAAAGCCAGATTTTATCTATGATCTAATACATAGATTCCCAATATGTGTACCACAAGAGACAGGCAAAAAGTCAACAGGAGGTATACAGCACACAGCAAGACTGAAAGCCAGCTAATGTAAGCGACTATTTGTTGCCACTGCTGGTCACTCCCAGGTGCTCCCTGCTCTTCTTTTGCACAGTTCATAAGCACTCTGTATAGGAGGATTAGAGAGGTTAAACATTCCCAGCCCAAACTATGACCTTCGCCTCCCTCTTGCTGCCTTCCCAGGTCAGCAGCAGCTGCAGAAACAACATGAAGATGCACAGGACCACTTCCTTGTGCCCAATACTGTCAGCTGTGCCTGTGATGCCCCCAGACTGATGTAAGTTTCTGTATTGATGGGTGTGTGATCCTAGAGCTGGCAGTAGCGTGGACAGGACAATGGTCTCACACATCTTGATGTTGTTTCTGCCGCTGCTAGCTTGGCATCAGCTAAGGAAGGTAGCAGAAAGGTGAGTAGGAAGGAAGGGGAAGGGAAAAGGGGAAGGGGAAAAGTGAGTGGGGAGAGAGAGAGAGACAGAAAGAAGGGAGGAGAAAGGTCAACTGAAGGGAAATCATCACATCAGAGAGGTAGGAAATGATCCTTTAGCCAGGACCTATCTTCCAGGGGATGCAATACGCTCTCACACTGAGAATATGTCTCCAGGGGCTTCTGCCCGGAAGGGAAGGGTTAAGATGACCATATTAGTTGAAGATTCAATCATTAGACATGTAGATAGCTGGGTGGCTGGTGGATTTGAGGATCAGTTGGTTACTTGGCTGCCTGGTGTAAAGGTAGTAATCCTCGTGCATCACTTAGGTAAGATTTTATACACTGCTGGGAAGAAAAGGGCTGTCTTCTACATGTGGGCACCAACAACCTAGGAAAATGTGGAAACTAAACTTAGGTTCTTAGGTAGAAAGCTAAAATCCAGAACCTCCAGGATAATATTTTCAGAAATGCTCCCCATTCCAGGTGCAGGACCTAAGAGGTATGCAGAGCTCCGAAGTCTCAATGCATGGATGAGACGATGGTGCAGAGAGGAAGGATTTAGATTTGTTAGGAACTGGGCAACGTTCTGGGGAAGATGGAGTCTATGCAAAAGGATAGATTCCACCTTAACCGGGATGGAACCAGACTGCTGGCACTAACATTTAAAAAGCAGATAGAGCATATTTTAAATAGAGGAAAAACAGATAAGTGCCCTTAGCAGATTATTTTTCTTTAGGATCTGACAGTTATGGGCAATAAGATCCTTATTAGTGAAAGAACATTTTAGAATTTGTGCTCTAGCGGTTTTGCTGGCACAGTTAGATTACTGATCATCCTACCTTCAAAAAGCGCCTCAAGACCTTTCTATTTGGCAAAGCGTACACACCACTACCGTCTGGCACCTCTACTTTCTGAACTGTCTTCCCTATTGTCATATTACCACCTCTGCTTCTTCTCTTTTTCTTCATCTCGCTTCTGTCCTTCCCATTATACTTCTAGAACATTTACTGTTTGACCTTGTCTGCTGTATGTTTATGTAGATTGTTGTAAGCCACATTGGGCCTACTCTTGGGTGGGAAATTGTGGGATATAAGTGCTGTAAATAAATAAATAAATAAATTAACTTTATTCCCAGATTTCAACTAAGCAGCGTTGACAAACGATGACCATTAGACTGATAAGTGGCATCGGACGTTTTGTATCTTTTATTTTCTGTGATCTTCATTGGGTGACGATACGTAAACATATTGACTTTAAAATTCTTTGTTTAATATTCAAATCAATAGTTGATTTAAACTCTGAGGGCTTGAGTGAGTTGTTGGTATTTCTATCTGTAGATAGAAAGCTGGGTTTTATGAGAACTTTGAAGTTAGGGTTTTCCTCTTTAAAAAAAAACCATTTGCTTAAAGTCTGTTTTCAAGGTTTCTTTTCCTTTTGTTGGGGCCAGAGTATGGAACAAACTGCTTTTGAATTTGAAGCTGGTATCTTCTTATTTTTTCTTGTAGAAAAATGTTAAAAAATTTACCTATTTGAGCAATATTTTTGACTTATTGTTAAGACGTTTGCATTGTATATCTGTTTTTGGTTTACTGTATTATGTAATTCTCCTCATTATTGAATCCTCTTAGAATAATAGTAGTATAGAAAAATCTGATAGTATAGTATAGTATAGTATAGTATAGTATAGTATAGTATAGTATAGAAAGCCGACAGTCGCTCAGTGGTTCGGAATGAAATATCCATGAAGGATACTATTATAACAGGATATTTAGGGAGTCCCAATAGCAGGGTTTTTCTTGAGGGGGTACTTAGGGGGTACTGAGTACCGGCACCTTTTACATTGTCTGCTAAAATTGACCCATAGTCCCCAAGTTTTAATGAAAGAGCTCAGGTTCTACACACAAATTCTTCCTTGTCATAGATTCTGTGACTGGTTGCAGGGGGCCTGGCTATTATGGGGTGGATCCCTCAGTGATCACTACACCCCTGAAGGGTGGCCTGGCATTTGAGTACCAGCACCTTTTTTGTTAGAAAAAAACACACTGCCCAGTAGAGAGGTTTCAACAAAAGAGAGAAATAAAAGCCAGGAGTGTTTAAAGGTAGAACAGAGCAAATGTTGCAAAATATCTCTGCCAACTTCTAAGCAGCTTGTAGATGCAAGAAAAAAAACACACTTTGAAGTGGCTGTATACAAATGCTAGAAGCTTAAAAATAAGATAGGAGAGTTAGACCAGGCCTCGAAAAATTTTCACAAAATCTACGAGCAACCCCAAAACTTAGGAGCCAGCAACAGACACGTCTCTTGCTTCTCCCTCTCCATCCTTCCAATATTGAACCCCAGTGAAGCTAGAGGCTTCTTTTAACTCCTATCCCCTATTCAAATGTTCAGTACTCATGTCTGTTTTATCATTCAGACCTTAAGTACTGTAATTTCCTTATCCCTTATTTCTCCTGTTTGTCCTGATTTTATTGTAAGCTGTGTCAAGCAAGGACTGTCTCTTACATGTTCAAGTGTTCAATGCAGCGTACATCTAGTAGCGCTATAGAACAGGGGCATGGGCCCCCACAGATTACGCCCTGGCCCCCTCTACATCTGACTCCCCCCCCCCCCCCCGCTGCCGCCTGCCCCCCACCCCACCGTCGCATCAGGTACCTTGTTTGCTGGCGGGGGTCTCAGAGGTGACGGGGGGGGGGGCAGAGGCAGGGGGAGGCAGCTAAACAGTGTCTCCCCACCTCGGGCTCTGGCCCCCACTCCCGCCGAGGTCTGGCTACGCCCCTGCTATAGAAATGATAACAAGTTGCAGTAGTAGTATTAGATCAGCAATATCTCTTTTAGAAAGTAAGTGCTCTTTTCCTATTTTGTGTCTGTGGGCAAAGACACTTTAGTAAGTCAGCTTCTTATAGTGCCTCTGCAAATCACTGGCAAAAGCCAGTAGTTTCCATTTCCAAAGCATGCTGTCAGCTCTGTGACAGCACCCTCTAGATAGGTGAAACAAAGAGGCAATTGCCTCTGTTTCACATATCACCAAAACCTGGGTCCCCACCAGTCTCTCTCTCACTCACACATACATACCCCTCCCTCCATGGACTTCACCCATTCTCTCTCTCATTTGCATTTACCTGCCCCCAGCCTTCACCAGCCTCTCTCAACCCCCCCCCCCCCAGTCTTCACTCAGTCTGTCACTTGCTCATACCTGTCCCCAGACTTCACAACTCTCTCTCAACCCCCAGCCTTTACCCAGTCTCTCACTCACTCATACTTGCCCCCAGTCTTCATCCAGTTTCTATCATACTGCAGCTTTCTTGCTTGCTCACAGATACCCACCCTTTACCCAATTTGTTGCTCACTCGCACATACATACCCCACAGCCTTTATCCAGTTTCTCTCAACCCTCCCCTCAGCCTTCACCCACTCTCTCTCTCTCTCTCTCTCTCTCTTTCTCTCTCTCTCTCTCTCTTTCTCTCTCAACCCCCTCCTCAGCCTTCACCCAGTCTATGTCTCAACTCCCCCTCAGCCTTCACCCTCTCTCTCTCTCTCTCCACTATATACCTATTCTCCTCACCTCACAGGATGCCTTTGCAGAGGAAACAGCATGCTTCCTAGCCCTCAGTGCAATTCAAGTGATCTTGACACCTACAATACAGGGAGTTTGGGCTGGTCTCATGCAACACTCCCGAGCTTCCTGCAATGCACAGCTCAAACTTACAATTCAGAGGGGCATTTAATCCCAGGTTCTAGATGACATGACGACCAGGCACCTGGGATTTGTCAAGCCCTGAGATGCAGTATAAAGAACTAAATGAAGAGGTAGATATAATATGTGTTTCAGAGACCCAGTGGAAGGAGGACAGTCAATGGGAAACTATCCTGCTTATAATCGAACGAGAATAACGCCCAAGTTCCGACCTAAATCGGGAGATGGGCGTTTATCTCACAAAAACGAATAACGCGGTATAATCAAAAGCCGAATTTGGGTCGCTTTCAACTGCACTCCGTCGCGGATGCGGACAAAGTGGACGGGGGCGTGTCGAAGGCGTGTCGAAGGAGGAACTGGGGCGTGGTTATCGGGCGAACAGAGATGGGCGCCCTTCGCCGATAATGGAACAGTTTTGAGCTAGACTTTAGGACACTTTTCCTGGACCCTGTTTTTTTACGAATAAGGCCCCCAAAAGTGCCCTAAATTACCAGATGACCCCCAGAGGGAGTCGGGGATGACCTCCCCTGACTCCCCCAGTGGTCACTAACCCCCTCCCACCACAACAAATGATGTTTCACAACTTTTTACTTTCACCCTCAAATGTCATACCCTCCTCCCAAGCAGCAGTATGCAGGTCCCTGGAGCAGTTGTTAGGGGGTGCAGTGGACGTCAGGCAGGTGGACCCAGGCCCATCCCCCCCCCTACCTGTTACAATTGTGCTGCTTAATGCTATTAGTCGTCCAACCCCCCCCAAACCCACTGTACCCACATGTAGGTGCCCCCCTTCACCTCTTAGGGCTATAGTAATGATGTAGACTTGTGGGCAGTGGGTTTTGAGGGGGATTTGGGGGGCTCAACACCCAAGGGAAGGGTGCTATGCACCTGGGAGCTCTTTTACCTTTTATTTGTTTTTTGTAAAAGTGCCCCCTAGGGTGCCCGGTTGGTGTCCTGCCATGTGAGGGGGACCAGTGCACTATGAATCCTGGCCCCTCCCACGAACAAATGCCTTGGATTTATTCGTTTTTGAGCTGGGCGATTTCATTTTCCATTATCGCTGAAAAGCAAAATCGCCCAGCTCACACCTTGACGAATAAAACATGGGCGTCTTTTTCTTTTAAAAAATACGATCCGCCCCGCCCCTTCACGGACCCGTTCTCGGAGATTAACGCCCATGGAGATAGGCGTTTCTGTTCCATTATGCCCCTCTATGTTACCAGGGTATAAATTGCAATGATAAAGTGGTTCAAATTGGAGGGGGTGGGGGGTTGCTCTGTATGTTAAAAAGGGAATTGAGTCAAACAAAATAAACATGAAACAGACAGCAAGGTGGAATCCTTATAGACAGAAATTCTATGTGTGAAGGGAAACAATATATACGTAGGACTATACTACCGTCTGCCAGGCCAGAATGATCAGGCAGATGAAGATATGTTAACATAAATTAGAAATGCTAGCAAATTTGGCAACACTATAATAATGGGTGATTTCAATTACCCCTATATAGACTGCTTAAATGCCATATCAGAAAGTGCTAGGGAGGTAAAATTCCTAAACATAACTGCTTCTTAGAGCAAGTGACTCAGGAACCAAAAAGAGGGGGAGCTATTTTAGATCTAGTGCTTAGTGGAATGCAGGACTTAGTACATGATGTTGGGTCCGCTGGGAAACAGTGATCATAACATGATCCAATTTGACTGAATAAATGGAGTGCAGTCACTAAGGAAATCTAATGTAGCAGCATTTAATTTTTGAAAGGGTAACTATGATACATTGAGTCAAATGCTTAAAAAAAAAGCTGAAAGGCTCAGCTGCAAAGGTTAGGACTTTAAATCAGGCATGGACGTTGTTTAAAAATACCATTTTGGAAGTCCAGACCAGATGTATTCTGCATATTAATAAGATTAGAAAGAAGAGCAAATGACAGCCAGCATGGTTAATATATATATATATATATATATATATATATATATATATATATGCAAAAAAAACTCTTTCAGGTATACAGGTATATCAGAAGCAGAAAGTTTATGAGGGAATCCATTGGACTGTTAGATCATAAAGGAGTAAAAGGGGCACTCAGGGAGAACAGGGTCATGGCAGAGGCGGAATGAATTCTTTGCATCAGTCTTTACTAAAGAAGATGTAAGAGATCTACGTGTACCAGAGATGGTTTTCAAGGGTGATGATGCAGAGGAACTGAAAGAAATCTCAGTGAACCTGGAAGATGTACTGAGCCAAATCGACATATTAAAAAGTAGTAAGTAATCCGAATCAGATGGTATTCACCCTAGGGTACTGAAAGAACTATAAGGGAAAGGTGGGGAGGAGGGAAGGGCTAGAACCCCCTCCTCTATACTCACAATCACCCTCCTGGGGGATAACAAACTTACACCACACAGCACTGTCAGCAGCAACTCAGTTCTTTATTGTCTCTTGCAAGGATAACAGCTATATACTTAAAACAGCCTACAAAAACTGAGGAACTGAGTTCAATTCCCGGCACAGGCAGCTCCTTGTGACTCTGGGCAAGTCACTTAACCCTCCATTGTTCCATGTAAGCCGCATTGAGCCTGCCATGAGTGGGAAAGTGCGGGGTACAAATGTAACAAAAAAAAACAAAAGCACAGGTTACATAGAGAACATAAATGAGATAACAGAATTAAGCAGTTAAGCAAACAGAGATAGGGAGAAGACAATTCAGAATATAAGGTAAAGTGGTGATACGATTATGTTTACAATTATTGATCATTGTGGTATGCCTTGTTGAAGAGATAGGTCTTCAGAGATTTACGAAATGGATTCAGTCTAATGAAGTCTTGCTTTACCAATTCTTTTGCCAGCTTCCTGCTTTTAATATACCTAAAAATATTTTTACTATGTGCGTTGGAGGCCAAAACACATCGTAAAAATTTTTTTTTTAGGTATATTAAAAGCAGGAAGCCGGCAAAAGAATCAGTTGGACAGCTAGCTGACCGAGAAGTAAAAGGGGCGATCAGGGAAGACAAAGCCATAATGGAGAGATTAAATGAATTCTTTGCTTCGGTCTTCACCGAGGAAGATTTGGGTGGGATACCGGTGCCAGAAATGGTATTCGAAGCTGACGAGTCAGAGAAACTTAATCAATTCTCTATAAACCTGGAGGATGTAATGGGGTAGTTCTGCAAACTGAAGAGTAGCAAATATCCTGGACCGGATGGTATTCATTCCAGAGTACCGACAGAACTGAAAAATGAACTTGCAGAGTTATTGTTAGTAATATGTAATTTATCCTTAAAATCGAGCGTGGCACCGGAAGATTGGAGGGTGGCCAATGTAACGATGATTTTTTAAAAAGGTTCCAGAGGAGATCCGGGAAATTATAGACCGGTGAGTCTGACGTTGGTGCTGGGCAAAATAGTAGAGACTATTATAAAGAACAAAATTACAGAACATATTCAAAACCATGGATTAATGAGACAAAGTCAACATGGATTTAGTGAAGGGAAATCTTGCCTCACCAATCTACTACATTTCTTTGAAGGAGTGAACAAACGTGGATAAAGGTGAGCCGGTTGATATTGTGTATCTGGATTTTCAAAAGGCGTTTGACAAAGTACCTCATGAAAGACTCCAGAGGAAATTGGAGAGTCATGGGATAGGAGGTAGTGTTCTATTGTGGATTAAAAACTGGTTAAAAGATAGAAAACAGAGAGTAGGGTTAAATGGTCAGTATTCTCAATGGAGAAGGGTAGTTAATGGGGTTCCCCAGGGATCTGTTCTGGGACCGCTGCTTTTTAACATATTTATAAATAACCTAGAGATGGGAGTAACTAGTGAGGTAATTAAATTTGCTGATGACACAAACATGCTTATTTTCGAAAGTGATCACCGGTCATCTTCTGACACAAATCGGGAGATGGCCAGCGATTTCCTGAACCTGGCCAAACCGGTATAATCGAAAGCCGATTTTGGCCGGGTTCAACTGCTTTCCGTTGCGGAGCCAGTGAAACATCAAGGGGGTGTGTCGGCAGGGTAGTGAAGGTGAGACGGAGGTGGGACGGCAGCGTGCTCACGAGATGGCCGGCTTTGCCTGATAAAGGAAAAAAAAGCCGGCTTTACTTGGTCCCTATTTTTTCACGATGAAGCTTCAAAAAGGGGCCCCAACTGACCAAATGACTACCGGAGGGAATTGGGGATGACCTCCCCTTACTCCCCCAGTGGTCACCAACCCCTCCCACCCAAACAAAAAAAACTTTTTTGCCAGCCTGTATGCCAGCCTGAAATGTCATACCCAGCTCCCTGACAGCAGTATGCAAGTCCCTGGAGCAGTTTGTAGTGGGTGCAGTGCACTTCAGACAGGTGGACCCAGGCCCATCCCCCACCTACCTGTTCAACTTGTGGTGGTAAATGGGAGCCCTCCAAAACCCACCCAAAACCCACTGTACCCACATGTAGGTGCCCCCTTCACCCCTTAGGGCTATGGTAATGGTGTAGAGTTGTGGGGAGTGGGTTTGGGGTGGGGTGGGGGGCTAAACAGCCAAGGGAAGGGAGCTATGCACATGGGAGCTATTTTTATTTTTAATTTTTAGAAGTGCCCCCTAGGGTGCCCAGTTGGTGTCCTGGCATGTCAGTGGGACCAGTGCTACAGTTAGAAATATGCAATCTGTCCCTAAAATCGAGTGTAGTACCGGAAGACTGGAGGGTAGCCAATGTTACTCCGATTTTTAAGAAGGGTTCCAGAGGAGATCCGGGAAATTATAGACCGGTGAGTCTGACGTCGGTGCCGGGCAAGATGGTGGAGGCTATTATTAAGAATAAAATTGCAGAGCATATACAAAAACATGGACTGATGAGACAAAGTCAGCACGGATTTAGTGAAGGGAAGTCTTGCCTCACCAATCTAATGCATTTTTTTGAAGGGGTAAGCAAACATGTGGACAATGGGGAGCCGGTTGATATTGTATATCTGGATTTTCAGAAGGCGTTTGACAAAGTGCCGCACGAAAGACTCCTGAAGAAATTGCAGAGTCATGGAATCGGAGGTAGGGTATTATTATGGATTAAGAACTGGTTGAAAGATAGGAAGCAGAGAGTAGGATTGCGTGGCCAGTATTCTCAGTGGAGGAGGGTAGTTAGTGGGGTCCCGCAAGGGTCTGTGCTGGGTCCGTTGATTTTAATGTATTTATAAATGACCTAGAGATGGGAATAACTAGTGAGGTAATTAAATTCGCCGATGACACAAAATTATTCAGGGTCGTCAAGTCGCAGGAGGAATGTGAACGATTACAGGAGGACCTTGCGAGACTGGGAGAATGGGCGTGCAAGTGGCAGATGAAGTTCAATGTTGACAAGTGCAAAGTGATGCATGTGGGTAAGAGGAACCCGAATTATAGCTACGTCTTGCAAGGTTCCGCGTTAGGAGTTACGGATCAAGAAAGGGATCTGGGTGTCGTCGTCGATCATACGCTGAAACCTTCTGCTCAGTGTGCTGCTGCGGCTAGGAAAGCGAATAGAATGTTGGGTGTTATTAGGAAGGGTATGGAGTCCAGGTGTGCGGATGTTATAATGCCGTTGTATCGCTCCATGGTGCGACCGCACCTGGAGTATTGTGTTCAGTACTGGTCTCCGTATCTCAAAAAAGATATAGTAGAATTGGAAAAGGTACAGCGAAGGGCGACGAAAATGATAGTGGGGATGGGACGACTTTCCTATGAAGAGAGGCTGAGAAGGCTAGGGCTTTTCAGCTTGGAGAAGAGACGGCTGAGGGGAGATATGATAGAAGTGTATAAAATAATGAGTGGAATGGATCGGGTGGATGTGAAGCGACTGTTCACGCTATCCAAAAATACTAGGACTAGAGGGCATGAGTTGAAGCTACAGTGTGGTAAATTTAAAACGAATCGGAGAAAATTTTTCTTCACCCAACGTGTAATTAGACTCTGGAATTCGTTGCCGGAGAACGTGGTACGGGCGGTTAGCTTGACGGAGTTTAAAAAGGGGTTAGATAGATTCCTAAAGGACAAGTCCATAGACCGCTATTAAATGGACTTGGAAAAATTCCGCATTTTTAGGTATAACTTGTCTGGAATGTTTTTACGTTTGGGGAGCGTGCCAGGTGCCCTTGACCTGGATTGGCCACTGTCGGTGACAGGATGCTGGGCTAGATGGACCTTTGGTCTTTCCCAGTATGGCACTACTTATGTACTTATGTACTTATGACCAAATGCCTTGCATTTCACCGGGTTTAAGATCGCCGGCATTTTTTTCCATTATGGCAGAAAAATGAGGCCGGCCATCTCAACCCCGGCGAACTCTGACATTTGGCCGGGCCCAACCGTATTAGCAAAGAAAAAGATGGCAGCCATCATTTTCAAAAATATGGTTGGCTCTGTCTGCTTGCGGCGCCAGCGCCGGAGATGGCCGGTCAGCTATTTCGCCGGCGCCTTTCGATTATGTCCCTCAAAGTTATTCAAAGTTGTTAAATCGGGGAGGATTGTGAAAAATTACAAGAGGATCTTACGATACTGGGAGACTGGGCGTCTAAATGGCAGATGATGTTTAATGTGAGCAAGTGAAGAGTGATGCATGTGGGAAACAGGAACCTGAATTAAAGCTACATCATGCAAAGTTCCACGTTAGGAGTCACGGACCAAGAAAGAGATCTAGGTGTCGTCGTTGATGATACATTGAAACCTTCCGCTCAGTGTGCTGCTGCGGCTAAGAAAGCAAATAGAACGTTAGGTATTATTAGGAAAGGAATGGAAAACAAAAATGAGGATGTTATAATTCCTTTGTATCGCACCATGGTGCAACCGCACCTCGAATATTGTGTTCAATTCTGGTCGCTGTATCTCAAAAAAGATATAGTAGAATTAGAAAAGGTGCAGAGAAGGGCGATGAAAATGATAAAGGGGATGGGACGACTTCCCTATGAGGAAAGACCAAAGCAGCTAGGGCTTTTCAGCTTGGAGAAAAGGCGGTTGAGAGGAGATATGATAGAGGTCTATAAAATAATGAGTGGAGTGAAATGGGTAGATGTGAAGCATCTGTTTATGCATTCCAAAAATACTAGGACTAGGGGGCATGCGATAAAGCTACAATGTAGTAAATTTAGAATGAATCGGAGAAAATGTTTCTTCACTCAACTTGTAATTAAACTCTGGAATTTGTTGGCAGAGAATGTTAGCTTAGCGGAGTTTTAAAAAGGTTTGGACAGCTTCCTATAAAAAAGTCCATAGACCATTATTAAATGGACTTGGGGAAAATCCACTATTTCTGGGATATGGGGTATAGAATGTTTTGGTACTTTTTTGGGATCTTGCCAGGTATTTGTGACCTGGATTGGCCACTGTTGGAAACAGGATGCTGGGCTTGATGGACCTTTGGGCTTTCCCAGTATGGCAATACTTATGTAATTTCCTTCATTTCTTTGAATGAGTGACTAAACATGTGGATAAATGGGAGCCAGCTGATGTAGTGTATCTAGATATTTAGAAAGCTTTTGACAAAGTCCCTCATGAGAGATTCCTAAGAAAATGTAAAAGCCATAGGATAGGAGGCAATGTTCTGTTGTATATTAGGTTGATGGATTTGGTTGATGGATATAAAATGGCCAATTCTTTCAGTGGTGAAGGGTGAATAGTGGAGTGCCCCAGGGATCTGAACTGGATCCAGTCCTGAATATAGATGTTTTTCTCCAAACTGTCTAAAGCCTGTGACATATTTTACAAATGCAGGGCTGGATGTATAAGCATATTGTAAAATTAATGTATCTCTACCCTCAGAACAGTGTGGGGGGGGGGGGGATTGAGAGCAGACTTCCGCCGGCGCACATTTTCAGTGCAACATGAGAAGAAAAAAATAGGCACCGTCAGAACTCCTTTTGGGGGAGTGGCTGCTCCCCTAGCGCCCCACCTAGCTACGCCACTGGCCTACACCACACAAAAAGCATGGGGTGGGATCTACCATGGTGATGGGGGACTGTTCCAGTGCCTTAGACAGAACAGAGGTCTGTGGGCTGAGTCATGAACATGTCGAGAACCAGACAGGATCACAGAAGGGATCCGCTGTAGCCAAGAGGGGAAGGGAACAGGGTCAGCTGAGGGGCAAGAGTGGTTGCCACACCACCCATGATACACCCCAGTACTGCACCCAAAATGTCTCTACCAGCTCTAGACATAATACTGCTTATTTAGAAATCCGGTGACCATATTTCATAAAGGTGGGATTTAATTACTCATGCAGAGGGCTGCCAGCAACAGATAAGTTTCAGGCCTTACACATACCAGACCATTACCAAACACAAACTGTCATATAAACATGACGCTTCCCAAGCCAGACAGACATGCATCATGTGCATAGCTACATGTGAGAGCACCCCAGAACCACCTGCTAACATTGGAGAGACATAGCTACTGTATAGCTAGAGACTGTACCTCTAGTATGCATAGCATGATAATCGGAGCATTATGACTCCCACTAAATTAGGTACACATGCATACATGCAACATTTATTACTTACTCAAATGTATACTTACATAAAAGCAGCATGTGCCTCCTTACTATAACATATACAAGGTCGTAAAAGGTGCTGGGTGAGGAGCCAGTGACACATCATCCAACATCCCTGTATATTATAACAGCTTGGTGGGCAAGAGAAGGATGGAAAGAGGGGATGGGGAAGGGATAATGATGTAGTCTTGAGAGGGGTGATGTATGTCACACTTATTGTAAACAAAAGTGTTCAGCTTCACTGCGGATGAAATAATATCTACAGCAGGTTTGAGACCATCCTGCTTATAATCGAACGAGAAAAACGCCCAAGTTCCGACCTAAATCGGGAGATGGACGTTTATCTCACAAAAACGAATAACGCGGTATAATCGAAAGCCGAACTTGGACGTTTTCAACTGCACTCCATCGCGGAAGCATACAAAGTTGACGGGGGCATGTCGGAGGCGTGGTGAAGGCGGGACTGGGGCATGGTTATCACCCGAACAGAGATGGGCGCCTTTCACCAATAATGGAAAAAAAGTATGCGTTTGTAGCTAGAATTTAGGGCACTTTTCCTGGACCCTGTTTTTTCATGAATAATGCCTCAAAACGTGCCCTAAATGACCAGATTACCCCCAGAGGGAATCGGGGATGACCTCCCCTGACTCCCCCAGTGGTCACTAACCCCCTCCCACCACAAAAAAATGGTGTTTCACAACTTTTTATTTTCACCCTCAAATGTCATACCCACCTCCCTGGCGGCAGTATGCAGGTCCCTGGAGCAGTTGTTAGGGGGTGCAGTGGACTTCAGGCAGGTGGACCCAGGCCCATCCCCCCCTACCTGTTACAATTGTGCTGCTTAATGCTTAGTCATCCAACCCCCCCAAACCCACTGTACCCACATGTAGGTGCCCCCCTTCACCCCTTAGGGCTATAGTAATGGTGTAGACTTGTGGGCAGTGGGTTTTGAGGGGGATTTGGGGGGCTCAACACACAAGGGAAGGGTGTTATGCACCTGGGAGCTCTTTTACCTTTTTTTTGTTTTTGTAAAAGTGCCCCCTAGGGTGCCCGGTTGGTGTCCTGGCATGTGAGGGGGACCAGTGCACTACGAATCCTGGCCCCTCCAACGAACAAATGCCTTGGATTTATTCGTTTTTGAGCTGGGCGCATTCATTTTCCATTATTGCTGAAAAACAAAAACGCCCAGCTCACAAATTGTCGAATAAAATATGGACGTCTATTTTTTTTCGAAAATACGGTTCGGTCCGCCCCTTCACGGACCCGTCCTCGGAGATAAACGCCCATGGAGATAGACGTTTTCGTACGATTATGCCCCTCCACGCCAACTCTCTGTCTCTGACCATCCCCCAGTGCTAAAAATTAAAAATGATTTTTTTGGCGCACGGGAACTGCATGCTGATGCCCAAATTATCCTGAGATGCCTGAGTGTGCCTTAAGGTAAGGCATTTTATGCTGCAGTATTATGTAAAGTGACCCCAAAGTGTGCACACAGACACATTTCATAGAATACATGCATAACTTGTGATTCCACTAGTGCTTCACCCATATCCTCCCCTAATATGCCTATTCTAAAGTTGCTTATGAGAACGCATGTAATTGCACAATGCATACTTTGAAGCGTGAGGTTATTATATGCAATTCCATTTGCTTGTGTAAAACAGTGCTTTACATATAAAATCACCTCCTCTATGCTTAGCTATCAAAGTGCAAGCTTGTATCTTTTATATTCTACTAGGCCAGGGGTAGGCAACTCCAGTCCTCGAGAGCCGCAGGCAGGTCAGGTTTTCAGGATATCCACAATGAATATGCATTAGATAGATTTGCTTACCATGGAGGCAGTGCTTGCAAATCTATCTCCTGCATATTCATTGTAGATATCCTGAAAACCTGACCTGCCTGCGTCTCTCGAGGACCAGAGTTGCCTACCCCTGTACTAGGCAAACAATACCCAGGAACTTATAACTAAAAAGTTATTTTACTTTAAAATCTGATATTAGTGATACATTTGATTCATTTTTGGTGAAGGAAAATTCCAGACAGTCCCTTCTGTTAAGAGGCAAGATAAAGTCAATATCTGAACAGGAAAAAAAAATATCTACTTAATGAAGGGGAAAAGGGAGGACAGAGAGGAGAAAGACAGCCTAAGGAACATTTTAGGAAGAGATGAAAGTCAAGTATGTGTGAATTAAAAAAGAACAGATTCATTTATCTCTGTCTTTTTATACCTGAACAAAATGCTAAGAACATCTGTCAAAAGTGCTTGTAAGGTGATAAACAAGAGTTTGTTCATCAGGAACGAAATGAATTGTCTCATGGTGGAATTAGTTTTTTTTTTATTGTTGTTGTTGTTTTTTTTACAGTTTTCATAACTTAAGGGCTCCTAAATAATCCTATAAAATGAAACACTTCAAGCACATCACTTGCATTTCATTTTTTATAGGGCTATTCAGACATCATGCCTGAGATGAACAGTCACCTCCATTGCTTAAAACTGAGCCTAAAGGTTTTATGTTATATAAAATTTAAAAATATGAAAAAATCATGTATAGTGAAAAAAAATTTGACTACAGAAAATTCCTCAAACTATGATCATCAAACAATGCCTTTGCCTCTCTGCACATCCAGCAAGCTTGAAAGTAAGACAGAGATGTAGATGTAACAAAGTCCCTGATGTGATCTGAGCATCAGTAAATTTGTTGTGGCTTGCCCAGATGAAAGAGAGTGCATAGGAACAGCAAATTGTTTTCTGATTACCAGTTTTATCTAAAGCTGCAATATGGGAAATAAATCTTACAGCTGAGCGATAAGACAGTGGAATTAAGAGGTCAGTATTTACAAAGCTCCAGAGTGGGAAAGATAACTAAACAACTTACCCATTTAGTTCCATTTGGATCGATTATCTCCATTTATTAGTCTGCCTTTACTTTAGCCAATGGCATAGCCAAGAATTTTCAACAGGGGGTGCATCGCTTGCTGGGTCACAGTTCCTAAACATTAGGATCTCAGGAGGCAGAAAGTGACGTCATCGTACGGAATGGCCGGTTGAGGGCTTAGCTCTGCACAGGATATTGCTAAAAAAGTGCTACCTGCTGAGCAATCCAGACCCATCCTAGCTTGCATGTGGCTCAGTTGATATTCCTCAGTACGGAGAAGCAAACAGAGATATCTCAGGGGCAGTGTATCATCAATCTAGCAAAGTTTGTTCATAGTGGAGCATCTGAGAGACACCGCATGGTGAGCCACGCCATGGAGAGCGGCGATTCAGTGCAATCTCTTACTGCCAAGAAATCTGATGAGAGGCTAGAGGTGGAAGAGTGGGCTAGTGAAGATGAGGTACACCTGTTAAATGAAACTCATCTCTGGCTACAGGAAATAAAAACTGACATTAAGGCGGTGCAAACGGAATTATCCATGCTGGGAATGGACCTGCATGGGGAAATAAGCGAACTGGGCCATAGAATTGAAGAAGCAGAGTCGAGGACAGAAGAGCATGCGGGATCCTGGACAAAACTATGAAGGAGGCGCAGCAACAAAATCAGCAATTCCTAGCTTGAAGACCTAGAAAATAGAAGCAGGCACCATAACTTACACTTCAGAGGGATATACTGTAGCAGACTGCAACTCACTCCGACAGCGAGGCTGTGGTCCAGCAAGTGTGCTCCTATCAGATGACAAAGATAAGCTTGACCTTACAACAGTGAAACTGGAAAGGGCACATAGAGCCTTAGAGTCCAACAGAAATAACAAGCCCAAAAAACATTATAGCTTTTTTATATGATTACCAGCCCAAGGAGCCTGTGCTGCTCACAACATGACAGGTGGAAAAATTTCAGTGGGACTCTTACAATGTCAAAGTTTACCAATATCTGGTGGCGGAAAAATTTCAGCAGCACTTTTAAGAGAGCAGGGTATCAGATATAAATGGTGACACCCCTTTGCCCTAATATTTTATAAAGAAGGCAAAATGCATCAGGTGCGATCTGTAGCAGAAGCTAAGGTGATCTTACCAGAGAGTATGCCAGAGGGGTCAAATAATCGCATGAACCCTCCATCTTTGTGACGCCAGGAAAGACACATGTGGCAGCAGATGACAAAGGGCAATAAGTGCCTCCAACGACAACAGTCTGACTCCCATTTACTGCTGCAGCCAACATGAAGGAATGACTGGACAGTCTGGAAAGTATATGCTACTATTCAATGGAGGGGCGGGGGCTCACGAGTGAGGTTTATTGTGGAATTCTGAAGAATTTATTGTATATGATTATTTCTGGATTGCTCTATATCAGAATTGGTGTTTATAATTGCAGTAGCGGGCACACGTCCTCTGCAGCACGATTTGCTCCAACAGGAAGGAGATCAATATTCAGTTACAGGGAAAGAGCAGGAAGGTGGGGGAGGCATGGATAAAGGGAACCCCACTGATATCAGGGCAGGTGTCTTCTCATTATATAACTACACGGACTCAGTCAGACCGCTCACCAGTCATCTTGTGCCTAGGTACAGTCAGTAAATTGATGGGAACGCGCTATTGGAGGTTCTCATATGCTCTCTTAACACCTATTGAACATTTAACTTGAATAAAGCATGATTTAAGAGGCCACATTCAGCTCAGCGATACTGGAGAAGTCTCCCAATGATAAGTACATAAGTACATAAGTACATAAGTAGTGCCATACTGGGAAAGACCAAAGGTCCATCTAGCCCAGCATCCTGTCACCGACAGTGGCCAATCCAGGTCAAGGGCACCTGGCACGCTCCCCAAACGTAAAAACATTCCAGACAAGTTATACCTAAAAAATGCGGAATTTTTCCAAGTCCATTTAATAGCGGTCTATGGACTTGTCCTTTAGGAATCTATCTAACCCCTTTTATGGGAGGGGTTAAAGATAGTTATAAGAGGGAAACTATGACAGTGTGAATGTCTTGACAGCTTCATGTCATTCTACCCACCTTGTGTCGTAAAGCTTTTTTAGATATTTCATTCGAGACTTAACATGTGGATCTTCATTCAACTGGCTATGGCTAATTCTGTGTTCCAACAGCATAGAACGCTTTGGAGACAGTTGAAAGAAGGCAACTATTTCACACATGACACCAAAAGCACTGCAGACTGCCTGAACTTTAGAAGCTTTATTGACGGTTAAATTTGGAGCATGAACAGCACAATGCACATCGCAAGCAGCTGGATACAACTGGCAAATAATTGCTTAAATTCCACATGCAAACCCAGCCATAGAACTAGCTCCATCAAATCCCAGCCCAATCATCTTGCTACTATTAATTCCAGATTGCCACAGGATACTCAGTATCTTCTTTGCAAGACCTTCACTCATAAGATCATCTGCTTGTGCAAAGCACATAAATTATTCACGGATATTGTTTTCAAACACATGGTATATGACAACTTTTAGCTGTCCATGTCCTGAAATATCTGTTGTCTTGTCTGCTAAGACAGAAAAGTATCCTGCTGCATTGATTTCATCAATGATATTTCATAAATGATGTAACCAACACTGCCAATTATATCCGCCTGAATAGTTGGTGAAACATAGAGAGCATTTGCAGGGCTCAATTACAGATAAGAAGCAAGAACTTCATCACCACTGGCAAACGTCAATTGCAAGAGAGCTTGAAAGTTGACTTGGTCAACCTCAACCTCAACACATGATGCTGAAGATGAAATTCTACCACTGTCTCGATGACTATGAAGTGGAATACCACAACATGCAAGGAAGATAATGCTTTCAGTTATGGAAACTAGAACCCGACTATTGTCTATTTGACGTTGTGCTGGTGTAGTTGTATACTAATTTCACTGCTTGGATTTCACATGACTGCGATGTATGAATCGGCTTTAGTGGCTACATCGAGGTAATAATTGTAACTGAAATGCTCTAATACTTTACCCGACCAATGTGTGTAACATCTTAATGAAACATTCAAAAGGACTCCGATTTGCACTTTACTAGAACCTTCCTACCCCAAATTCTGAATATGCCTAAAACATATTTATTCATGAAAGAATTTGGGGGCCCTTTTACTAAGCTGCAGTAAAAGGGGGCCTGTGCTAGTGTCAGTGCGTGTTTTGATGTGTGCTGAGGCCCCTTTTACCACAGTGGGCAAACGGCTGTCCTATTTTGAGAAAAAGAAATGCCAATGCAGTAAGTGAACCACGCAGCCATTTCGGGGGGAGCCCTTACTGCCACCCATTGAGATTGCGGTAAGGGCTCCCGCGCTAGCCCAGTAGTAACTGGGCTGCACTCAGTGCTGCCTGAATACTGCTGGTTATGTTTCAGCACTATTTTTGTAGTGCCAGAAATGGTGCACACTAGGGGTGGGAACTACCGCTGTGCTCCTGCAGCAGCCCGGCAGTAGTTCCAGATTGGTTCTCGGTAAGCCCGCGGTGGGCTTACCGCTGCTTATGAAAAAGGGCCCCCTGGTGACCAGATGGCTCTTGGTGTTCTGGTACCTTGGATCTACTGACCTGTTTTTTTATAACTGAATAAAATGTATTTTACCTCTCTTTCTCTCATTTTTATATAAAGTGATGTGGTAGCTGTATTAGTCCACTGTTAAAGGTAATCGATAGAAATAAAACAAAACAGAGAAAAGAAAATAAGATAAGTTCACATGCACATCTTCAAATGTAGTATATATCATTCGATGTAAAAAGTGTGAAGAAGGGTGCATATTGGAGAAACATGCCAGATGCTAAAGAAAAGATTTAATCTACATACTGTAGATATCATATGAAACATGACAATACCAATCAGGATGTCACCTCTGTGGGACAGCACTTTACAAAACCAGAACACTGCATCAATGATTTTGTGGTGCGAATACAAAAAGGAAACTTCAAGACAATCCAGGAACGTAAGACCTTTGAAGTCAAAATGATGAAATATTTTGACACCCACCAGACGGGACTTAACAAAGATCTAGGTTTTCTAGCTCATTATAAACCACAAAATTCTACTGCTTTGTCGCCACCTTATCAGCAATTCAGCTCTCCCTGTCTCTCACCCACCCATCTCTCCCTGTTTCTCACCTAATCCATCCCATCTTCTTCCTGTGAGACTGTCATTGGAATTCTTTTATGTTTCACTTATATATACAATATTTGTCAACATTTGCTCATTTCTGATCTGAAGAAGAAGGGTTACTTTTGAAAGCTAATCAAAAAAATGCATTGTTAGTCCAATAAAAAAGTTATCATCCTATTTTATTTTCTATGTTTTGTTTATTTCTATTTATTAGCTCATTTTTATGAATGTTGCATGAATGGTTACTTTCCTTTTTTATTATGGAGTTACTGTTTTATTTTCGTTCCTTCTATTGATTTTTTTTTTTAATGTGAACCACTCTGCGATGTTTGCAGAAAAGGTGGTATATTAAATAAAAATAAACCGGAAGCCATAAAACAAAAAATATTATCAATACATAGCCATTAACAAATACAATAAAATTATTACTCCTTCCCCTACAGTAGTCAAAATGTTTTAAATCCATTGCTTACACCAATGTTTATCAAACAACCTGTGGCCAGCACCTCATTATTGTGACCCTCCCCCCTGAGGCATGGGCTGATGGTGTCTCTATGGAGAGTATACCCAGGTTGGGAAGCTCTGGCCTACACAATCCTCTTCAACTCGGTTTCTGCAGAAATTACTCCAGTTGGTTCACTGAGAGGGGAGTTATCATCATTGGCTACTGTAAAGATGTCATTGCATAAAAAGGACAGTGACCCAGCATTTGGCGGTCACAAGCACAAACGGGTGGTGGCCCAGCACAGCAGGAACAGGAGATGGGGGGAGGGGAAGGGTGATGGGAAGTATAGAAGAGCTGCAAGCACAGGCAAGTTAGGAAAGGGATAAGTAAGGGGGAGGCACTAAAGAGTAGAGGAGCTATAGGGAGGCAGGTAACAACACAGGAAGTCTGGGAGGTGGGGAAAGAAGTGACCTCTGGGAGCAAGGGTAGTGCCTGCAAGGTGCACTCAACATTTTAGCCTGCTGCTTCCACAGCTCTCCCATCCCACCCGCTCCATATCATGGAGGTAGGGGCTTGTTGCAGCATTCCACAGGCAGTGGGTCCTAGCCTGAAAGAGTACACAGCACTATGTTTCAGACCAAAGAAAGGTCAAAGATCATGTGGTTATTGTCCCATGCTAGCAGTGGCATGGATGATGTCTAAGGACAAGGGCAGTTCCCCTCTTGTACGGAAGGGGGCCAGTGCCAGATTAGCAGATGATCAGCGTAGCCTACCTCAGACTTGGACGGAATGGGGAGGTTGAAGGCTTCAAGAAAGAGAGTCAATGGGTATGAGAGGGAAGATCTTTTACGGCAATCCCTTGAGCAAAGCTGTGATGTTAGCACCTGGGCATGTCAGCGGTATATGCCCCAGGTGGAGCAAAAAGCTATAGTGTGATTATGGCAGAAAGAGAGAGAACTGTGTGACTCAAAAAGGCTAGGCCACTTGCCTCAAATGCTCTAGATAGAAATCAAGTCATATATTTGATTGTTTATTACTGTAAAATGTATACATGATTGGAAATTGCTTGCTATTGTGAATAATTCATAGATATAAATTGTAGAATGCTGCAGCCACAATAAATTCCACTCTTTATCAGACAACTGGTCAAGTGTGAATATATACTGTGTATGATATAAGTACATAAGTACATAAGTATATAAGTAATGCCACACTGGGAAAAGACCAAGGGTCCATCGAGCCCAGCATCCTGTCCATGACAACGGCCAATCCAGGCCAAGGGCACCTGGCAAGCTTCCCAAACGTACAAACATTCTATACATGTTATTCCTGGAATTGTGGATTTTTCCCAAGTCCATTTAGTAGTGGTTTATGGACTTGTCCTTTAGGAAACCAAACCGTCTAACCCCTTTTTAAACTCTGCCAAGCTAACCGCCTTCACCACGTTCTCCGGCAACAAATTCCAGAGTTTAATTATGCATTGGGTGAAGAAATATTTTCTCCGATTTGTTTTAAATTTACTACAGTGTAGTTCATCGCATGCCCCCTAGTCCTAGTATTTTTGGAAAGCATGAACAGACGCTTCACATCCACCTGTTCCACTCCACTCATTATTTTATATGCCTCTATCATGTCTCCCCTCAGCCATCTCGTCTCCAAACTGAAAAGCCCTAGCCTCCTTAGTCTTTCTTCATAGGGAAGTCTTCCCAACCCCACTGTCATTTTAGTCGCCCTTCGCTGCACCTTTTCCAATTCTACTATATCTTTCTTGAGATGCGGCGACCAGAATTGAACACAATACTCAAGGTGCGGTCGCACCATGGAGAGATACAACAGCATTATAACATACCCACACCTGTTTTCCATACCTTTCCTAATAATACCCAACATTCTGTTTGCTTTCCTAGCTGCAGCAGCACACTGAGCAGGTTTCAGTGTATTATCGACGACGACGACATCCAGATCCCTTTCTTGGTCCGTAACTCCTACCGTGGAACCTTGCATGATGTAGCTATAATTTGGGTTCTTTTTTCCCACATGAATCACCTTGCACTTGCTCACATTAAACGTCATCTGCCATTTAGCTGCCCAGTCTCCCAGTCTCGTAAGGTCCTTCTGTAATTTTATTCAATCCTGGCGTGAGTTAACGACTTTGAATAACTTTGTGTCATCAGCAAATTTAATTACCTCGCTAGTTACTCCCATCTCTAAATCATTTATAAATATATTAAAAAGCAGCGGTCCTAGCACAGACCCCTGAGGAACCCCACTAGCTACCCTTCTCCATTGTGAATACTGCCCATTTTATCTCACTCTCTGTTTCCTATCCTTCAACCAGTTTTTAATCCACAATAGGACATTTCCTCCTATCCCATGACCCTCCAATTTCCTCTGTAGCCTTTCATGAGGTACCTTGTCAAACGCCTTTTGAAAATCCAGATACACAATATCAACTGGCTCTCCTTTGTCCACATGTTTGTTTACTCCTTCAAAGAATTGAAGTAAATTGGTCAGGCAAGATTTCCCCACACAAAAGCCGTGATCTGGACTGATAGGAGAGTGCTGAAGTGCCACCTGCCCGATTTGTGGAACCTGTGCTACAATAGCACAAGTTAATGGTAAAATAACATGTTTTAACATTAGCCCACTTTGGTAACTATCCCCTCAGGGATGGTGTCCAAATCCATCCTAGATAGTGCATTAACCTGTCTCTTTAATTAGCACTGTATCTGAAAGGATGCCCAGGCTCCATTTTTGCTGTGTCAAAGTAAGATGAGCCAACATTCATTTCATTTTATTAAAACTATAAATTGCTGTTTGTCACATGTCTAAGCGGTGACATACATAATAAGCTATAAAACACATTACAGCTAGTGTAGTCACCGCATTCATTTAATCACTGACTCTGGTACCTTAATTTTTAAAATGTATTTCCACTATATGTATACTGTAAGCATTCTCGTAATAATTCCGGAATTGTGGAACTTTCTTCCCTTTTCAGTGTGTCAGGAGATGATTTATTTGGAGTTTAGGAATAGGGTTAAGACCCTATTGTTTCTCAAATTGCGGGGTTAAATATGAGGCCTTTCATAAAGAGTGAAGTCTTTGCGCTTGGGTTGATGTTTATTTATGCAGCTGTATGCACTTTCTTGTCTTTATCTTCCTCAGGTTTTGGAATATTTTAGTGATGGTTGATTGTATGCATTGTTACCGTTTTGTTCTATGCAGTTGTAAACTATTATATATGTCCTTTGTCCAAAAAAGTGGTATAGAGATGTTTCATTCAAATTAAATAAAATACGGACATGCAAATACACAACAAACTCATATCCCAAGCGATTACTCGGTGAATTGCGTGGAGAGATGGAAGATCCTCAAGTACCAAGAAATGCAATCTGAGACCAAGAAAATGTAGCAGAAATACAGAAATGTTTCCCATCATTTTGGGTGCCAAGGGCTTGATCAAAAAGAACTTCCAAACTCACCTGGATAAGTTGTCTATACATGTCACACCTTATGAACACCAGAAAGAAACTCTCTTTGGCACAATGCAAGTACTACGGTGAGCGTTACCAATACATTTGAGAGCCCGAGATCATACTCTACACATCCTGGCTTAGGAGTAAGGTTCATACCTCTCATGGTACGCGGAAAACTAAAGCAAAACCACCATTAATGTTGTTGTATAAAAAAGCTCATAACCAACAAGGTGGAGAAAAAAAGCCTCTGACCTAAGTGGCAGATTTCACAAATTATTTTAATACTACCCTAAGTATAATTATATGCATAAAAAAACTCCACCTTTTCTCTCATTATGAAAGCATATCATACAAAAAATAAAAAATAAATACACTGGAATTACGCACTAGGAAAAAAATATCACATCAACAAAGATCTTTGTATCGTCAAAATCTCTGGCTACATCAGGGAATAGTGTTAATTTCATTCAGTGCAGTATTAAATTAATTTGTGAGGTTTGCCACTTAAGTATGAGGTTTTTCCTCCACCTTGCTGGTAATGAGTTTTTTTTCATACTGTAAGCAAAGTTCACTATAGACTAATTAGATTCAGCAACATTAAAGGTGGTCTTGCTTTCAACGTGTAGTTGCTGCCCAAGAGTTGATTTATGCATAAAACTAACCCATTTGGAGAAATTACCCTAGAGACAAACTCATAGGTCTTCTTGTCCCTCAGAAAATAGGTTTAAAAAGAC
The DNA here is from genome assembly GCF_901765095.1 of Microcaecilia unicolor. Lineage (NCBI taxonomy): Eukaryota > Metazoa > Chordata > Amphibia > Gymnophiona > Siphonopidae > Microcaecilia > Microcaecilia unicolor. The sequence goes on along the minus strand of NC_044033.1, from coordinate 366,107,982 downwards.
TGTGCAGGAATGATATAGAGGGGCATAATCGAACAGAAACGGCTATCTCCATGGGCGTTTATCTCCGAGAACGGGTCCGTGAAGGGGCGGACCGAATCGTATTTTCGAAAAAACATGGACGTTTATCTTTTTTTGAGCTGGGCGTTTTTGTTTTTCAGCGATAATGGAAACCGAAAACGCCCAGCTCAAAAACGAATAACTCCAAGACATTTATTCGTGGGAGGGGCCAGGATTCGTACTGCACCGGTCCACCTCACATGCCAGGACACCAACCGGGCACCCTAGGGGGCACTTTTACAAAAAAAAAAAAAAAGGTAAAACAGCTCCCAGGTGCATAGTACCCTTCCCTTGGGTGTTGAGCCCCCAAAATCCCCCTCAAAACCCACTGCCCACAAGTCTACACCATTACTATAGCCCTAAGGGGTGAAGGGGGGCACCTACACGTGGGTACAGTGGGTTTGGGGGGCGGTTTGGAGGGCTCCCATTTACCAGCACAAGTGTAACAGGTGGGGGGGGGGATGAGCCTGGGTCCACCTGCCTGAAGTCCACTGCTCCAGTGACCTGCATACTGCTGCCAGGGAGGTGGGTATGACATTTGAGGGTGAAAATAAAAAGTTGTGAAACGGCATATTTTGTGGTGGGAGGGGGTTCGTGACCACTGGGGGAGTCAGGGGAGGTCATCCCCGATTCCCTCCAGTGGTCATCTGGTCATTTAGGGCACTTTTTGGGGCCTTATTCGTGGAAAAACAGGGTCCAGGAAAAGTGCCCTAAATTCTCGCTAAAAACGCATATTTTTTTTCCATTATCGGCGAAAGGCGCCCATCTCTGATCGGCAGATAACCACGCCCCAGTTCCGCCTTCACCACGCCTTCGACACGCCCCCATCAACGTTGTCCGCATCCGCAACAGAGTGCAGTTGAAAACGTCCAAATTCGGCTTTTGATTATACCGCTTTATTCGTTTTTGGAAGATAAACGTCTATCTCCCGATTTGGGTCACAATATAGGCGTTTTTCTCTTTCGATTATAAGCAGGATAGCCTACTTCTTTCTATCAAATGTAAAAACTAATTCATACTTTAAAACCTCCATGAGAATAAGATTGCCATATGAATACTAAGACAGCATACATAAGAAAATACTCTGGGTATAACTGCACTGTTACGCATATGCTATAACTGGTTCAAGGTGTTTTGAAAAGCATACTGTAGAAGGAAGGCACTGTTCATTCCGTGTTCAGTGAAAAATGCGATCTAACAAACTATAAATGAAATAATAGGCCACTTCATACCAAGCACAACTTTATTGGTTGTCAATTGGCCCTGTGTCATTAGCAGCTTCTATACTCACTCACACTAATCTTCTTTAATAATGAAGGTACCAGAATATTCATTGCCCTGTGTTGAATTGTCAGTCCTACTTTTAGGTCTCTACCCAGCTATAAATCATAAAATGTGGCTGGCAGCACCAGATGGCCAGCTTTCATTTTTATAGAAGCTGTGACCTCTATGCACTGTTTCTAAAGAACACACTGCAACAGTCTCCACTTTATTGCTGTCATGATGGGCCTCTGTGGTTATCCTGCTTCCGACAGAGCTTCTTTCATGAAAGAGACTGGAATAGAACAAACAAAGTGTAATGTAATTTGTGAGGTCATGACAATAGGAATCTGTCAAATCCAGTGAGTGGAAGATAATTGTGTCTCTAAATAATATCACCTCTCTAAAGGTGATAGAGAATTATGAGCTTCATAACCCTTTCACTGCTGTGGATGTTTTTAACCTCCATTGGCTCAGAAAGAGAAGGAGTGTATGAGTGTGTTTAAGGGGAAGGAGAGAGTTTAAATGTGGAAGTCGATTTTCAAAGCCAAATACCCTGCTAAATTGGCCTGTCTGAAATTTGTTTCTTCTGCCCAGCTAAAAGTAAGTGTAATTGTCCACAACACATGTTCTTCTATCCAGGTTAAAATAAGATTTTCCTTTTGGGTATGTTTATTTCAGCTGCCTGTACCTCCATCTACCCAAATGGTAGATAAAACATAGAGATCTCCAAGGCTTGGGGAGTTTTTCAAATGTTGTGTTGAGTGAAATAAAAAGATTTGCACAAAAAAAACATTTCTGTTCAGTTTGTTTTTGGATTAATTGCATATTCAGCTTGCTTTCAAATTTTGAGTTATTGCTTTTACTCAGATCCATTAAAGTCAATAGGACAGCTAGATTTCCATGAAACTTGTTCAAAACTGCTAGCAGCATCTTCAACAGAATCAACAGCACTTCAAGACATTGAGAGTAGCATGAAAAAACTATCACACCAAAAGAAGGGCAAGATGTACTAACAGTGGCAGGAAGACATCAAGCTACCATCAGAAGGGCAGAGCAGCACAAACAGTGGAATTAAGACTCCAAGGCATGGGGAGAGGACAAAAGCAGCAAAATCATTAGCAGCTAGAATCCAAGGCACTAGGTGAGGGGTAAAGAGACACCAGCACTAGGAGGAAGACCTCGAGAAGAGGGACAGACCTGCACCAACAATGGCATGAAGATATCAAGATCCAGAGAGAGAGAGAGAGGTAAAGCAGACCAATACTGACACACAGATTTCAAGACACCAGGAAAAGGGACAGAGCAAACCGGCAGGAACATCACAACAGAGAGAGAGGCAAGCATCACCAATACTGACAAGGCAGGCACTGGGGGAAGGGTAAAGCTGCACCAATATTTGTATGAACAACCAAAATCTCCTGGGCAGGGACTAAAGAAGCACCAGCAGGTTTAGGTTAGAGTAAATTGAGTAAAAAGAATCTATTTTCTGTTACACTGGCAGAAAGATCACAGAAAAGAACTTAGGACCTCTCTTTGAAAGGAAGTTTGGAAGGCAGTCTAAAGTAGAGAGCTGCACAGGAATGGGTACTGATGGAATCCCACAGAACCCGGAGGATTCCCAAGGGTATGGAAGACATTGCCACAGCATTCTCACGGGAATGGAAGTTATCGTGGGATTCCCACAGGATGGAAGAAGTTGCCATGGGATTCCAGCAGGGATAGAAGAAGTTACCATGGGATTCCCATGGGATTATAAACAAAATCTCTGGTGGCTACTGAATGAGGCTTGGAATGCACTGAGAGAGGAAATTGGAGCACCAGAATGAGGCTTGAATGCCCAGAAAGGCAGCTGGAACACCAGACTGAGGCTTGGAACACTCATTGGTTGAATAGTAAATATCATCCAAAAAAACCACAGGAGTCTTTTGGGGATGGGAAGAAACAGAGGGCTGCAAGCAAGTAAATAATAGCATGGACCCCTCTGGGTGTAGGTGCGGATGGAGGAGATTAATTAATGGGAAGGGGTGGGGATGGAATAGATCTTAGCGGGTACAGGTGGGTATAGATTAAGTTCCATTGAGGATGGGCATTGAAGGGTAAAATTTCTGTCCCTGTGCAACTCTCTAGTCTATAGCTTCCTATGTATTGTTTCCCTGTCACAAAGAAGTTAATATGGACCAGTTCCAAACAAAACTTCTGGGCCAATATTCTTGTATCATGTGAAAAAGAAGGACTTCCTCTTTGCTGTAGATTTCTGGCTGCTGCTACTTGGATTGCAGGACTGAGTCCTCAGACAAGTATCATTAACCCCACCTGAAACAAGTTCTTACAGGTGTTTAGAAAAATGATGGAGTATGTCACTCTTGGAAATATAGCCTAGTGGCTTTTTTTCTATTGATGAAAATACATTATGCAAATTGCTCATCCTCAAACTCTATGAAATGTCTCCACATCTCATGGTGCTGAGGCATCCCTCAGGCTCTCTGATGTCTGATCTTCCTGGGGGCTATTCTTGACCCCAGCAATATCACTTCTTGCCTCCTGTAGCTGTTCTCCACCTTTCACACTAGCAACAAGCTATCCAAACTCTCCTCAGCTACTAAATTTTCAGGGAAGTAGTTATTAAACTACATTATTTGCCCTTTAATGTCTTTTAAAGGGCTCTAGGACAGGTTTTTGGTACCCTAACAGCATTATTTAGGTTATCCTGTGGTACATAATAATAAGATGCAACACATTCAAATGTAGCTTGCAGTGAACACCAGGTGCACACTGCAACTGAACTCAGGCACTATTTTGGGCAACTTATATTTCTTCCAACCGATAACCTGGTAAACAATTTATTTCTATACTTGAAGAGCTAAAATAAGTCATATTAGGAAATGCAGTGGACTTTGCAAAGATAATGAGGTAACCACACTACTTGACAACCAGACACCACCAGAAGATATCCCTGACTGGAACATGACTGCCTCCCATTAACACACCATAACAAATGATTATCCAAATAAGTTAAGTCTATTGCCCCTTCACACTTGAAATGCCAATATCAATAACTTACCAGTAAATTTTGCTCTCTCTTACTCCAGTAACCAGGGCAGTTCACAAAGTAGCAGATTAATGCTGATCCTTTATGAGCTCCTAGTAACCAAGCACATAATACATTTTTACACCGTATTTTTGAGACATGTCTAGGGGCCATGACAGGAGTAAATATTTCTTTTTTCCCCCCAGTCCATACATATGAAAGTGTGCAGTATGTATGCTGGAAAGTAGGTTGTGTTTCTTTGTTCAGGGTGAAACTTTTGTGTCTTTCTCTCTCTCTTTATAGATAGGTAGCTGTAGATATAATTTTGCTCCAAAAGTGAATATAGCATATTTTCTTACCACATAGATAGGTGAAGATGTTATATGCTACAATCAGCAAATCCAGCACTTGCCAGCAAATATATCATTCTCGTTTCCATTTTCTTGAATTGAACTTGTGTTATTTTACCACCTGGGAATATCAGGCCTCAAAGCCTGGGGCCCCTCCACATTCTGGCAGCAATTAATATAGTAATCAGAAGCCAGACATACATTATGATACAATGAGTAGTGTGCCATTGATTATACATCAGCTTGATGCTGAAGAGAGCTCCAGAAAATATGGGATAGTTTTGAAAGCCAAGGGGTTATGAAGAAAGTAACAGCTATACTTACTTTACTGCCTATAACTCCAAGGGGTTAAAGAACAAGTAACAAGCTTCTGCCGTCTTGCCTCCTCTGATGCAATTTGCTGTGGGAGAGACCAGGGCTTGGATGAAAACAGCCTGTGTTCAGGCTACTGCTGGTACCTCACATAAGGTTTGCAGAACTGTGGGGGAGGGGGGAGACAGGGAGAAGAAAAAGAGCAATGCTGGACTTGCAGTGGGAGGGTTGTGGAATGGAGACCGGGTTGGGGAGGGGAGAGAAGGGAAAAGATGTGGGGGTGGGGTGCTGGCCCAATGCAAAATATCTCAGGTCACCACAATGCGTAGAACTGGCCCTGCTCTCCAGTTACTGCCAAGGCTGTCCAGAGGTGGAATTAGAGCATGCCCAGAAATTATCCAGACACTACCGATATTCAGTGTGCATATCTGGATAACTAACCTGCCAAGTAGGACCACATAAAAAAGAAATTCTAGTGATGCTCCATTAATTACCTGGGTACCTGCACTGGATATCAGTCAGACCTGGATAACTTCTGGCAGCCATGTAAGTCTCAGAAATGCAGAGCTGGTACCTGGGTTAGGTCTGGCACTGAATATTTCATCAATATTCAGTCTGAAAACTGGCACTGACCACCACAGGCTGAATATTGACTGGAGAGAGTAGAGTTTAATAGCAGAAAAGAAGCCATAAAAATGTGCATTGCTTTTTTTTTTTGAGAGGGGGGGGGGGGGGAGGATTTCCTGATAAATTTGTTGGTAGACTACAACAGTGTTTGCCAGCCTTCTTGTGAATTTTCATTGTAAAGTGCAAATTTTCAGGATTGCTTCAACTAAAAAACATATGAGATAGATGTGTTCATCGGGTCTCCAGCGTATGTAAACCTGTCCCATGCATATTCATTATAGATATCCTGACCAACAAGACAGTTGGGTATGCCTCCAAGAAAGGGCTGAAGTGGTTTTCGCTGACTTAATGAAGAGCAAGTTCACTCAGTGTGATGCTGAGCAGTTGTATACATACATTTACATTATTAGAGCGATTCAGAAGTGCTGCTTTTATCACTGTATTTCTTGACATTGTTTATTTACACAGATGAACATATCCCTGTTGCACTACTGATACTGATAATTCTTGATGCAGGTGTTCTGCTGAAAGATGGTCCATGTTTGCTATCTTATTAAGGTTTGGATGCCATACCCTATCTTGGAGGCCGATTGTACTTTTATTGTTGTCAAAGAAAGGGTTGGGCAACACTACTCTACAAACAAGAGTATGCTGTCAAAACAATGTCAGACCAAGAAGAGTAAGACTGATTCTTCCATTTGCCTTATGGAATGGAGGAGTAACCTAGTGGTTAGTGCAGATGCCTTGAAAATCTGGGGAACTGGGTTCAATTCCCACTGCAGCTCCTTGTGACTCTGGACAAGTCACTTACCCTCCATTGCCCCAGGTACAAAATAAGTACCTGTATATAATGTGTAAACAGTGGTAACAGCAGTTAGCGTATCAGTGTTTTAAAAAGGTTTGGGCAAATTCCTGGAGGAAAATTCCATAGCTTGCTATTGAGACAGACATGTGAAGCAACTGCTTGCCCTGGGATTTGTAGTATGGAGTGTTGCCATGATTTGGGTTTCTGCCAGGTACTTGTGACCTGGCTTGGCCACTGTTTGGAAAACAGTATACTGAGCTAGATGGACCATTGGTCTGACCTAGTATGGCTACTCTTATGTTCTTATTCTTGTCTCTTCCATATTTTACAGTGAGCAATTTGATGCACCCCATTGTTATGCCATTACAATCACAATGGACTCCATGAAAATTAAATCAACCATATGTAAGCTTCTCCTTCTTACCTACAAATGCACTCAGTCTGCTGCCCCTCACTACCTTTCTACCCTCATCTCCCCTTACGTTCCCGCCCAAAACCTCTGTTCACAGGACAAATCCCTCCTCTCTGTACCCTTCTCCACCACCGCCAACTCCAGGCTCCGCTCATTCTGCCTCGCCTCACCCTATACTTGGAACAACCTTCCTGAGCCCATACGCCAAGCCCCCTCCCTGCCCATCTTCAAGTCTCTGCTTAAAACCCACCTCTTCATTGCTGCGTTCGGCACCTAACTCTTACCGTTCAGTAAATCCAGACTGCCCCAATTTGACCGTTCACTTGTCTTCTAGATTGTAAGCTCTTTGAACAGGGACTGTCCCTCTATGTAAATTGTACAGCGCTGCGTAACCCTAGTAGCGCTTTAGAAATGTTAAGTAGTAGTAGTAGTAGTAAGAGTTTTATTTCCTTATTACTTATTTGTTTGAACCTAAGAAATTATAAGAGTTTGTGGAAACAGATGAAGAATCCTCTGCAGCAACTTCCTTCAGTTACCACTGTACCGGCTGCAATAACCGATTAACCTTCCTCCCTCAGAAAATGTGAAGTGTAAGATTAACCATTTTGAGTTTTTCTTATTTTCTTTAAGATTGTTTTCCTGATCTTGGATCTTCCAATTGTGGACAATTGTATACATATATATATTGTTGAGAGAAAATGTTTTCCTTTTTCTTTATATTAATTTCTGGATTTCCTTACATTTATGTGATAAATGTGAATGTGATTATGTAAAATGTTTAAAAAAAAAAGAAAATATTTTAGATGCTCTGTTCAATAAAAGAGCTGAATGCGATTCCAAACTTTTATTTAAATGTGGGCAATTTTCTAACATGTACATGTTGCTTTGTGATATTATAGGAGATTGTTCCCGTTTGCTAAGTCGCTCTAGTGGCTGCCATGCAGCAATGTTGACACAGCACATTCTAAGCGAATGGGCTGTGTCGGCATTAGCACACAGCAGCCACTAATGAGGCTTAGTAAACAGGGGACTTTGTTTGGTACCATGCAAAATTTGCTGCATTTCCAAATATGACTAATTTTAGTTCTTCAAGAATAGAAATACATTGTTTTACCAGGTTATTAGACGGAAGAGATATAACTTGCCCAAAATAGTTCAATTCAAGAAAATGGAAAAGTGGATTATATATTTGCTAGCAAGTGCTAGATGGATTGATTATAGCGTATAATATCCAAACAACCTCACTCATCTATATACCAGGAAAGTCACATGACCACCGTGACCTGCCAGTGGATCTGAAAGACCATCACCACACCAAACTGCAAAAGATATCTTTCCATCTCAGTGTATATTTTGGTTTTATTGTAAACAAATATAAAGATAGACAAAATAAATATGGCAATCATGTCTATACATCATGTCAGCAACTTTTCCATTGCTTTATCTTGGAAGAAAGTAAAACATTTTATCACTGTTCTGCATTCTATTCTCCTCACTCCTTAAGAACTAATCATTTGTCTTTATTATTCATGAGAAATAATCCTGCAGATATTAAATATATGTTGGAAGATTTGGTTTAGTCAGTGTTAAAAATCATGGAAGCAGCTGATTTAAGAACTTTCCTTTTCTGGATGGTTTTCAGTCCAGCTGAAAATGAAAATTGTGTCGCCCAGCTGGACAACTGCCATGCCATCAAGTATTCCAGAGCAATGAGATTAGACAGTAATGAATGCAGATTTCATTTCATATTCTACTGTTATTTCAGCGGGGAATAATATTTATACCATGGTGATTCCAGTGTAAACAAAAGAAATGCCCAAGTGTCATATCTGACAAGCATGGTTTTCTTTTATAAGTTATTATATATGTTTGCTCTAACAACTTGATATTGCTTGTGCATATACTCAAGGTCACTTATTATGTGTACCAACATAGGCCTCATAAGCCAAGGGTACCAACTCTGTGGACACACCTACAATGGCTATCATCACAGGCCAACCACCACCTCCGAAAAACCTGCAGAGTGAAACAACTATATATCTAGAGAAAAACAGTCTGCAGTAAAAAATGGAGGATATACATGTGACAAATCATATATCCAAATGCCCAAGCAATGCCTATAATGTGCTGAAAGCATCTTAATTATACTAGTGGAGGAGTAATTGTATATAGTCAGAACTATACTAACGGAAGAGTATTTGTCCAAAAAAATTATAACATTGATATTTAGAAAGATTCATGTTACGTTCTTTCATCGGATGAAGCTAAGTACTTCTCTGGTTTTTTGGTGAATGTTTCTAAATCTTTCTGTTGCACCAGACTACTCTCCACTCCCTCTGCAGATCCAGCCTCTCCTGCTGTCCTTTCTTTCAAACCCCTTCCCAGCCCCATGCACTCTGACATCTCTCTCTCCCTCCTTGCCTTCATCTGTCATGTCCCCTACCTCAACGCAAGCAGCGTCCTCAGGCTGCGTGGGGTCCCGTCAACACGCACAGTTGACTGGCATAGCCCTGAGCCATGTGTGTGTAGTTCTCTGGCTGCAGGCTCCTTGATTGCTTTGCTTCCACCCACCTGTGTCTGCTCTCTCTCTCTCTCTCTGCCTGGCTTCCCTTGCATCTCTCCTATTGGTCTTCCGGTTCCTCCTTCCCCTGCTCTTTTCATATGACTGTGCTCCTTAGTTTGCTTCTTCTCTACTTTGTCCCTCATTGCTGACTTTGCCTGTACCTGGATTACTCTCTTGACCTGCTGCCTGCCTACTGACTTTGTCTGTACCTGCTTTTTCGCTGCTGCTGCCGCCGCTGCAACTTTTTAAACGCAGGGCGGCTGGAAGGAAAGCAGCTGAGCGACGATATAGCAGGGAGCGACAGGAAGTGTCGCGGGGCCCCTGGAGGCATGAGGCCCTGTGCAACCACTCCTGTCGCCCCTGCCTAAGACCGGCTCTGCCCATGGTGGCCCTAGCATCTCCCTCCTGCTCCCTGCTTCAGCCATCATGTCATCTGCTGTTCTCAATCTAACCTTGGTCAGCTCTCTCCTTCTTCCTTTCAGCTCCCTGCACCGCCAGAGAGGTAAGCACACTGCTTTTGGCAGCCCAGAAGCTTTCTCTCTGCTGCAATTTCCTGTCCTGCATAGGCGGGAAGCTACAACAGAGGGAGAGTTACCGGGGCTGCCGAACCTCACTGATGCTGCCGGTGGCCCAGAAAATTGAAGAAGGCAGCAGTACTGCAAGCTGGTACTAAGGGAGCAAATAGGAGACAGCTGAAGGCAGTTAGATTGAGATGGCCACTGAACCCTATTAGGTTGGTCTCCCTTTTCCTCTCCTCCACACACTCCTCATCCCCTTATAGGGTTACCAAATGGCTCCAGAAAAGGGAGGACAGATTGAGCCAGTCTAGGTTTTACCTCCATTGCTTTCAATGGAAGCAAAACCCGGACTGGATCAATGTATCCTCCTTTTTCTGGAGATTCAGAAAATGCCCACTAAATACAACTTATTATCAGTAATCCAATATTCCTATGTAACACACAGCTTAGTAAATGATTACTGTATTATATATTTTTTGTTGGGAATTCCAGATTTTAAATGATATCGCAGGGCCACACAAATTAGATTTTTGATGGAATGGAGAGAAGCAGCAGTTCCTAAGATCTGGGTCCAGATTGAACAAGTTGTTTTGGGATCCTCCTCTATGTATGTATATCTTTGGGCTCCTGAGAGAATTGATGGCAAAAAGAACTTCTTAACCCATACCTTAGACATTCTATTAAATTATGGAGTAGGGTTAATGTGCTTTTAGTTGGCAAAAAGGAATTATCTAAGCTGGCATCTCTCACAACCCTGTATAATCATGATTTGTGGTGGGACCCAAGACTATTCTAACTGTGGGAACGTAGGGGTATTCAAAGTATTGGTCACATGTATGGTAATGATACTCTCTAATCCTTTCAGAACCAGAAGGATAAATATGATATTCCCTGCATTGAGTTTTATTTCTGTCTTCAGTTACAGCATTTGCTTCTCAGTTTCCCCCTTAAGTCATGGTTAGCAGTTAAATGTTTACCTTTTGAAGAACTGAAATAAGGTGGAGCATGACAACATAAAACGATTTCTAAATTATATGATCTGCTAGAGGGGCAGGGGAACTCCAAACTGGCCTTTGAACAAAATTGGGAATCTGACCTAGGTCAGGTGTTTACTGAGCAGAAGTGGATTAATATTTATCACAATACACTTCATATTTCTGTCTCAGCTAATTTGGTTGAGCTGAGTGTGAAATCTATTTATAGATGGTACCTCCCTCCCTCTAGACTTGTTAAATTTCATTCACAATATGATAAACGATGTTGGAGAGGTTATACTAACTTTCATATTTGGTGGGAATGCCCAATCATACAATCTGTGTGGGTTGACTATTCAAATATGTTTACCTCAGTGCTTGGTTTACAGATAAATACAGATCCTGTTCTCTTTCTTTGAATTTATCACCTGATACACTCCCTCATCATGCTGTGAAAATATTGCTATCATGTATTGCTATTGTTAGAAGGGAAATTGCGAAGAGATGGAAAATGCCCTCAACTCCTGATCTCTAACTTTTGCAGAAAACCTTTTGGGATGCTTACTACTTTAGCAAACTCACAGCCTTTAGATATGGTTGAGTGGTGAAATTTGAAAAATTCTGGGACCTTTTCTTAACCTGGTATGAAAGAACTGGAATGTGTTAACTTTTATCATTATGGACATGAGCTGCTTGCTAATTTTCTTCACACATTTACTTTGTATGTTTATTTATGTATCTTTCATTAGCAGTGGTATATGGCATTACCCTTCAGTGAATGGAAAGATTTCTCTATTGGAGTATGTCAGGATCAAAGCCTGCTGCACTAACCATTAGACTGCTCCTCCACTCTGGATGGTACAGGTGTTTTGTAATCTGGGTTATTTCTCTGTAAAATGTTTTTATTAAAGAGTTTTTTAAAAAGTTCAAATAAGATTAAAGCAGAATTTGGTTCTCTTAGGTTGAATATTTCCCCATCATTGTTCCAGTCCTGGTAACTGTATCTTCACATCCATCTTTGCACTATTCTGCTCAACAGCAGTGTAAAATGTCCAGGGTTCCCATGACTTAGCTAAACACTGTTAATTCATTCAGCGTCTAGAAAAAGAAATCAATTCTACTGGTACTGAGTAGAATGCCTCTAAACAAGAGCTATGGTCCCTCAGACACTCAACAACCTTCTGAATCAGTCTGTTTTGTCAGTTTATATCACTTGTCTTCCAGAAGGTTCACCACTGCTGTCATGCTTGTCTGAGTATACGACAAACACTGCTGTGCGTAACCAGAGAAAAATGTGACTCTGCCCTTTCCAGTAAAAAAGCAGAAACCTACCGTTGCTATTATAATAAGCTCCCTAGGTGTCTAATGGAATGCTACTGGCATTAAAATATCTCCCCAAGCTTCCAAAAGTTATTGGATTTGTTTTTGACATATGATGCTATCATTCACTCTGTCAGGGTTAAAAAGTGCCATGAGAGATTTAGGAAAAAGCACATCAGAAGTTTAATGAGAATGGAATTTAAAACTGAAATAACTTTCTAATTTTTGCTGTTTTTCAAGTCACTTTCAATGGTTGTAGGTGCTTGAGGTCAACCAGCCCCTTATATTATGATTTGTTTGCATGTAGGGCAAATACCATGATACAGTGGCAGGTTATTACGAAGAGCTAAAAATGTTGTCGTGTGTAGTTTGTTACAATGAAAAGACAAAAAAATTGAAACGTCCCAAATTATTCATACAAACTAGGGGATCTAGAAAAGGATGACCAGTTTTAGACAGATGTAACTAAATATATGTTACTGATAGCGTGTATTTTGTTTCTTGACTCATCAATGCATTCAGCAGTTCTCAAATTATATTAAAGGACCATGTGACCTCAGTTCCAAAACATATACGTGTAGACACGTGGAGGGTAATTTTATAACCTTCTTTATAAAGACGGCAGGTAGTGACCACCTCTTTAACTGCAGACTATGTCCCTTTCCATATTGCCATTGCATCTTCTACGCTCCTAGCTAGAGGCCCTGCTGGCATGCTTAGATCTCATACTTAAATTACTGTACTGCAATCAAGCTATAGTAACTGATAAAAACACTCATACTGTATCTCTTGTCTGCAAAGAAAAAAAAGTTATTATCAGTTTCTTGACACTAACCTAACATGCATTCCAGGAAATGTATATTTTCTTAATTCACTTCTGGCCAGCTATTCTTCTCACTCCCTGATTCATTATCCTTGACAATCTGCAAGTTTTGTTCTTTCTTGTATAATAAAAGTCCTTTAATCACCACCTTTTAGTTCTCAGCTTCTCAATCTCTACAACGTCTGTGTTAGAACTCAGGAGCTTTACATCAGAATTTTTCTCCACCATCTGTGACATATTTTCCTCTTTTCTCATCTCACATCTTTCTCCTGCATTCATTATCTAATTACATAAGCAGATTTCAATCTAGACCTTTATAGAAGGAAAGAATATAATTGCTGAATAGGATAAAGTACTGGAGTCTGGAGTTAGACTGAGCACTGTACTTCACGTCAAAACAGAATAAGGCTAGTACTGTTTATTAGATTAATGGTATACTGCCTTTCTGTAGTGCAATCAAAGTGATTTTGTTAGGTAACTAGAGGATGGTTGGATTCTAAGTGCTTTTTTTTAATATTTAAGGGGTCAATATTCAGCTATCAACGGTGAGTGTTTTTTAGCCACTGCTGGCATTATTCGCAGAAATTCAGAGCCAGGCCTTGTCCAGGCACTGGCATTGAATATCCAGGTTTATGTAGACAGCTGTCTCTTATATGGTTAAGTGTAATTTTCAGCATTTAACCACCTAAGCAACACATCAATAAAGATAGGAATGACTTTTATGTGGTCCAATTTAACCGCTGAACTTAGGTGGTTAAATGCTGAATATTGGCACTTAACTGCCTAGGGGGGGTCTTTTACTAAAGATTAGTTTGAGTTATCTGCAGCAGGGCCCATAGGAATAAAATGGGACCTGCTGCAGATAATTCGAGCTAACCTTTAGTAAAAGACCTCCTGTGTCAACTCCACCCCCGGACCTCCCACAAAATAGTCGGCTTTGAGTCCAGTGGTCTGTGGTGATATTTAGTGGCACTAACAGGTTAAGTGCCATTGAACATCAGCAGATAGCCTTCAACAAGCAATTTAACCAGTTAGGAGCCATTTCTGGCCTGTTAGATCTCTTTGAATACTGGCCCTCCCCCACCCCCACCCCATGAGATTTTAGAATAGTAAACAGTCTCTTTTTAACTAATAATTATATCACAACTCTGTCTTCTCTGTTGTGTCCCTGCTGATATATTTGCTAATATTCCAGTTATTCACAATTTATATTTAGAAACACCTGTCCCTACTAAGCAAGTTCTCTCTTTTAACCTTTAAATTCAATATATAGCTTATATTCTAGGTATTCATCTGCTGAACCTCCATCTGCTGTTCTTCTCCTTGCCTGACAAATTAACCTTTCTCCTCTTCCTATGGGATCCTGATTCTCCTAATTCCTGCCTGAAAAAACAATTTGCTGATTGTGATGAATAAGAATTTTCAAATATAGTATGAAAAAAATCCCCGACTGACTCTGAGTATGGTAATAGCTTTGGGGGGAAGGGAGAGCATTACCCCTTGATTATTTTTATTATTCCACTTTGTTTATATTCACTACCATTTTAGGACAGCATAAATCATCGACAGCTTCATTATCCCTTTTACAAAATGCAAAGTCTCTTGTATGAATTTACCAGCACCTGGGTAAATTAGCATGGCATGACTATAAAGTCAACTGAAGGGCAAGAAACTCCAAATAATCGCACATGATTCACTTACCAGATTGCTTCATTTAAATGTGCTCAGAAGGAATCAATAGGAAAAAAAAATATCATCTAAATATGGATATATGGTTTGGAGGGAAAGCACATTTCTGCTTAAGTAACAAATACTCTGAGGGAGATAGAGAACCCTCACATGTATGCAAATGGAAAAATAGAAAACAAATTGCCTCAGTCTCTTTATTTGTTGAAAACATTATTTCAGAAGTATTTAAGCCATTAAGTTACCTGAGCTGAAAATTTCCCTCCACTCAAGGAAGAAAAGTATTCATATGGTTTCATATATTTGCTGTAGGAAAAAGGGGGAGGGGACAGGGATGGGGTTCGGGCAAGGAAGGGAAGTGCACCAAAAGATTTTACTCTGATATCTCCATGTGTACTTTACTGCATGTACTCTGCAACTGCTGTCTCGTATGGATCTTTGATGTAAAGTTCATTGAGAAGCTAGGAATTGTACCCAATATATCGATCTCTTGTCTTCCCTTCATAGATGCAGTTTGCATGCTTAGTTTGGGGAAGGGAAGGGCAAAGGATAAGAAAGCCATAATGGCAGTAGGCCAATAATTCATTAGCACCCACAACAACTGCTACTCATATACATGGCACTGACTAGGACCATCCCTTAGTTTTCAGCAGCATTATCCAATTATCCAAATAGTGCTGCTGAAAATCATTACAGACTGCCCTGGCATTAATTGAATAGTAAACTATAACAGAAACCCTAATTAGAACTTTAAAGTATTAGAAATATTCTCATTTACTCATATTGTATAAATAATTACTTTTTGTAAAAAGCTCAATAAATTTGTATAAATATTTATTTGTTGTGCTCAGTTTTTTTGATGTATTGCTGTGGACTAAAAGTCCAAGCTTTGCAGGGACACCACATTTACATCATAGCACATCCTACCTCCATCCTGATCACAATATTTAATTAATGGACAATATCCAGAAAATGATGTTAAAAAACTAATGTTCAAAAAAATATATTGAATAACAGCTACTTAGCTGAGGTAGAGATTGTGCAGGGTGTTGTTCCTCCCTGGTTTTGCTGAAAAATCAATTCCCCTGAAGACACCACTAGTCTGGTGAAACATGGCCCATGTAGGGAACTAAAATCTATGAACAGTGATTCTTTTGATCTTATGTCTTGCACGGAGTGATTTTTTTGAAAAAAGAATTGCAGTGGACAAGAACTTTGCAGAAAGAAGATCTTTGGTTCTGCACAATCTCTACCTCAGCTAAGTAGCTGTTATTCAATATATTTTTTTTTTGAACATTAGTTTTTTTAACATCATTTTCTGGATATTGTCCATTAATTAAATATTGTGATCAGGATGGAGGTAGGATGTGCTATGATGTAAATGTGGTGTCCCTGCAAAGCTTGAACTTTTAGTCCACAGCAATACACCAAAAAAACTGAGCACAACAAATAAATATTTATACAATTTTATTGACCTTTTTACAAAAACTAATTATTTATACAATATGAGTAAATGAGAATATTTCTAATACTTTAAAGTTCTAACTAGGGTTTCTGTTATAGTTTGCTAATTTTGAAATTTGAAACTGATTTTTGTTGGATACCCAGAATTGCGTTTGGTATATTAACTGAATAGTGCCAGGGTCTGAGGGTGGAGCAAGAGTGATTCCTAGAGTTATCTGATAGTAGCAGCGGTGTTCAGGTTGCTAACTAGATGACTATGCAGATAATTTAGGACAGTGAAAAGGCTGTATATAAAGAATAGAAATAAAAACAAGAAAAAAGAAACCAACTGATAACACATGTAACCCTGACTTGGGTCTCTGCTGTAATTCACAGTCAGTGATATGGGACATAGCCCCCTTTTCAGGTTCCCACTTTCACAGTGGCTAAGAAAACTTCCAAAATATTGACCCCTATAAAAGATTTAAGGGAATTTTAAATCAGAGTTCCTTAAATGTTTCATTACAAGAGCCAGATGAAATTTTAAATAACATAGAGGGATAGGGAAGGGACTCTGCACAGAGTTTGCTGAGCCAGGGGTACCTGTATGTATCCTGAGGTACTTAGCTGACAGAACACTGCTAAATAGCAATTATTCTGGACTCGTGTCTAGGGGAAGCGTACCTCTTTGGCCCAATGGCTAGCTAGCTGTGCTGGAAAAAGGAACAATGCCACAGATGGAATATATATTATTTATTATTTATTAGGTAAAAAAATAATTATATATATATATATATATATATATATATATATATATATATATATATATACTAGTAAAAGAGGCCCGTTTCAGAGCAAATGAAATGGTCACTAGCAAGGTTTTCATCGCGAGCACCCCCTCCCCCCTCCCTGGCCAACCCCTTCGTTGTTCTGCCATTGCTCCGCCCTCGAGGGCGGGGCCCGGAGCGATTATGGTGGCTTCATCACCACGAACCTTCTAACCTTTTTGAAGGAAGTCAGGGCTTGGCTTCACTGACGTCAGTGTCCTCAGAACGTTGAGGGTGAGTTTTATTATAGTATATATATATAACAGTATGTCATATATATAACAGTATGACAGTATGTTTAATCTATTGTTTGAAAAAATGTGATAGAGAGGGGCATAATCGAACGTGAACGCCCATCTCCATGGGCGTCTATGTCCGAGAATGGGTACGTGAAGGGGCGGGACAGACCATATTTTCAAAAAAAAATGGGTGCCCATCTTTTTTTTTGATAATACAGTTTGTGCTGGGCAATGCATCGGATATGTGCGGATTTGAGCTGGGCGGTTTCGTTTTCAGCGATAATGGAAACCAAAGGCGCCCAGCTCAAAAACGAACAAATCCAAGGCATTGGGTCATGGGAGGGGCCAGGATTCGTAGTGCACTGGTACCCCTCACATGCCAGGACACCAACAGGGCACCATAGGGGGCTCTTGGAACAAGTAAAAAAAAAAGTTAAATACCTCCCAAGTCCATAGCTCCCTTCCCTTGGGTGCTGAGCCCCCCAAATCCCCCCCCCCCAAAACCCACTGCCCACAACTCTACACCATTACCATAGCACTTATTTATGGCTGGAGGGGGGCACCTAGATGTGGGTACAGTGGGTTTGGGGGGGTTTGGAGGGCTCAACATTAACCACCACAATTGTAACAGGTAGGGGGGGATGGGCCTGGGTCCACCTGCCTGAAGTCCACTGCATCCACTAACAACTGCTCCAGGGACCTGCATACTGCTATGATGGAGCTGGGTATGGGATTTGAGGCTGGCATACAGACTGGCAAAAAAAGTTGTTAAAGTTGTTTTTTTCTGGTGGGAGGGGGTTAGTGACCACTGGGGGAGTCAGGGGTGGTCATCCCCGATGCCCTCCGGTGGTCATCTGGTCATTTAGGGCACTTTTTTGGGACTTGTTTGTGAAAAAAAAAGGTCCAAAAAAGTGACCTAAATTTGTGCTAAAAACAGCCATTTTTTTTATTATCAGCCAAAGGTGCCCATCTTTGCTTGGCCAATAAACACGCCCCAGTCCCGCCTTCACCACGCCTCTGACATGCCCCCGTCAACTTTGTTCATTCCCGCGACAGAGTGCAGTTGCAGGCGCCTAGTATCGGCTTTCGATTATACTGATTTAGGCGCCTTTGCGAGATGGGCGCCCATCTCCCGATTTGGTTCAAAATCTGGGCGCCCATCACTTTTGAAAATAAGGCTAAGAGTGTCTTTATACTTTCAAAAGCTTCATTGGCATCCTGATAGGGCACACATTGTTTTTAAATCTGTTTTTATAATGTTTCAGGTTTTATATGGTAATACTTCAGAATTACTTATTCAAATGTTTCCAATTTGTACTTTTCTTCATCAAAATTATGTGATTATTTTTTACTGAAATCTCCATCATTTAAGGGTAGGGGAGGAGTGGCCTAGTAGTTAGTGCAATGGACTTTGATCCTGGGGAACTGAGTTTAATTCCCACTGCAGCTCCTTGTGACTCTGGGCAAGTTACTTAACCCTCCATTGCCCCTGGTACAAAATAAGTACCTGAATATATGTAAACCACTTTGACTGTAGTTGCAAAAAACCTCAGAAAGGCGGTATATCAAATCCCATTTCCCTTCCCCTTAAGCACCATTTTGAGGCACTGTTCTCTTATTTGGCAAGTTCCATTTGGAACAACTCGTCACATAGAAATCTATTCTGAGATAAACTATATGAATCTACATAAAAAAACTTAAAACTTGTTTGGTAAATTTTAATTGTACTTCAAGTTTATATGTTTTTTTGTAATTCCTCATTTTGTTTGAGTTTTCTTTTTCTTAACCACCATGAACGTCCTGTTGGGACTAGTGTGGTCTACACATTTCTGATTATTAGATTAGATTAGAATACAGGCATGTGGGCTGTACAGGAGAGTCCCGGAGCTGCTGTAGCCTTGGTGAGTCACTCGCTTGCATTTTCCTCCCGATTGAATGCCGCAATAGAAGATGGATTCAACATAGAATCAGCTTTGTAATGCTGCAAGTGGTGATTTGACTAAACCTGTAATTGTGACTATGGATAATCAATGGGAAGCAATCAGGGCTTTGGATTTCTCATTTATTTATTTCTTTGACTATTTATTTATTTATTCATTCATTCATTCATTCATTCATTCTTGTATCCCACTATTATCCAAAAATAAATTCCAGTTCAAAAGTGACTTTCAATTTACATTTTGGTGGAGTTACAATAGTGTTGCGCAATTTGGAGAGGGCATCTATAGTTTGTGTGGTTATTTGTAGTTTGTTTGAAGTGAAGATGAAAAGGTAGTGGTAGCTTTTGTGTTCAGTTATAGAGCTTTGGTGATGTTTATTCATATAGTTTTTGAAAAAATATATTTGAAAGAAAGGTAAAGATATCTGTGATTAGCTGTAGAATTTGTTTAAGAGGTAGGTTTTCATTTCTTTTCTGAATTGAAGGAGTTTTGTGATGCTTCTTATGGTTTTTGGTTTCGAGTTCCACCATTTGGAACCCTGGTAGCTAAATCCTGCTATGTAGATATTTTGTAGATGGTGTTTTGCAGTTGGGTAGATGTAGGAGTAGGTAGTTTCTGTTTACTAGGCTGGCATTTCTTGAGGATAGTTCAATCATGTTAAGCATACATTCGGCTGCCATTCCGAATAGTATCTTGAAGATTATGATGCTTGCTTTGAAAATTATTCTTGTCTTGACTGGTAGCCAATGTAGTGTTTCAAGAAGTGGGGTTGCTCTTTTGTATTTTGATTTCTTGAAAATCAGTCTTGCTGCTGTGTTTTGGACTGTTTGCATCAATTTTAGTATGCTTTCCTTGCACCCTACGTATGCTGCATTGCAGTAGTCTAGTTACGATAGTATCGTTGATTGGACCAGTATTCAGAAAGACTTTCTAGGG
This sequence comes from Microcaecilia unicolor, assembly GCF_901765095.1. Classification (NCBI taxonomy): domain Eukaryota; kingdom Metazoa; phylum Chordata; class Amphibia; order Gymnophiona; family Siphonopidae; genus Microcaecilia; species Microcaecilia unicolor. The sequence goes on along the minus strand of NC_044033.1, from coordinate 366,087,859 downwards.
AAATAGTCTCTTATTCTTCTCAGTTTCCATAATGTTTTGAAGCATTTTTATGTACTGCTGATATTTGATTATCCAGTGTTAGATGTTTGTCGAGAATGATTCCTAGTATTTTGTTGTGTTTCAATGTGGTATGTTTTTTGGTTGATTGTGAATTTTGTGTAGGATGAAGGGTTGTGTGGGCAGTATAGTACTAGGAATTTGGTTTTGTCTCTGTTTAGTTTGAGTTTGAAAGTTGTTGCCCATTCTTCCATGAGGTCCAATCCTGTTTTTATTTTGTCCTATATGATTATGATATTGTTTTGGAAATGTATGACGATGGTGACATGATGGTTATGTCAAGTAAGCAGTATGCATGTGCATATATTGTCAATAGTGGCTTTACTGTGTTTAATTGGGGTGGTTTGAACGTGGTCCATATTGCTGCGGTGTGGTTGTCGTGTGTTTAACAGTCCTGTAGGTAGTCTGTGATGTTTATTTGTGGTTTTGTAAGGTTTGATCTTGTGTTTGTTATTTTGTTTTTGAAGTATTATGCAAGCTTGTCTGCAGTTTGTGTTGTTTCAGTTGTTGCCAATATGTTCTGGGTTTTCAGTAGTTTGTTCATGAATTCGAATATCCTATAAAATAATTTGCACCTCCAGCGTTCCATCACTGACTGGCTGCCTGGGTTTGTAGCATCGCATGACGTTAGCCAGCCTCCAGCGTTCCATTCCCCATCACTACCCCACTCTCGCATCAAAACGTAATGATGTCAGAGGGCAGAACAGTGAGAGGGAAGGGAACGCTGGAGGCGAGCTGATGTCAGGATGTTACCAACGGAAGGGAAGCCAGCCAGGCCAGCCAGAAAACGATGAGGTACAAAGGAAGAGAGAATCATGACACATTGAGGGGAGGGCAGGGCAGAGCAGAATCAATGGACATAGATGGGATGGGATGGGATAGGAGGAGAGGACAGGAGAGAAGAGAATCACTGGACACGGATGGGAGGGCAGGGAAGAGGAGAATCGCTGGACATGGAGGGGAGGGGAGGGGAGGGCAGGGGAGAGAAAAAAATTGCTTACAAGAAAGTCTTTCTAGGGCCCATTTCATTGTTGAGGAAATGGGCTGGGTTCCACTAGTTTTTTTCATATTGGTATGGTCGAGGTTCATATATGTACTGTTAATGTTCTGTTTTTGCTTTTTTTATGCTGTTTGTGCATGTTCTAATGGCTTTTCTTCATGTGGTTTTGTTTATTTCTGTTTTATTTTTGGCCCATGCTCTTTCAATTTTCCTACAGAGTTTCTTCATGAGTAGTAGTTTGTCATTAAACCAGGGAAGTGGTTATTTTGTGATTTCTGTTTTTGTTTTTAGTGTCAATATTTATGTCAATGGTGGAACTATTTACAAATAAATTAGACTCTATTTCCAGTCCTCAATACAGTCAAGAACTCACAATGAATCACCAGGGTATTCACTTGGTTGATCAGTTTAAAGATTTTCAGAACTTTAAGCTTTTATTGTTAAGAGAGAATGGGATGTTATAACATAAACTGGAATGTCTAGGGAAGTATAGTAGAAGAAATAATTTGTGTTTTTTACATTTTGCCAAGTCCCCATTGATTTCTCCCATTGAGATGTATTGAAACTACCTGCAGATAATTTACCACCGATAGCCAAGGCAATTTATCTGGATGTTTCCCCCAGAGAGGAATCTAACTCAAGGGAAGCTATAAAAACAGCCTAGGTTGGGGCTGTGAATTTGACAGAGTTTGTAGAAGAATCTGTGAAACTTATCACAGTGAAATCTACCCTATTAGTAAGCTTTTTGTTGGCACCAGACCGTAATACAGTGCTTACATTATTCACTAGATTTATGCAGGAACAACGTATGGGATCATTAATAAGAATATTTCCTGATTTTGACAGTGGCAACCCAGGCTAGGAGACATGAGTTTGTTTACCTGAGACCTAGAGTTCAGACTCTGGGTGCATCCTTTAATTTGAAATGTCCTTGTCATTTTATTATTTTTGAGAATAAGAATTTTCTTTTCTTTGATGAAACAACTCCTTGAATAGTTAAGTGTAAGAGAGAAATCTAACATTTTGGTTGCCGGCGCCACATAATCCGGATATTCATTGCCAAAGCCTGAACATGGCCGGACATTGAATATCTGGGAATAATTCCAGTGACGGTCAGAAAAATGCTGGCTGAATATTGACCCCTTAATTCTTTTTTATGTTTTTCTGGCATTCAAGAATATTATGTTTTGATGTACGATATAATAAACTAGCCGTTAAGCCCGTTAAAATGGGTGAGATTTGTAATTCTCACCTCCATGTCCAGCAAACCTCCTCTCTCCCCTGCCCTCCCCCCCATATCCAGCAGCCCTCCTGTATCCCCTGGCCTCCCCCCGTCCACCAACCATCCTCTCTCCCCTGTCCTCCCCCCATATCCAGCAACCCTCCTCTTTCCCTTGGCCTCCTCCCCTCCTTCCACCAACACTGCTCTCTCCCATGCCCTCCCCCCATGTCCAGCAACTCTCCTCTGTCCCCTGCCCTCCCCCTTGTCCAGAACCCTCCTCTCTCCCCTGCCCTCCCCTCCATCCATCATCCATGTCCAGCAGCCCTCCTGTCTCCCCTAGCCTCACCCCGTCCACCAACCCTCCTCTCTCCCCTGCTCTCCCCCATATCCAGCAACCCTCCTCTTTCCCTTGGCCTCCCCCCTCCCCACCCTGCTGTCTCCCCTGCCCTCCTCCCATGTCCAGCAACCCTCCTCTCTGCCCTGTTCTCGCCCCATGTCCAGAAACCCTCTTCTCTCCCCCCTGCCCTCCCCCCATGTCCAGCTACCCTCCTTGCCACCGCTCCCTCCCCCCTCCGTGCTGGGCCCCCTGCACTGACATGACAGCGCCTCTCACCTCCCTGTGAAAGCACTGCAGGCAGCAGTAGATCGCTCTGCTGCTGCCTGCAGTGCTTCCACACGGAGGTGAGCGGCAGTGCAGGGGGCCCGGCACGGAGAGGGGAGGGAGCGGCGGTGACGACGTCGGGGATGGGGAGTGGGGTTGGAGGTTGGTGCGCCCGTGATGTTCTTCCTTCCTCTCCAGGCTCCAGCGGCAATGGCAGCGTCTGTTTCCCTCTCTGTTCCGCCCTCTGACATCAACACATCTTGACGTGAGGGCGGGATAGAGAGGGAAGTTTCTACTGCCCATTTGCAGGTGAGTCGGTCACTTGCCATATATATGTTTGATTGCAATACATAATAATACTGTTGCACTCTTTACTGACAGAACTTCTACTATTTTGGCAGCATAGAGGCAAGACTTGTGAAGACACCGTATCAGGATCAAAAAAAGGCAAAATTGACGGTTTTTGCTCCAGAAGAAGCGTACCGTGAAACAGGTGCACTGTTGAGCAACCCAATCAAGCAAAACACTGACTCCTATGCTGCAGATAAGTTTGTTCATGTTTTCACTTTTGAATTAGAAACTACTAACATAATGTATTGAAAATTAAAATTATGAACCATACAATTAAAGAAATTGGTAAAAATATCGGAGGAGGTTTTTAGACCTATGAGAACATTTGCATGGGAATTCAAACATGTGTGGGATAAACATTAAGGAATCCTGTTCATAAGGAAAGGATCCTCAGGAGCTTAACCGAGATTGGATAGCAGAGCCAGTAGTGGGAGGCGGGGCTGGAGGTTGGGAGGCGGGGATAGTGCGGGGCAGACTTATATGGTCTGTGCCAGAGCCAGTGGTGGGAGGCAGGACTGGAGGTTGGGAGGCAGAGATAGCGCTGGGCAGACTTATACGGTCTGTGCCAGAGCCGGTGGTGGGAGGCGGGGATAGTGCTGGGCAGACTTATACGGTCTGTGCCAGAGCCGGTGGTTGGGAGGCGGGGCTGGTGGTTGGGAGGCGGGGCTAGTGCTGGGCAGACTTATACGGTCTGTGCCCTGAAGAGCACAGGTACAAATCAAAGTAGGGTATACACAAAAGTAGCACACATGAGTTGTCTTGTTGGGCAGACTGTATGGACCGTGCAGGTCTTTTTCTGCTGTCATCTACTATGTATATTTCAGTCACCAATAATACTGTTAGAATACCAAGCTTCTGAGGTCTTTTCCTCCTTTCAAAAAATGTTTATTATATGTAACTCCTGCTCTCATCAGTAATTTTGAATACATAATAATAATAATAATAATAATAATAATAATAATAAAAAACCTTAGATCATGTTAAAAATCAATCAAATAAATTTGCTGAATTACATTTCTTTTGAGAGAGAAAGTCTGACATAATATTAGTTCTGTTTCAGGCTTCATATAAACACCTCTAGGATCAGCCAGTTTTTTTAGTTCATAACAGGATAATGAAATGTTGTATCTATGAATTTGCTCTGGAAAAGGAACTACTACAATTCCTCTGTGACTTACAAAAGCCTGATTGACCCACCTCTGAAATTAAGTACTGCCTTATCAACTTAGTGACATCAGTCTATCCCCTTTAGGATCATAGATATCAATCTTCTAAGATTCTGTTTCTAATCTTTACAGCTAAAGCCTGGCTAATCCTTTGTATGGCATACCCTAAATGATTTTTCAATTCGTTCTTTTCAGTATGCTTATTCTCTCTTTCTCGCAGACCAGCTTTTAGTCCTCAAAAAGGAAATTTTCACCATATGCAAACCGGACAGAATAATCAAACAGTATCCTTTATTATTGAGCCACAACTATGAAAACTCTAAACATCTCACTTTTCTAAATAAACATGATTATCCTTTGGCAGAAAAACACTGAAAAGGCTGAAATCATGATTGCAGACTTTTCTGGAAGGAAGAAGTAAGTTATAGTTTGTGAGCAGAAGGTGTACCATATAGTTTACCAGTAAATAGAGAAAAGAGTAATGTTGCATTTCACTATGCTGAAAGCTTGGACAGTTGTAGGAGATTTCTCATTTCAAAACTGTCTTGAATTTTGCAAATCAGCTTTTTTCTTTTCTGTTTTTTTTCTGAGAGACTGACTGATCAATTACTGTACACCAGGCACAATTTTGGTCGCCATGTATAAAATGCTGTTCAATTAAATTGTGACACGTACTTCAACAGAAACTCTTTTAGTCTGACTAGCAAACTATTTTGCCAAGCTGATACAAATGCTTTTGGCGAATTCCATAGTACATTTCATTCTTCTTATTGTGATAGTCCATTATGTCCTCTTCGTGTTGTGTTCTTTTATTTATTTATTTATTATTTGTAGCATTTGTATCCCACATTTTCCCACCCATTTGCAGGCTCAATGTGGCTTACATTATGCCGTAATGGCGATCGCCATTTCCGGGTCGAGAATTACAAATGATGTTACCTTAAGGTGCATACATGGTAAAATATGATACAATTTGATATTGCATAGAGGTTCCTGAGTGAATTATAGCATAAGTTGGATAGTCAGCTATAGAGAGTTCGTTTCTGGCATAAGATATAAAGTGATAGTGCGTGTTGTGTAATTTTCATTAGTAGTCATTTGGTTATCAGTCAGGTGTTATCAGACAGGTATTATGTCCTGTTCGTGTTGTGTTCTTTTTTTTTTTTAAGTAATCATAGACTTTGCATTGCACCTTATTAATAGATGGACCTTTTTGGAGAGCACCACCTCCAGAAAGCAAAACTTAAAGCTTCATAGATAAAAGATTTCTATTGCAGGGCCACTGAGAAACAAAACAGGGTCCATAGCAAACAATCTTAAGAGCTCTGCTACCGCCAACCCCTGCCCCCATATGCTAATGTAGGTCCAGGCAGTTAAGGAAGGAGCCTCCAGGCTAGACCTTGGAACTGCTAAGGATGGCTGAGGAAAAGATTTGATACCTCATCGCCAGCAAGGTCTTTCTTCGATAGAGTTGAAACCTACATGGCCCATGTTGGGTCAATGAATAAAGGACCAGTGTTTAGCCCAACCTTGAGGGCCTTTAGTGCTGTTTTTCTTCATGCACTAATGCTGTTATTAGTGTGCAGCCATTAGCAAAAATTAGCACATGAGCACTTAACACCACTTATTTTGGGGGGGAGGCAGTAAGGGTTCATGCGCTAATCCTGAGCTAATTAGCGTATAGCAATGCTGATATGCTTATTAACATAGAAATGCCAACTTTCTAGCCCAGACATGCACAAAATATTTTTAGCACATTGGTAGTATGCACATTTGAAATTTACCACAGGACGTCTCAGTGCTCCCCACGGTAAACCCTTTTAAGCTTTGGTAAGCATGTGTTAGTGTTTACTACAGCCTAGTAAAAGGACCCCTTAGTATGGAAGACCAATTATTTTAAAGTTGTTATGAAGTTGTCATGAACAGTAACTCGATATTTCTTCTGCTCTTCATGAGCCAAAACTTTAATTCAAATGTGAGCAGAAAAAGCTATTAATTTTTAATACCTCATCATTTATGTATCTTGCTGCAATGTTAGTTGAACCATTCAGGTTGAAAGAAAAGACCTAAATTATTTAACTATAGAATTTAAGATTTTTGGTCATGGATAAATATCAGCATTTCATTTAAATTCCTGCCACAGTGCTTGAAACTACCCAAATATTCAACACTTACCACTTTTCAGATATCAGAACCACGATTATCCAGATAGTGGTGCTATTCAGTGATTTCTCCCGGACAACCATCTGAATTATTTAGGTTGACATTCTGGAGCTGTCACCAGGTAATGCCTGGATGTGCCTGGGCTACACCCCAGACCTCCCTGGTGCTATCCAGACAGTGCCGAGATGGTCTACAGAGACTCTCAGACACAGTATCCAGAAAATATCTCTGAAAATCTAGGGATGGCCTAAATCAGTGGCACTTATCCTGGTGACAGCACCTGCTATTTGGATAAATAGTGTAGAATATTAGGTGATTAATTTTTATTCCAGATTGGGGGTGCTCCAGAGCAGCGAAGGAGATGGTAGTCTAAAGTGTGAGCTCCTCCACCTCATGGCCTGAAACTCAGTGTTTTAGACCTTTATAAGATATTTTTACCATTAGCCACAGATAGCTTACTATATTGTATGAACATGTCATCTAACAAAGTGACTAAGGCAAATTCTCCTTATACTATTGTGTCTGAGCTGCTAAGCTTCAATATTGCCCCAGAGTCTCTGCTTGAAGAGCTGTGAGAACTGCAGGTTGTAGTAAATGCCAACAAAACAGTCACAACAAGGGCGACGGAAAAAAAGGGGGGGGGGGGGAACAGCAGATGATGTAGAAACTTCCACTTTATTAAACAGTCCAAGCAATTTTGGAGGTGCTTTCACAGACAGTTCATAAGGACTAACCCTTGATTCAGACATTGAACATATTAACACTTTTCTAGTTGCATCAACATACATCCAATTTAAGTGACTCCTGAAGAAGGCCCCTATGGGCCGAAACATGGCTTGTGTCGAGTCCTGGATGTTTAATAAAGTGGAAGTTTCTACATCATCTGCTCCCCCCCCCCCCTTTTTTCCGTCACCCTTATTGTGACTGTTTTGTTTGTACGGCTACAAGGGTTGCTGTTCTTCTATATTTTGGTTGTGCCCTGTAGTAAATGCCAACCATGCTGCTAGCTAGGAAATTATTCCTTAGCTTTGTTTCAGTTGAACCCTGTGAATTCATACAATGAAAGTATTTAATATTCCTATCATTATTCCTTCTGCCTTTCTTCTAATGTAACATATTTAGATCTTTAAGTTAGTCCTCATAGCATTTGTATGATAGTATCCCAGTAGGTCAATTTTTTAGGATAAAGTGTCTATGTAGTGGAACTGAGGATTTTAAATTACGATCTAAAACCATGATGGAACACTTCACCCAGCAGGGATACCCACAGTCTATGGTTGTTGCTTATAAGTGAGCTTCGAACACCCAACACTGCTGGTCATTTTTAAAAGCACAATCTGTAACTTCTAAGTCTGGTCCATGTTGAAGGCTAACTTGTGTTCTTCCATGATAAGATGAGCTGTTACTAATTGAGTGGTATGCTTTGTTAAACCTGATTTATCTAGTTTAGAATAGGTCAGTATTTTACCTGTCTATTTAGCTTTGATGATTTTGTTGTGCTCAAAGGATTTTTAGTTGCATTTATATATATATATTATTTTTTATAATTGAATAAAGAATGTGTCATTGATCTTTTGAATTTAGCCTTTATTAATTCTCATAAGCTTTATGACAAAGACCACTGAGAGTCCTCTGGACTGACTCCATCACAGTACTAGTATCTGTATAGAAAGCTGTACTTGTTAACCACCGGGGGCTAGATTCTATGCTTGGTGCCTTAAAAATCAACGTGGAAAAGCAATACATCTAGGTGTATTATGTAAAGTATGCCTAAATTTTATAGACTCAGCTTAAAGTTCCACATGGTGTATAGAATATGCCAAGCAGCTCTCCACACAACCAAATGTAGTCACATCCATTTAGGCCATGTTTTACTTTGCGTAAATTCTGAAATCAGTGCTGACTAAGCATATTCTATAATCAGTGCCTAGATATAGGTACAAATTATAGAATAAGCAAGCTTAGTTGATATTTCAGCGCCATTTACACCAACAAAAAAGTGGAGCAAATCCTAGCATGTAGATTTATCTTGTCCCCTGAGCCCTCCAAAACCCATCTAAAACCTACTAACCCCCACTGTACACCACTGCAATAGCCCTTACGAGTGAAGAGGGCACCTATATGTGGGAACAGTAGATTTTTGTTGACTTTGGAAGGGGTCACAGTTTCCACCACAAGTGTGACAGGTAGAGGGAGATAGAAACCTGAGTCCCCCACTCCATACTGCAGTACACTACACTACTCCAGGGACCTGTATGCTGCTCTAATAGACCTTACTTTAACATCTGAGGCTGTCATAGAGGTTGGTAAGTCATATTCTTATTCACATTTTGGGGGGGTGGGAGGGGGTCAGTGACCACCGTGGGGGTATTAGGGGGTCACCCCTAATTTCCTCCAGTGATCATCTGGTCATTTAGGACATTTTGTTTTTGCCTTATTCATTATAAAAACAGGTCTAGCTCAAAATGTCTTAGCTGTAGTCCTGGATGGTTTTGTTTTGTTCCATTATAGCTGAAAAACCGCAAGTTGTTAGGAACACCTAAATTCTGCCCTTAACACTCCCCTGACATTCCCCCTTGAAATTTGGATGCACTGCAGAAGAATAGCATAAAAAAAACATCTGAAAAATAGGTTTTGAAAAAACTGATTTGGATGTTTTTGTGAGAAAAACATCCAAATGCTGCTTTATGCCACTACTTAGACATTTTCCACTTTCAAAACTGAGCCCCATTGTGTATTTGGATTTTCAGAAAGCAATTGACAAAGAGGGGCATTTTCGACATGCGGTCTAAGTCTGACTTTGGATGTTTTGTGAAAATGTCCAAAATCCGAGTAGGAGAGAAGGTCATTTTCGAAAGAGAAAAACATCTATCTTGTTTTTGAAAATACGGTTCTGAACAATGTTTTGTGATCTGGACGTTTTGGTTTTTGGTACATTTTCAAAAAAAAAAAATGTCCAAGTGCAAAACTCACAAAATCAAGCCATTGGGATGTAGGAGGAGCCAGCATTTTTAGTGGACTGGTCTCCCTGACATCCCAGGAAAGCATTAGGGCACCCTAGGGGGCACTGCAGTGGACTTCATAAAATGCTCCCAGGTACACCATTGCTCCCTTACCTTGTGTGCTGAGCCCCCCAAAACCCACCCAAAACCAACTACCCTCAACTGTACACCACTACCATAGCCCTTATAGGTGAAGAGGGCATCTATATGTGGGCATAGTGGATTTCTGGTGAGCTTTGGAGGGCTCACAATTTCCACAAGTGTAACAGGTAGGGGAAGGTAGGAGCCTCGGTACACCTATCTGCAGTGCACTGTACCCAACACAAGACTACTCTAGGGACCTGCATGCTATTCTAATGGACCTGAGTATAACATCTGAGGCTGGCATAAAGGTTGGTAAGTAATGTTTTTCATCACATTTTGGGGGATGGGAGGGGATTAGTGACCACTGGGGGAATAAGGGAAGATCATTCCTGATTCCCTCCTGTGGTCATCTGGTTATTTAGGGCACTTTTTTGTGCCTTATTCGTAATAAAACCAGGTCTAGATCAAAATATCTAAGTTTCAGTCCTGGACACTTTGTTCCATTATGGCTGAAAAACATCTAAATCACCCAAGTTCCACCCTGAACATGCCCCTGGCACTCCCCCTTGAGATTTGGACGCACGTCTGGCAGACTTCAGAGAGAAACATCTAAAAATAGGTTTCAAAAATGCTGATTTGGATGTTTCTGTGAGAAAAACGTCCAAATGGAGACATGCCACTTTTTGGACGTTTTTCTCTTTTGAAAATGAGCCCGAAAGTACCTCATGGAGGACTCCTGAGGAAATTAAAAAGACATAGGAGGCAGTGTTATATTGTGGATTAACTGTTTAAATGATAGGGTGGTCAATATTTTCAATGGAGAAAGGTAAATAGTGGGGTTCCCCAGGAATCTGTGCTGGGAACACTGCTTTTTAACACATTTATAAATGATCTGGAAAGAGGAATAATGAGTGAGGTTATCAAATTGCTGACCACACAAAGTTATTCAAAGTTGTTAAATCAATGATCAGAATTAAAAGTACTTGATTACCACCCATAGAGTAGCTCTTCAGAGTGGTTTACAACAAGACAGAAAAGAAATACATCAATGCATAGGAAAGGGAGAGTCGGGAAATAAGGCCTCTAGAGTGGCATTACCCAAATCTGTCCATCAAGTGGGTGAGAAAGCAGCACAATTGTATGCATCATTGAACAAAAATATATTTAGGCCTGATTTAATTGTGGCATAGGACTCTTCTAAGCATAGGGTGGAAGGGAGAGCATTTTAAAGAGCAGATCCTGTCATGCTAAAGATTCTGGCATGGATGAACTCAAACAGAAACAATAAAAGGCAAAGATATGCCACAGAAATAGCAAACCAAAAAAAAAAAAAAAAAAGCAGATTAAAAAAAAATGGAACAGGAGGATAACAGAAGAAGTGGTTTATTACAAGAATGAACGAGTAGTAGTGAAGTGAGGGACTGAGAAGATGTTTGACATACCGGTAAGCTGGTGAATAAGCTACTAATTGTGTTATTCTTTGAATTTAGAGTCGCCAGCCACAAAATTAGAATTACCACGGACCCTGAAGCAGGACAATAAAGTATTTGAGTCTGAAACCTGGGCCAGTGTCGGCAGTGGAAAGAGATGGAGTGGCGACAAGAAAATATCGTGACTGATAAGTGGTGTTTTCACCTAAAGCTATGTAAAGCTACTTACAGATTGAATATTTAACCGAGAGGTTTTTGCCAATGATGACAGAGAGAACTCCTTGAAACTGTTGCGCTGTATAGCCAAAAATTTGGAGTCTGTTGAGGCTTTTCCTCTGGTATAACATAGTTGTTATGTCAAGTGCATGGTTAGGTTTTAAGAAGTTATTACAAGGTTACCCAACGTGGCCACGTTTTGCCCTCAGGTTGCGTCAGGAGTACAAAAAACTACAAAATAAAACTACATAATGAATAAAACATAAACAGTAGCACCTTCATTAGCTAATCTGTTTATGGCATGTTTTGAAGAGAAATTCTTGCAAAATAACAATTTCACAGAGAATATTATGCTTTGGCGAAGATACATTGATGATATTTTTGTGGTCTGGACTGGTAGTGAATCACGGTTGATGGATTTTTTTCAAATGGCTTAATACAAGAGATAGCAATTTGAAATTTCAGGTTAATTTCAGTAGAAAGGAAATTTCATTTTTAGATATTAAAATTCAGTTAGAATCTGGTAGATTTATTACTTCACTATATAGAAAACCTACTAAGAACAAATTCCTACATTTTGATAGCTGTCACAGTCATGCCTTAAAGTGTAATCTTCCTTACAGTCAATTTTTAAGAGTAAAAAAATTAAGTTCAGAGGATCGTGATTGTAAAGGGCAAATAGGAGAAATGACTTATAGATTTATGCAAAGAGGCTATCCTGTAAATATATTGAAAAAGGTATAAGAGCAAAACAGGTACAAAGAAAAGACCTTTTGCAGAATAAGTAAAAGAAAAATAATGACCAAAAAGTTATTTGCACTTTATATTATGATTATATATCTTCTGATATCATTAAAATATTAAGATCTCATTGGCCGTTGATCCAGAACATTCCATCTTTTGCAAATAAAGAATTGTTGATAGCGTACAAAAGAAATAAGAATTTGAAGGATTTTTTGTCACCATCAGCATTACCAGTCCCACCTTGTAAGGATAGAGTAAGGGGTCATTACCCATGCTTAAATTGTTCCGTTTGTCCGGCAATCTGAAAATAAAATGTTTTGAACACCCTGTTACAGAAAAAAAATATCAGTTAAAACATTACTCAAATTGTAAGACTTCACAAGTAATATATGCAGCAATTTGCCCATGCTGGCTTATCTACATTGGTAAAACTATAAGATCATTTAATAAGTGCATTTTAGAACATAAAAGCGGAATAAAAAGAGAGGTATTAGATAAACCTTTAGTGGCACACGTGTGAATTTAATTTTAACCAGTTAAGATTTTTAGTTCTTTTAAGAATATATTCATATTGGAGAGGTGGAGATGCGAACAAATTGCTATTGCAAGCTGAACAATGTTTGATTTATAAATTTAAGACTGTTAAACCTTTTTGGTTGAATCAAGAAACTAATCTCTCAGTGTTTTTATAATAATACCAGCAGATTTTCAATATGTGCTGCTCAATCCAATGTTTGTTAGAATCAGCCACCTGGTGGTCAGTATATGTCACTGCATGTATCCAATGCATGTTCTACATTGTTTGCCTGGAAATGTCATGTGACAGAATTCTTTTTATAAAATTATCCCTGATTTTTAAGGTCTTCACTGGTCTGTTTTTCAGATGAACATAGTATTTAATATACACTTTTGTTTGGATTAGTGGGTTCTTGTTTTGGCGTTCTGTTTGACCTTTGAACTCTCAAAGGGGAAGGGAAATAGGATGATATACTGCCTTTCTGAGGTTTTTGCAACTACATTCAAAGCAGTTTACATATATTCAGGTACTTATTTTGTACTAGGAGCAATGGAGGGTAAGTGACTTGCCCAGAGTCACACAGAGCTGCAGTGGAAATTGAACTCAGTTCCCCAGGATCAAGGGCCACTGCACTAACCACTAGGCTACTCCTCCACTCAAAGGGGATACTTAAAGGACCAATCAGAGCCTCTGTTATAATGCTGCCAGTCAACATAGCATTGGGAAGTCTGCTGAGCAAGCTTGGGATATTGCTTCAGACTTAAGAATCACTTATGTAAGGTAGGATATAAGATACTTCATATGGAATTTAGATTGTGGTGTGTACAGTTTGAAAAGCTTGGCTTGCTTTAAATGTATGTTTTATCAGTGCAATTTCAAGTCAGTTACTTTTTCTAAGCCAGTTGCTCTATGCTCCATGTCTGTTTGAAATTTGTGTAACCTGATCAGCCTAATGCCGTTAGCTTTAATATTTAAAGGGGGGTTAGTATGTTGCAACAGTTATGATTGAAATAGATGATTGCATATCTACCGATTCAAATATTAGTAACGAGCACTGGATTACATGCCAGATGTACTGTTTCTCAATTGGGATTGCTAAATTCTTTCTAATGATACAATCATCAGGGTATATGTGGTTGCAACAGTAATGATTTAAATAGATGTATGTATATCCACCCATTCAAATAGCAGCCTAGAGCGCCGGATTGCCTGTGAGTTTTGCTGAGTACTTCTGAATAAGCATTGCTACATCCACGGCAAAGTTTTTTCTAATGACACAATCATCAGGGTAAATGTGTTTGTTACAGAACAGTAAGCACGTTTGGTTTGTTCCAACAGTAACAATTTCAATTGATGTTTGTATATCCACCCATTCAAACAGCAGTAATGAGTGCTGGATTGCCTGTGAGTTGTGATTAGTGCTTCTGAATCAGTTTTTTTCATGGACACTGTGTAGTTCTTTTTAATGATATCATCATCAGGGTAAATATGATTGTCACAGAACAGTATGATGTTTTCAAGTAGTGTTCACGCTAAAGTTAATTTCTATTAATTTCTATTGATTTGAGTTGCTATCTATCATTAGAACATGGAAACCCATCTAATAGGTATTTTTCACTGATTCTTACTTTTAACAAAAAATTACTAAATATGAAGTGAATATTAATTTCAATGTTTTTAGATCATTGAATGTGCATAAGAGAAGGCGATTGAGACCAAGCATTGTGAGATTTTATTTATTTTTATTTATTTTATTTTGTATTTTTTAGGTGGTTGTATGACTACTTTTAAGGGTTCACTTTGCTTTATACCCCTATTAGGTAGGTGATACTTAGTATCATTCAGTTATTTTAGTGTTGTATATCTCCACCTATCTGTCTTATGCAGTTCTCTTGATATATATTTTATGTTGATATTATTTTTTGTTGGTATCTTATGTCTTGTATTAAAATTATTATTTTATTGCATGCATACTTAATCTGAACGTTTTTAACTGATATTGATTTGATATATTTTATTGTATTATGTTTTTAGATATGATGTCTTTATCTTATATGATTTGATTGTGTTTTTAGATATGTTTTATTATAATATATATTATGTGATGTTTATGTTGTATTCATTATGTATTTTTATTTTGTAGTTTTTGTACAGTATGGATGAAGTCAAGACAAATGGTTCAAAATCACTAGGCTGTTACACAGGGTTGAGCAAAGAGATGGGTAGTAGGGTATCAACAGGTTTGAGAAGTATAGGGGAATACCAGAGTGGTGCATATCATGCATCAATGAGAGTAATTTAAAATAAATTGTGTGAGATTCTGAGAGCCTGTGTTCTTCAAATAGAAAGGGGGGGGGGGGGGGTAATATCATATTTCTTTGATCCTGTGATTAACTTTACTGTCACATTTTGCATGATTTGGAGATGATGAATGTCTTAGACTTGGGTGCCATGCAGCAGAGAATTAGAGTAATCTAGATGTGTTATAATAAATGTGTGGGTAATATGCAAAGCACCACTTCATCAAAGAGATGTACAGAATATATTTGCTTGAGTTTGTAGAAACTATTCTTGATGGTGCTGGAGATTTGCATTTGAAAGTTCACAATATAATCTATGAAGGTGTCTAAAATCTTTGTAGAGGGTGTAAAAGTTATGTGTATTCCTGAGAAGATTGTGAAAAATTGCAAGAGGACCTTATGAGACCTAGAGACTGGACATCCAAATGGCACATGACATTGAATGTGAGTAATTGCAAAGTGATGCATATTGGGAAGAGGAACCCAAACTTATAGGTTCCACATTAGGATTCACCGCCCAGGAAAAAGATTTAGGTGTTATTGTTAATGATACATTGAAAGCCTCTGCTCATTGTACAGCAGCTAAGAATGCAAATAGAATGTTTAGGAATTAGCAAAATAGAAATGGAGAACAAAAGTGCAAATATTATAATGACTTTGTATTGTTTCATGGTGTGACCACACCTTGAATATTATGTGCAATTTTGGTCACTGCATCTCAAAAATGATATGACTGAATTAGAAAAGGCACAGAGAAGGGCAACAAATTTTTTTTTATTTTGTTACATTTGTACCCCATGCTTTCCCACTCATGGCAGGCTCAATGTGGCTTACATATTGTATACAGGTACTTATTTGTACCTAGGGCAATGGAGAGTTAAGTGACTTGCCCAAAGTCACAAGGAGCTGCCTGTGCCTGATGTGGGAATTGAACTCAGTTTCTCAGTTCCCCAGGACCAAAGTCCACCACCCTAACCACTAGGCCACTCCTCGATAAAGCAGATAGGAAACTTCCCTATGAGGAAAGGCTAAAGAGGCTAGGAGAAGAGAAAGGTGAGGGGAGATATAATAGATGTCTATAAAATACTGAGTAGAGTGGAGTGGGTGGATGTGAATCGCATGTTTACTTTTTCCAAAAATACAAGGACTAGAAGGCACGCAATGAAGCTACTAAGTAGTAAACATAAAACAGATTGGAGAAAATACTTCTTTTACTCAAACTGTAATTATGCCCTGGAATTTGTTGCCAGAGAATGTGGCAAAAAACAAACAAACCCCAAAATCAGTTAGCTTTGGAAGCTTTAAAATGGAATTGGGAAAAGGCACTGCTTATTCATGGGATAAGCAGCATAAAATCTGTTTTACTCTTTTGGGATCTTGCCAGGTTGTTGTGACCTGGATTAGCCCTATTGGAAATAGGATACTGGGCTTGATTGACTTTTGACCTATCCCAGTATGGCGATGATTATTTACTTATGCTTAATATGTAAATGTTATAAATCCTAGCATTAGACAGGAAATACTATAAAATGAATGGATAAGTTGAATAATGATGTTGATGAAACTGATTGGAACAAGATAAGGCAGGCAATTCCTTTCATCTCCATTTCCAGCAAGGTAGTAGAAATGATAGTGGAATTACAACACCATAGACATCCTGCAAGGTTTCAAAGACAGTTTCTTCACTGTGCTGATGAGGCTGTGATTCCCAAGGGGATCATCTACATGTATAGTGAGCATACGGCAAGAATTTAAGAGAAAACTGAAACTGAGATCCATGAAAGCTTTGCTAGCATTTTCTCCTGACTCCATGTCTCAGTTTTCTGATCTGATGAAAGGATATTGACTATCACAAAGTCAATCATTATGAAGAAAGGCTTAGCATTATGAGGAAAGGCTTGGCTTAGAGAAGAGATAGTTGAGATGACATATAACCAAGCTTTAAAAATCCTGATCGTAGAGGAATGGGTAAAGAACAGTGGCGTAGCTACATGGGGCCTGGGGGACCTGGGCCCCTGCAGATTTGGCCCTGGACCCCCCTGTTGACGACCCTCTCGACCGCCCCCCTAACCCCCCTCCCTCCTGTCAGAAACAGAAGGAAGCCTTTTGAAGGAAGAAGAGGGCCTCGGCTGGCGGGGGTTGGGGTCCCCCGCCAGCAGAGGTAGGTGACGGCAGTTTGGCAGTGGTAGGGGGGTCAAGACGGTCATCAGCAGGGGGGGGCAAAGTTGGTGGTGGCGGCAGCAGCGGGTTGGCAATGGTGGGGGGGTTGGCGGCACCGGGAGGGGGCTAAAATGTGCCCCCTCACCTCGGGCTCTGGACCCTCCTCCTGCCGAAGTCTGGCTACGCCCCTGGTAATGAAGGAACAGTTGTTTGACCATTCAAATATTATTAACACAACACATACTTCACGAAACCAATAATAATTTTAAAATAAATCAGAGCAAGTAATTTTTCACTCAATACACAACTAAGCTATAGATATTGTTACTGGAAGATGTTGTCAAGGCAGTTAGGATACCTGGGTTTAAAAAGAGTTAAGACAAGTTACTAAATCAAAAGTCTCCTTCTTAGCTATATAGACTTGTGAAAACTACTGCTTATCTTTGGGTATGAACCACGATAAATAGATCAAATTACTACCTAGCGATTTTTGCACGTTAAAAACGTTTGAGCTAAAACACAGTAAAAGTACGTCATTCAAACAATACAATTAACAATGTGTCAGAATTTCACAGTGGCTGTGAGTGCTCAAAGTATCTATCCCCAGCTTTAACATAGGCCTTCAGTCACTTTGGGAAGTCTGTATCAACCTTGTTGATCGACCCTGTGGCAGGCTGTCCCAGATCGTCTGCAACATTTCCTTGGGTCAGTGATTGTTTGAGGCTTTGAGTGGAGCTTGTGATAGGCCTCCAACATTGCTTCCTGGAGAAAACTCTGTCACTATGATGTCATTAATAGTAAGCTGGCACCCTTTTTTTCCAAATAATGGTCGTTTTACAGTATAAACATTTTTGAATGTGTAAAAATTGCTGGATAGTCCTGCTAAAAAGTCTGTAACTTCACCATGTGTAAAGAGAACCTCATTCTACTCTGCACATAAATATAGATATTAAGGGAGATGTTTCCTTTCCTGAATATGGTTGGTCCCTTGCATATATCAATTATTGGCACTAATTAGATGCAATTGGGGATTATGCATGTAAAGTTAGGTGCATGATCTATGCATAAAATGTATGCATGGCTCAAAAAAGGGGACACGGAAATGGGAGGGTTATGGGCACTTTGGGGTGGATCAGAGCATGGTTTTAAGTTGCATGCATAATTATAGAATAATGGTGCTCCGTGCATAAATTTACGCACAGGCAAACCTAAATTTACATGCAACCTGTCCGCGTAAGCATTTATTTTATAAACCGAGCACAGCTTATAGAATACCAATTAAGCGAGCTTTTTTCAGTGTCAATTGTTTAGGCACCATATTAGCCCTTACATGCTATGAATATTGGTAATCCTTTTGGTATAAATCTAGAGCAATGAAACTATGTTCTCAGAAGCAAATTAACAGATTTTCTCCTTGGTTTTCACTTCAAGTAATTCTGATCAGCTGTTGTTGTTTTGCTTCATATATTTTGCATTGGTTTACATGTCATCAAATAACTACGCAGTTACAATGGAGAGATACATTTAAAATTTTGATTCTTTTATTTCTAGAAAGCCTCACGGTAGATTTTCTCCTTTCATGTTCTGCTGTAGGCATATCCTTCAACAGCTGCTACCATTTTTTCCCAGCGCAGTATTTGTTCACATTGGGATGAGAAAAGGAATTTTACATTTTATTATGATTCTTTTATTAGTCTGGCATTTTTTTTTTTTTTTGGCGATGAGCTTCTTGTTGAATCTTTTTACAATATATTTCCAGTCACTTGAAATATCCAATTTCCATTGTTTCATCATAGAGACTGCTTTAGCACCTATGGATGAGTGACTATTAAACAAGAGGTAATGAGCTATGCCTTCCTTCTGAAGTGCAGCTGAGACAGAATAATGTCGATGAAAGGAGATGGTAATAAGCTAGTAATATACTAGAACTTACATTAACCCTCTCCCCTTTTCTTGTGTTTTAGAGCAATTGATTTTAAAAAATTGTCTTTCAAATATTGTAATTCAAATGGACTTATCCATATAGTAGTTGCTGCCACTGAACAGGTAAGTCTCCTGTCTGTGGATTTTCAGTGGCACTATATGGAAAGTGATGTTGATGATTTCCTGTGACTGCTCCGGCACTGTTTGTATAGTGCTGGGGTGGACTGCAATCATTTCTGGCAGCTATATAAATAGCAGTGATTTTCAAATGCCCTCCATGTAGTTACGTTTGTTGAAGATAACAAATGTGGATTCCCTATTTCACATAGGGAATCAATGTTTGTATTGAAATAATATAAATTTTGGAATTTACAGATACCCCAATGTATTTCTAAGTTCCCGCTGGAGGGGAAACTGTAAATATTGGTCTGCCCCTTCTTACTCCCAATGTCTACCGCCCTGGCATTTGATTCTCCTACCCCCAGATAGAAAGCCACTCCCCTCTCTATTGCGGTCCCTTCAATGGCAACACCTCCATAACATCTCCCTAAGGACTTCCCCTGACAACTTTCTCCTGATGACAACCCCAGATGGAAGCCCCCTAAAGCATTTCTCCGTGGCATCCCTCCCTACACCAGTGGGCAAGCACCCACTGTGTGATTCCAACCACCAAGGACCCTAATTCCCCTTGACACTTTGAGATTGATATTTAAAGCAATTTAACTGGGCAAAAGAGGTTCCTGACTGGTTAAATTGCTTGCAAGGGGCTATCCGTGGAATTCAGGGGCACTTAACTGAATAATACTGTCCCCTCTAATTACCTAAATTGAAATTGGCTATGTTGTAGGGGTGGAGTTGGGGTAGAGTTCGCATTTAGAGTTGGTTGATTATGAATGTTTTCATGGAAACCACCTAGTTATAGATGATGTATACGTTTTTAAAATAAATAAATTTGTGGTTAAGTACTGTTATTCAGCACAACAGGATAAGGTAACTGAACAAATGAGATCACATAAAACACAGTCCTACTTTTGTCTGGTTTCACTTATCTAGTTAAGGGCTGAATATTGGTGCTTAACCATTTTTCGCAAAAGCATTTTTCCATACCCTAGCTCAACCCTTGTCCTAACAAAATTTGATTACTGCAACCCTACGCAGGACTTAAAGGGGATCCCCTCAATAAACTACAAACTGTTCAAAACACTGCCACACATCTCATATTCAGACTATCACACTCCACCAAAGCAACCACCATTCTGTACAATTTGCATTGGCTGCCAATAAAAAATAGAATATTATTCTAGTTATGTACCTTCATTCACAAAATTTTGTATAGTTCATCCCCAATATGCATGAACTACTCATTGTGATGCCTCTAAACCATTGAGAGCCCTTTTCACAAAGGAAGTACCGTCGGGCTACCACAGCAGTCCCGTGGTACTTCCCACCTCCAGCACACCATCATATCCAGCGCTACAAAAATATATTTATTTTTGCAGTGTGGGTGTGTACCCATCAGTAATCCAGTAGTGCCTCATGTTGCCCAGTTACTGCTGGGTTAGTGCAGGTGCCCTTACCGCCACCTCAACAGTGGACCATCAAGAAATCCCAAAAATGTCATGGTGGGGTTTTGAAAGTTTTATCAAACAAAAAACATTTCAGCAAAACCATAAACTTAGGAAATGACAATTCAGATCGGATATAAGAGAGAAGGGAATTCCAGAGTGAGGGATCAGGAAAATAAAACACTAATCCAGTGCAATTGCAGGAAAAGAGGGGTAACGTGGTCATATTATTGGGCCTTACACAAAAAGCGCGCTGCAGAATTATGTAAATGAAAGAAGAGCAAGATCTGTGGGTGATTATATCTAATTGTCTTAAGATGTCCAAAAGATAGAAAAGGTGATGGCAACAACTAGAAGGATGTTTGGATGCACCAGTGATGTAGCTACGGGGGGCCTTGGGGGCATGGGCTCCCCCAAATTGTATCCGGTGCCCCTGGTTTGGCATGCTCAGTTTCATTAAAACCAAGTATGCATACAACTTAAGGGAAAGCAGGGCAGGTAATGTGAAGAGAACAGAGCTGGAGAAAGGGTTCAGCTGGCAGGGGTTGGGGACCCCCGCCAGCCAAGGTATGTGGGGTTGCGGCAGGGATGCAGGCCAAACAGCCCCCCCCCCCCCCACCCCTGGGATTCACAGGGAGAAAGAGAGGTAATAGTGCCTCTGTATATAGTAAGTATTTTGGTCAGACCTCATTTGGAGTACATTGTACAGTTCTGGAGATCACACTTTTAAAAATATATAAACAGGATAGATTAAGTCCAGAGGGTCTTCAGCATAAAGCATTTGGAGACAGGAACTTTATTCATCACAATCTCTCCATAAAACCATACGATGACCCAACATGGCCATTTTTCAAGGATGTGTCTCAATCAGGGGTCCAGATAATCTATAAAGACTTTCCAAATGCAATCCCTAACAACACCCTCTCCAAATGAAATTATGCAATGTGACACCCTCTCTGGAGAAGTCCTCACACTTTAGAATCCATGCCCAGAATATCTTAATGCAAAACTATCTCTACTTTGGGAAGCAGGTAAGAGCTTGGGTCTTTTTCAAAGCCTTTAATGGAAGAAGCAAGTAACTAGCTAGTCACACATACAATGACTAACACCAGGTACACATACTGCTGTAGAACTTACTTATCCACTCCTATTCTTGCTGAAATCCCTTTTCTGCACCTTTTCAGACTTCATGTGCAGTTTGTCTTGTTAGCCACCTTATTTCTAGCTCCTGTTACTCTATCTATCTATATGTTCCACCTATGATTATGCCCTCTGTTGTCTATTAAGATGCTTTAATGTATATTGTGTAGACATTGTAAGTAGCATTCTATGCCGTAATGTGTATTATTTGAAATTGATTACTGGTGTAATTGTCTGTTCCCTATGTTCAGCTATTAATAAATAAATAAATAACTATATCGTAAAATAAGGATTAATTAAAGAACTTAATTTTACAGCTAAGTAGAATAGAAACATTCTGTCGTATTATAATAATTTAATTTGTTCACTGTTCCTTTTCAAATGTGTTTTTCTCTGGGGTTAGTGTATAAGCTATGCCTGACTGGTGGCTTATTATCCACTTTTCTCTGTATCCTATTTTCTGCCTTTTCTGCACAAAACTGACTTAAAATGTTACTGAGCTCTGGTACTCAGAAAATGGGACAAACATGAAGGACATGACTAGAACTGCTAAACACAGCCCCTATTGTGACAGATGGGCCAATATACAAAAGCTGTTAAGTAGTAGTGGCTGTCAAGCGTAAATTGTGTAATTGGGCTTATCCTTTTAGGTCCCCCAGAGCAACACAGTGAGAACTTATTCTAGAATGGAATTTGGACACCTAGAGGGGCATTTTTGAAAGGGACGTACAAGTTTTGATGAGGTCTTCCTCGCAAAACGTGCCCATCCAGGGGCGGGGAAACCCGTATTTTCAAAACAAGATGGACATCCATCTTTTGTTTCGATAATACGGTCAGGGACGCACAAATCCTGAAATTTGGTCGTCCTTAGAAATGGTCGTCCCTAGACTTGGTCGTTTCTGAATTTTGGTGATAGTGGAAACCAAGGATGTCCATGTCAGAAACGACCAAATGCAAGCCATTTGGTTGTGGGAGGAGCCAGCATTTGTAGTGCACTGGTCCCCCTGACATGCCAGGACACCAACTGGGCACCCTAGGGAGCACTACAGTGGACTTAATAAATTGCTCCCAGGTACATAGCTCCCTTACCTTGTGTGCTGAGCCCCCTAAAACCCACTACCCCAAACTGTACACCACTACCACAGCCCTTACGGGTGACGGGGGCACCTAGATGTGGGTACAGTGGGGTTTTGGTGAATTTTAGAGGGCTTGCTGTTTCCTCCACAAATGTAACAGGTAGGAGGGTATGGGTCTGGGTCTACCTGCCTGAAGTGCACTGCACCCACTAAAACTGCTCCAGGGACCTGCATACTGCTGAGTCTGGCAATCAATATTTTAAAGATGTTTTTTGAGGGTGGGAGGGGTTAGTGACCACTGGGGGAGTAACGGGCGGTCATCCCTGATTCTCTCTGGTGGTCATCTGGTCAGTTCAAGCACCTTTTTGTGCCTTGGTCGTAAGAAAAACACACCCAGGTAAAGTTGTCCAAGTGTTCATCAGGGACGTCCTTGTTTCTTTCGATTATGAGTCAAGGATGTCCTAGTGTTAGGCACACCCCCCTGTACTTTGCGACGGAAAGCAGTTGGGGACATCCAAAATCAGCTTACGCACTCACAGTTACATCAGCCGTAACTGTGGGGGCCTAAATTCAGCAAGAGTGCATGTAACTTACATGTCCCATCTATGCTCCACCCACATAAATGCCCTCTTGCATTTATGCACTGTGCCATTTATGTGTGCCCTTACAGAATAGTGCTTTGTTACTTTGGGGCTGATAAATCAGACCGCAGGAATTAGACATTCTGCCTCCCATAGTCAGCAGCGAACCTGGAAATTCAATGATGGGCCATATCCAGTGACCAGTATTAAAGTTCTGGGTGGGAGGGGCGTTGTCCACTATGCACCTAGCCAGTTAAGCCAATATTCATCAGCTGACTGGCTAAGTTATAGTCACCAAAGATAGATCTGCTATATACGTGGGTCTATCTGGCCGCTAAACTTAAGCCGATGAATATTGGCACTAACCGGCTGTGTTGCATGACATAGCCGGTGACCGGGCTAGCTGCTAGTGCTAATATTCAGCCAAGACAACCAGCAGTCTCATGCTGAATATTAACACTTAGCCGGCTTAAGGCTATGTAACTGGCTAGGAGCCGTTTCTGGTCAGTTATATAGAGCTGAATATCGGGCGGATTGTTGCCACTTAAGTGTACGTTTACCCATGAAAGTGACAGTGTTCGGTATATTTATTCACTCAAGTAGTATGTACATGTTGGCACCAAGTCATAGAATTCCCATTAAGGGCCTTATTCTATAAAAGTTATGCTCCTAAATCTGTGCTCCTAATTTAGGGCTTATTACGCTCATAGATTTAGCATACATTTAGGAGCGTAAATCACGCTAATAAATTTAGGAGTGTAAATTTTGGAGCATAACCTTTATAGAATAAGGCCCAAAATGCATAAGTAACTTATTGGTGAATGTTGAGTGACACTGTAAGCATAGTAGCAGGGTGGGACTTGGGCATTTACTATGTAGACAGCAGGTGATATTCAGCCACTATCTGCATAGCCACGCAGTTTAATTTTGGTTAGCAATACGAGAAGCCTCCTTATGGAGGTGGTGAAAATGAGAATTGTCTCTGAATTAAAGTGAAATGGGACAAGTAGAGGATCTCTGAGCTATTGTAGAGCTTAATAGTTGGTATGGATGGAAAAATTAGGGCATATGGCTTTTATCTGACTTCATTTTCTGTGTTTCTATATCAGGGCTACAATTATAACTCAGAGATCACATGTATATTCAGCACCCCTAGCATCCAGCATTACCCTGTCTTTATCTCCTCCCCCTCTAATCCAGCAGCACCTGTCTCTCTCTCTTTCTTTTTACTGTTCCCCATCATGCTACATTGTCCCATATCTCTTCTTCTCACCCTATTATAACCCCCGTTTTTCTTTCTTTTTCCAACCCGCACCCCAGTCACTCATTGACATATTATTTATTTATTTATTGCATTTGTATCCCACATTTTCCCACCTTTTTGCGGGTTCAGTGTGGCTTACAATACGT
Source organism: Microcaecilia unicolor (assembly GCF_901765095.1). NCBI lineage: Eukaryota > Metazoa > Chordata > Amphibia > Gymnophiona > Siphonopidae > Microcaecilia > Microcaecilia unicolor. The sequence goes on along the minus strand of NC_044033.1, from coordinate 366,063,151 downwards.
TATGAAAGATGGAAATACAGTTTGTTACAACTCGGTTATGGATTACATTGTGAGGAGTTATGCGAGACAAAGTCAAGTATCATTAAGGAATATAACAATGGAAAAGATCATTGAAACATTGGAAGGAAACAACGGGAAACTAAAAGGGGCAATATATAATGACAGGAAAGCATTTGGTATACATTTTCTGTGAGTAAAGGTATGAGTGTGGTTGAGATTACGGGGGATGAGAAGGTGTGATTTGGGGGGATGAGAATTCAGAGTGGCTGTAATGATGCATTATTGAACAGTGAGTGTGGGCTTTATGTGTTTTGGTTCTTTCCGTAAATTTTCTCAAAAAGATGGGTCTTCAGTAGTTTGCGGAAGGTGGTTTGCTCATAGATCATTTTCAGGTTGCGCGGCAGTGCATTCCAGAACTGCGTGCTCATGTAAGAAAAGGTTGACGCGTGCAGCGCCTTGTATTTCAAGCCCTTGCAATTAGGGAAGTGGAGGTTGAGGAAAGTTCGGATGATCTTTTAGCGTTTCTGGGTGGTAAGTCTACTAAATCAGACATGTAGGCTGGGGCTTCACCGTGAATGATTTTGTGGACTAATGTGCATACTTTAAAAGTAATGCGTTCCTTGAGTGGGAGCCAGTGTAGCTTCTCTCGTAAGGGTTTTGCACTTTCATATTTTGGTTTTCCGAAGATGAGTCTGGCTGCTGTATTCTGGGCTGTTTGCAGTTTTCTCAGTATTTGCTCTTTGCAACCTGCGTATAGTGAGTTGCAGTAATCCAGATGGCTGAGAACGAGGGATTGCACTAGGCTGCGAAAGACGGATCTTGGGAAGAATTGTCTTATTCTTTTCAGTTTCCACATGCAGTAGAACATCTTTTTGGTTGTGTTGTTTGCATGAGTTTCGAGTGTCAGGTGGCGGTCGATAGTGACTCCAAGGATTTTTAACGTTTCTGAGATTGGAAGGTTTAGTTTTGGTGTGCTTACTGTATAGCGGTGAAATCATTCGTGTTGTACTGGGAAGTGAGTATCAGGCATTGAGTTTTTTCTGCATTTAGTTTCAAGCGAAACGCATCTGCCCAGGTGTTCATGATGTGTAGACTTTGGTTGATTTCATTGAAGATTTCTTTAATGTCTTGTTTGAAAGGGATGTATATTGTTACATCAACGGCGTATATATATGGGTTGAGGTTATGGTTTGATAGGAGTTTCGCCAAGGGGATCATCATTAGGTTGAAAATGGTTGGTGAGAGGGGTGATCCTTGTGGTACTCCACATTCAGGTGTCCATGCAGCAGACGTGGTTGAATTTGATGTGACTTTATATGATCGTTGGGTTAGGAACCCCTTGAACCAGTTTAGGACATTTCCTTCAATGCCAAAGTATTCAAGTATGTGTAATAGGATTCCGTGGTCGACCATGTCGAAGGCACTTGACATGTCGAATTGTAGGAGGAGTATATTGTTGCCGGTTGCAATCATTTGTTTAAATTTAGTCATAAGGGTAATTAATACTGTTTCTGTGCTGTGATTCGACCGGAATCCTGATTGGGCATCATGCAGTATTGAGTGTTTAGATAATTTGTGAGTTGTTTAGTTACCATTCCTTCGGTTATTTTGGTTATTAGTGGTATGGATGCTACTGGTCTGTAATTGGTTATTTCGCTTGCGCTTTTCTTTGTGTGTTTGGGTATTGGGGTAAGTAAAGTTTTTCCTTTTTCTTTAGGGAAAAGTCCGTTTTGTAGCATGAAGTTTACGTGGTTCGTTAGGTCTATTATGAATTGTTGAGAAGCTGATTTCATAAGGTTGTTTGGGCATATGTCTAGTTTGCAGTGGGATTTGGCATATCTTTTAAGTGTTTCCGAGATGAGGTCTTCTGATAGTAGTTCGAATTCGGTCCAGGTTCTGTCTGCTGGGTATGTTCCGGCTTCTGGGTCTAGGCAGTCTAGAAGTGTGGCGTATTCAATAGGGCTGGTGGGTATTTTAAGTCGTAATTGTATGATTTTCTCTTTGAAGTATTTCGCAAGGTTGTCAACATCTGGTATGTCTTTGCTGTTGTTTGTAACTGGTGTGGTGTCTAACAGTTTGTTCACAAGGTAGAAGAGTTTATGTGTGTCTTTGTAGTTTGGTCCTATTATTGTTTTGTAATGTGATCTTTTAGTCTGTTTTATGGTGTATTTGTATTTCCTCCGAAGTAGTTTCCAGGCATTTAGTGTTTGTTCATCTCTCCTTTTTTCCATGCATGTTCTAGTTTCCTGACTTGTGTTTTAAGTTTTTTTAGCTCTTCGGTGAACCATGGGTTTGCTTTTTTCCTGTGTGATGTTCTGGTTTGGATTGGGGCGATTTTGTCTAATGTTGTTGTACATAAATCGTCCCATTCTTGGAGGAATTGGATGGTGTCAGCATTTGTTGTCCAGTCGTTCTGGTAGATCTGTTGCCAGATCCTCCCAGACACTGCCTTCTCAGTTCTACATTGGCCTGGAGGAACTGAAAACTCTTTCCTGACTCTCACTCACTGTTTAGTGCAGCCGCCTCCAACTCAGACGCAAACAAAATGAAGCCATGTACAGGGCAATAGCCCTGGGCATATTGCTGCCAGCTCTGCCAGTCTCCCCCCCCCCCCCCCCAATGATATAACTTCCTGTTTTGGGGATGGAGAAGAAGGGAATCCAGCAGAGCCATCAGCCTTCTTTCCTATTCAGATTTTGGACATTTTTTGCAAAACATCCAAATAAGTGTAAAAAGGGGACGTGCTGGAAATAAAACACACTCTGTGTGTGTGGCGGGGGGGGCAAGATGGGGAGGTGACATCAAGGGAAAAAAGAGGGAGACTTCAGAGGGGGGGAGGGAAGCAAGGGAGACCCAGAGAGGAGGGGGAGCACTGGGAAGCAAGGGGAGATGTCCAAGGAGGTTGAAGAAAACAGGAGATGAGGTGTTCCTATCTAGTCCAAATCAAGGTAAGGTATACACAAAAAGTAGCACATGTGAGTTTATCTTGTTGGGCAGACTGGATGGACCGCGCGGGTCTTTTTCTGCCGTCATCTACTATGTTACTATGTTACTATCTAGTCCTTTATATGGACTTTAGTTCACTCAAAACAATAGCACATGCTAAAGCAATAGCAAAAGATGATTTAAAAAGTTGTTCCAGTTGGATAGGCAGTGTCTTAAAAGGTGCAGGACAAAAGATTTTGTTTCCATTTTTACTTCTGTAATAACTTTTTAATTTATTTGAAAGCTTCCCATATGTAGATATAAATATCATGAAATACAAATTGAACATCACTAAAACAGCTTAAAAAGTATTTGAGCTGGTAGAAACCACTTATAACTCTGTATTTTCTACACTGTTCTATACTATGCAGATGGCGAAATTTCAGTGAGAATATCCTGTTTCTTGATCTTAACTGTTTATTTAACTGTTGCTGTAATCTGCCTTTGGGAAGCCTGGAGTTATAAAGATGGAATATACTAAAATTAAATGGAAGTAAAATTAAACTCTTCTTTCATTGGGACACATGAAATCACATCTGCATCTGATGTCTGGTTTGGTGACCCTTTACTAAGTGAAAACATCTCTGCATAAATACAAGGGGTGAGGGGGAGTCCAACCCCAACTGATAATGTTGCAGGTCTGCTACCCTTAGATTCCATTTGCTATATAGTTTGAATAGCATATTTGCAGGTTTTTGTGATGCTTCACACAGTATCTGGCAGTGGAGGGATTTTGTGTTGCTGTTAGTGAGACCCATGCATTCTATTACAATTGTACTAAGGACAGTGAAAAGAAAACTAGGCAAAAGGAAAAATGGGAGGGGAGAGCAAGGCAATCAAAATATCCAGAGATGGGCATAACTCTCAGTAAAGAGCATAAATCCTTTGAATATTAAGCTCATAGTTGGTACTTTATGCTGGGTTTTCTGCATTTATTTGAATTCAACTTTGTTTATTGAACTTTGTTTTTTCTCTCTGTTTTAAGAGGCATAATACAAAACTTGCAAGCTGATTAAAGTGTCTTAAGTTTCAGTACAAAGGTATCAGCGTATACATTTGCTTTGTATTATTAACCTGTATTTCTGTGCATTCAGATATAGTACTGTACCAGCACTGTCACTAAATCCACCTCAGCATTTTTCTAACTGCAGCCTATTGTATGAAATTCCACTTCACGGTACACAAATTCCAACGTCTTGCTCTTGCCATGCTAATATAGGCTGCAAGTCTAAAAAATATTTGTTTGGTCTATGTTTGTATTTGTGTTTGCACTTGGCTGCCACTTGGTAGTACAGCGTAAAAGGTTAGAGAAGTTCCTTTTTGGTTGTTACCTTTATAGGAGAGTCAGAGCCTAGGTACATTCCCCTTGAAAAATATGCTCATCCCAATGAGACTCCAAAGCAGTCACTAGGGTCACCTAGGCTTGGGGGCGCATTAGCAGTGCCTTGTCTGTTCCAAGAATGTCTAGTTGCACCTTCTCTGCTGTGGGATGCTATATGCTATGGCCAGCCTACGCTTCTGGCGCCTATTTTACAAATGTCTACTCACCCAGATGTCAAAACATAGCTACGCCTCTGCAACCAAGGTCCCAGTATCATTGTTCAGGAAAAAAGATAATATCCCCTGATATAACCAGCCCAAAGTAATAGCATTGACTAGCACATGGGATTCTTAATTAGTATTCCTGATAAGAAATTAAGACCTGGTCCATGATAGATACGAAGGGCTCAATATTCAAAGCTGAAACTGGCTATTGTGTGGGTGGTCGGGAAGCAGAGTCAGGACTTAACCAGATAAGGGCTGATATTCATTCCTTATCAAGGCAAATAGGCCCTCATAAATGTCAGTCCTAGCTTTGTTAAGTTTAATTTATCTGGTTAAGGGCTGAATATTAGTATAAGTGCCAGCTGTCCATACATAACTGGATATTTAGAGGGACATTTATGATATGACATCTAAATCCAATTTTGCACAAAACTTCCAAAACTCTATTGGTGAATATGCCATTTTTAAACCAGAAAAAAATCATCCAACTTTTTGTTTCAAAAATGGCCATTTGCTAGATGTTTTTGTGCTTAGTGCATCTATCTTAGAACCATAAAAAAAAAACAAGAGAAAATTTCACAAAAACATGTCGCTGGCATGTATGGGGGTTAATATTATTTTAATTTTTTAAATTTTAATCTTTATTAAATTTTACAAAACATATCCATCAAAAAGATTAGATAAACTGAAATCTTGTAAAGTTACAATCCAAAAGTAACAACTGAGGTAATAAATACTCACTATCGATCACATGAAGAAGAAAAATATGGATCCAAGACTTAGAAAATAAATTGAAAAAACAAGAGAAAAAAAAGAAAATATCAGCAAGATATTTTCTATCTTACCTCTACCCCAGCCTCTGCCTAACAGCATGCTCAGGGTTATACAATGACATTAACTTATTCTTTAGCTACAGGAAAATCATTTAACTGCTTAGGTTTAAAAAAACTGATATGCTTTACCCTCAAAAACTATAAAACATAAACAAGGAAATCACAAGACAAAATTGGTGCCTAGAGCCTGAATCCTAGCCTGAAGGGTTAGGAAAGCCTTGCACCATGTTTGTGTCTCTCTTGCTAAATCAGGAAATATCCTCACTTTTGAGCCCAAAAACTGTGTATCCAAATGTCTAAAATAAAGTTTAAACACAGCATTCTGGTTTGGTTCCAAAGCAAAAGTAACCACCTTTGCTGTCCTCATAGTAACAGTTTCCAACAAAGATTCTGGAAAGGCAGTCAAATTCATATTTTCCTCTCTAGTAACTCCTAGAGGTTCTCTTGGTGTTTTCCTCCTGGGCTAAGATGTATTGCGCCCATGTTATAGAAGGTAAAGAGCCACTAGCCATTCCCAGAGTCTCTACCAAATATTTTTTTTTACCATATCTAACGGGGCAATTAAATGTGACTTAGGGAACTTGAGCAGTCTCATATTACACCTCCTAATTTGGTTCTCCAAATATTCCAAATGACAATGAAGGAAATTTTTTACTTTCACTGAGGCTACTACTACTACTACTAATAGCATTTATATAGCACTACCAGACGCACGCAGCGCTGAACACTTGACATAGAGAGACAGTCCCTGCTCAAAGAGCTTACAATCTAGGTAAAACAGACAGACAAGGCATTACAGGCTAGGGAATTACAGGGTAAAGAGGAACAGGGGGGGAGGAGGGCAAATGAGTAGCGTTTAGGAGCCAAAGGCAGTAGTGAAAAGGTGAGCTTTCAGCATAGATTTAAAAACAGGTAAAGAAGGAGCTAGATGTATGGTTCGGGCTGAACTCAAGCCCTCTAAACTTTAGGTTCCAAAGCATTCAGTTTAGAGGACTGCTGAACCGTGGCTTGTGCTTGGACCAAGGCAGCCTCAGAAATCACCTTAATATCTTTACAGTTCTCCATTATTAAAGGAGAATGCATATCATATGTAATATCCCATAGTGCTTCCAAAGACACAATGGCTATTTTTTCAAAATCCCAAAGAGTAAAAACAGGAGTGGGACATCTTATGGCCTGAACCACAGTACTCACAATATTAGCAGGAACAAGTTTTGATGCACTTCGCCCAGATGTCCTCCAGGCTCCAAAGCAGTCTTAGCCAGAGTAGATCTCCCTCTCTCTAAATTCCCATTCACCTCAGCCGAGGTACAGGAAGCAGACTTGACAACAGCTAATCCAATCCCAGGCTGTGGGGGAGCCATTCACATGACAGGGCTTAGAAAGGCCCCATCTATGTTGTCAATTGATGATGACATAGAGGCATATTTTCAAAGCACTTTGGGAGGCTAAGTTCCATAGGTTTCTATGGAACTTTGGGAGGCTAAGTGCTTTGAAAATGAGCCCGATAATGACTTCCAGAGAAGGGGAAGAGGTTTGCGGAACACCTGCAGCGACTCCGAAGTTGAGCAGTGTTGTTTTCCTTATTGGGGGATTAATGGAGGGCGGTCAAGGGAAGTGCCCTCACCTTCTCTCTCCTCTTGCCCATAACAACCACAGGCTGAGAACTAGATGGGAAAACAAAAACCGATAAGAATGGAGCTCCTGAAGGTGTGTTGCTTCTAAAGTGTCATCTTGGGGGTAGTTTCTTAGTAGACTTGTTACACAGACTTCCAAGCAGAGCATTGGGTATCCCTAGGGGCCACTGCAATGGACTTCACATAAAAGGTCCCACGTACACATCTCACCTCTTATATTGTATGGTGAGCCCTACAAAACCCATCAAAAATCTGCTGTACCCAACTGTACACTACTACAATAGCCCTTCTGTCTGCAGTTGTCACCTATATGTGAGTATAGTAGGTTTTTGGTGGGTTTTGGAGGGCTCACATTTTCCACCACAAGTGTACCAGTTAGAATGGGATATGTGCCAGAGTCCTGTTCTCTACAGTGCATTGCATTGACCAATAGGCTACTGCAGGGATCTGCTTGCTGCTCTAATAGGACTGTCAGAGAGGCTGGTATGTACTGTTTCTTTCATGTCTTTAGGGGGTGGGAGGTGGTCATTGACATCTGGGAGAGTAAGGGAAATCATGTCTTAATTCCTTCAGTGGTCATCTTGTCATTTAGGGCACCATAGTCATCACTGAAACAGGTCTAGAACAAACCACCTAATTTTTATCCATTAATGTTTTTCCTTTCTTCCATTATGGTAGAAAAATGTCCAAGTTTTGGGAATGCCCAAATCCCACCTCAACAGGCCCACCTCCTTGTGATTTGCATGCACTGTGTTTCAAATCTGAGTTTTGAAAATCATGATTTGATATCCAAATGTCACTTAATGCCATATTTGAAATGTTTTTCTCTTTTGAAAATGAGCCCCTTAATGTCAGTACCAGGAAATGGCCTGGTCTTGAATATCTGGGCATAATTTCAATGGTAGCAGTCAGTGTCTTAAAAAAAAAAACCTCCCTGTTGCCAGCTGAATATTACCCCTAATGTTTTTGTTTTTGCTTTATAGAGCCCACACTAAATAGTAGCTAAAGGTCAGTATACCAGGATGCTTACTTTCTTGTAAAGAGAATCCCTCTTGTAATTATATACAATCCACAGCTAGAAAATTTGAGAAGAATCATAAAATATCTACTTCCACTACTCTAGGAGTATGAATTACTGAAAGAGATATTCCTAGCCCCACCAGTGCTGGCCTTACAACAGCCATCTAATTTGAAACAGAAATTAGTGAAAAGCAAACTCCCAATACAAGCTCAAAAAGAAGAGAATGGTACACGCCCCTGCAATGCACGTAGCTGCAAGCTATGCCAGCACATCTCATAGAATCCTACAATAACTCATATGGGAAAAAACATTCAGCATAAAGGAATCCTTTACATGCCCTTTCCTCAAATGTGGTATGTATCATTCAATGCATAAAGTGTGAAGAAGGGTGCTATATTGGAGAAACAAGCCATATGCTAAAGATGTGGCTCAATTTACATAGATACAATATTAAACATTCCAATGGCAACTAGGATGCCACCTCTTTGGGACAGCACTTCACAAAACCAGAACACTGCACCAATGATCTTATGATAAGAATACTAAAAGTATATTTTAAGACAATCCAGACACATAAGACCTTTGAAGTCAAAATGATGAAATATTTTTGACACCCACCAGACAAGACTCAACAAAGATCTGGGTTTCCTAGCCCATTATAATCCATAAAATCCTATTGCTTTGTCACCCTCTTGTCTACCATCCATCTCTCCATGACACTCATCTATCCAGCTCTCCCTGTTTCTCACCTAGCCCCCCCCTCTTCCTGTGACACTGTCATTGGAATGTTTTTTTTGTTTCACATATATTCTGATATTTTTCAACATTTGCTTATTTCCGATCTGAAGAAGAAGGGTTACCTTCAAAAGCTAATCAAAAGATGTATTAAGTTAGTCCAATAAGAAAGGTATCATCTTATTTTCTTTTCTATGTTTTGATTTCTATTTATTACCTTTAAAAGTGGACTAACACGGCTACCATACCACCTTACTTATGATATCAATAAAACCTAATTAGCATATGATGGTTTCTCTTTTGAACCATGCAGACATTAAATTTAGCACATTAACATGCAGGGGGGATTATCAATAAATATGCGATTTTACATCTGATTATCAAATACTGTTTAACACATGCAAAACATCCTAAATGCATTAGTTTCTTTATGTTTATCTTAAAAATAAGAAGAAGTAACTTATTTTGGTGTTGTCTTTAGTTCTTGCTTGGGAAAACCGTTAACACAGAGTTGATTTGCTCTAGGTTGTGTGAAAGTTGAATACTTTTTTGAGGATTGCTTCTGCAGCGATTGCCAATTTTCTGCTTGAGAGGTTTATGATCAAATAGTCTCTGGCAGCAACCTTTTGTTGTGTTTGCAAGCACTAAAGAGTTCTGGGGATGTTTACTGGTCGATGTTGACAAGTATGATGCTATTGTAATGTCAGCATTTGCAGAACAAAAATTTTAGCACCTGCTAGAAAACATGCAGTGCTGAGAATACATGCTAGCTAGAAAAATGGGATCTGCAGCAAACAGAAACTTATGACACTTTTTATCTGAAACAAAAGTGACAGTTGACATGAATAAAGAAAAAATTAAAACATTTATCCTAAGCTACATTTGAGTAGCAAAACAAAACTTTATGATATTGTATGGAAACCCTCACAGTTAAGCTGTGAGGGTGTTAAAATTGGCTGAAGCCAAGGCAGCCAGGAAAGGAAAGGAAAAGAAAAGGGGGGGGGGGAGGGAGTAAGAGTAAAACTAGTGAGTGGTTAGGTTAGCAACAGAAAAGGAGGAAAGGGATTGGGTAAAAGAGAAGAGATGGGATTGGTTGGAAAGGAAGTGTTAGGACAGGGTAAAGATTTGGCGCTTAGAAGTAGTTTTTAGTTAGGTAGGAGAGTGTTAGGGTGAATAGGAGGGAGTTGAAAGACCCTTCCCAGCCCGCCCTTGGTGGGTGGAGTGGGTGATGTGGGGGACGAATTGGGATGGTTTGGGATAAGTGGGAGGAGGTTTTGGGGAAGTTGGGTAGCAGCTTTAAATGAAAAGGGTGCCTGGATGAGGGGTTTAAGAGGCACCAGAAGCGGTTAAAAGAATATTATGTAATATATGAAATGGAAATGAACTCGTGGGCGGAAACGCCATGAGTAAGAGGTGGCTTGACGGTACCGTAAGTCACATGGGTGGAGGGGGGTAAGGTGTGGAGAAAGTGAGCCTGTTCGCTACCGAATGGCTTAACATTAACCGCATTGTGAAGTTAACCTTGTGGAAAGAGTGATATGTTACTAAGTTGATGTTATGTAAAATGAATTTTATTAATATTTGGAAATAAAGCTGCAGCCAAATTTTATTCCAAAGAAAGTGTTGTTTGAGTTATTTAAAGTTATAAGAGTGTGTTATGGGCTGCCGGAAGTGCGAATGTCAATGTTAAGAGTACTGGTTGCAACATAGCCTCAGCATGACTCTATAATCCTTACTTTGATCATTAAGGACAGTATATCCTTGGGTCACTTTATGCAGGGCAAAACCTACTATGTAGAAATATTCAAATATGTAAAGGAGGGAAGAAAAATCATAAAGAACTCAATGTCAATATTAATCTCAATATATACTGTATACATAGAAATCTGATACAGACAAAAAATACAACAAAGCAATAACATTCTTTTTTTATCAATATATGATCTAACACTCATTCTAAAGAAATCATAACTATTTTACCCCTCCATACAGCAGTAGAAAAGGGACAGCCCATTAAAGGCATAACATTAGTAAATATATGTATCTAATTTTACAAAGGACATCATTTAAGGGATTAATATAACAGGGTACCTATGTGAAAGGTCCACAAAGGAGCCTTTTTATTCCTATTTTGTATTTAAAAAAAAAAACAACTTAGAACCAGTGGCACAGAAATCCTCACTGCAGAAATTTACACCTGCTCTGAAGAATAAAGGACCCTTTTACAAAGGGTGACACATCTGTCATGTGTACAGCTATACATTTCCTGGTGTTGCTGTACTTCTTGACTTGCCATTCATTCAGGAAGTAGCCTGTCTTATCTACTTCAGGTACATCAGACTTGAAGTCAGAATTGTTTTTCTTCTTTGTCAAATCTCGGATAAACTTCAAGAAAACTGTGAAGGGAGGAAATGTCTCTTGGTTGGCCTCTTTATTCTTTGTATCTAATGATAACCATTTCTCTCTTATAATCTCATTTATGCCCCAATCTGTATCCATGTAGCACAGGCCTTGAAGGTTCAGATCAGATTTAATGGCTTCCAGTTCCTGGAGGTGATCTAATTCTTTTAACACTATTATATCTCTTTGTAACCTTTGGGAACTCCTTATTCTCTTCATCAGTGCCTGTTGGATGGCTTCTGGGCTACCATAGTGATGGTCAAGACTTTCACACATTTTTTCTTTAAACTCTTGACATGATTGGTTGACTCACTCCAAGCCATTTTATTATCAGGTTCATTTCTTGCTTTGGGGTGGGCTTCATATTTGCTATGGCATCATTAATTTCAGATTTACACCCTCTATACTTTTGGGGGCAGTCACTGAACTGGGTAAGTCCTGTGTTCACTATCTCTTTGTGAGCCATATATGTTGCTAGATCTTATCTCTCTGAAGTTTCTAGCATGATGGCAGTAGGTACCTGTGGCTGGCTGTTTGCCGCAATTTGTCTGTAGTGAGGTATGGAGTGTGGCTAGTCCGATGCCTCTTGCTTAATCAAAGTGTGTTTAGCTGATGACCTCCCTAGGCGCAACTGCTCAACTTTTATTTGAGATCAGTTCCTGTGTGGCACCAAAGTCTGTGGTTGAAATGAAGCATTTTACTCATTGTGCTTTCCTGGAGCAAAGGCCAGTGGTAATGCATCTGTTTGCATGCGAGCATATGGATCACTGTGGTAGTGGTTCAGCTCCATGGCGTGCTTTGCCTTAGGCTTGCTTCTTTCAGGTGAGTTAAATTCTGGTATGGAGGGGTGTACCTTTTCTAAATCTGATGACTCTTCTGAGTCAGACTGTGACTGTGTGCCAACATGTGTTGGGTTATGAGCCTTCATGTAGGCTACAGTTTGCTGGGCAGAATCTTCTGCAATAATATGACTAAGCTGACTCTCCCCACCATCCTGCTTTGTAGCTGCTTCAAGTATCTTAACTTGGGCCTCAATGGTAGCTACTTCTTTCTCTTATTGGAGCTCCTCCAAGATGATGTCCATTTCAGCTGTTTTTAGCTTCAGTGCTGCTGCTTCTTGCTTACTATAAAGAACTTGTGATTTGGTGGCCTCTGCTACAATTTGCAATTATATAGCAATTGAGCCTGTAGTGGACTTGCTGGAATGGCTTGTGTTTTGTTATTTTGAAGATCTAGAACTTCTAGAGATATGCCTAGAGGTGCCAGAATATTGGGATTAATTATTCCCTGCAGGATTGGTGTGAGGTTCTATGTCTTTAATTGCCTGTGTCACCATGGTCAGGTGTGTGAGATCTGTAGCTTGCTGACTCTCTCTCTGGACTAAACTACCTTTTGTATTTGTTCTGCATAGAAACTGGTAATACTCTTTTAACTTGTGCTGGTACTGCTTACAGATTGACTGTAATCAATCTATATGGACTCTATCAGCTTGCCTTTTTTTTTTTTTTAGAAACATCAAGCATATCTTTCTAAAAGCTTGTCTAAAAGAAAGAGTTATTTATCCACTTATGTTTCATAATTTTCTCTGGCCTTTTCTGTGTGCTGTTTTTTTAAACTAGTAGACTGTCCTTTCTCATCTATGTTACCAGCGTCATATAGCTTGGCTTGAACATTTTGCTCAGTCTACTCAATTGTTTCACTCTGACACAATAGAATATGCCATTGCTTTGCACTGGTAAAAATAATCCCTTTTTTAATTTTTTCTTTCTTTGCTTTCTTAGAATACTTTCTACAGTGACTATGAACCTTGGTTCTATGCCAAAATTGTTACTTTTTTTGTTGTTGTTTTTTGCTTAGACCTGGTAGCACTGAGCTGAGGCTGGGGGGAGCCAGGAAACTTCTATATGGTAATTGTGTGTGTGTATCTCTCTCTCTCTCTCTCTCTCTCTCTCTCTCTCTATCTATTTATCTATTTATTTATTACATTTGTGTCCCACATTTTCATGCATAGCAGTAGGCTCAATGTGGCTTACAGGTTCCGGAGAGGAGAGTACCAACTCCGGCAATATATCAAGAGTGGAAAATAGAGTAACAGTAGGTGCAAGGAAGCTGATAAGGTTCCGGAAAAGAGAATACAACTCTGGGACAAATATATAGTAGCATATAGAGAGAAGTAATCCCAATGAGGCTGATAAGTCTCCGGGGATGGGACTACAGCTTCTAGTGAGCAATACAGAGTAGGATAAGGGTAGAAGTACACTTAAATATAACTGGAGTGGTAAAATTTGTATAGTTTGAAGTAATAGGATTATGTGGAAGGGGTATTGTTCATTTCTTAGTTCGATAGATATGATGCATTGTTCATGAATTAGTTCAGGTTTGCTGGGTAGGCTTTCCAGAAGAGGTGAGTCTTGAGGTCTTTTCGGAATTTTAGATGGGTGTTCACAGTTCTAACATTTCTAGGTAATGCGTTCCAGAGCTTGGTACAAATGTAGGAAAAGCTGGATGCGTATGTTGATTTGTATTTTAGTCCTTTACAGTTTGGGTAGTGCAGGTTTAGAAACGTTCTTTATGATTCAATGATGTTTCTAGTTGGTAAGTCAATAAGTTCGGTCATGTAGGTTGGGGCCAGACCATGGATTACTTTGTGGACCAGAGTGCAAATTTTGAAGGCTATTCGTTCCTTGATTGGTAGCCAGTGCAGTATTTTGCGTAGGGGTTTAGCACTTTCGTATCTTGTCTTTTCGAAAATTAGTCTAGCTGCCGTGTTCTGCGTGGTCTGGAGTTTCCTTAAGATCTGTTCTTTGCATCCCGCAAATACGGCGTTACAGTAGTCAACATGTGATAGTACCATTGTTTGAATTATGTTACGGAAAGTTTCCCTTGGGAAGAATTGTTTCATCCGTTTGAGTTTCCACATTGCATGGAACATTTTCTTTGTGGTGTCAGAGGCTTGGTTCTCCAAGGTTAGGTTGGTGTCAATAGTAATTCCAAGGATCTTCAGTTTGTCCGATATTGGGAGAGTATATTCTGGGGTTTTTATGGATGAAGGGAGGTTTGTTTTGTAGTGAGAAGAGAGAATAAGGCAGTGAGTTTTTCCTTGTTGAGTTTGAGTTTGAATGCTGATGCCCAGGCATCCATTAAGCTTAAACTAGTCTTTATTGCAACAGTGATTTCTGCTGGATTAGAGTTGAACTGTATGTAAATGGTGACATCATCTGCATACAGAAAAGGATTAAGATTATGCTTGTATAAGGCATGTGCAAGGGGGATCATCATCAGAGTAAATAATATGGGTGAGAGAGGTGAACCCTGGGGTACTCCGCAATCGGTACTCCATGATGATGATATGTTTGAGTTTGCTTTTACTTGATAAGATCTCGTGGTTAGGAAACCCTTGATCCATTTGAGTATATCCCCTCCTATGCCTATCTTGTCGAGTATTCTTAATAGTATATAGTGGTCAACCATATTGAATGTGCTTGACAAGTCGATTTGCAAGAGGAGTATGTTTTTACCTAATGGGATTTCCTTTTTGAACTTGGCTAGGACAGTTACCAGGACGGTTTCTGTACTGTGGAGGGATCTAAAGCCCAACTGTGATTCATGAAGGATTGAGAAATTGCTGATGTATTCAGTAAGTTGTTTAGCTACAATGCTTTCCATCAGTTTGGTTGTAAGTGGGTTGGATGCCACAGGTCAGTAGTTGGTGATATAATTAGTTTTCTTTTTGGTGTCTTTTGGTAATGCTGTGAGTAGTATATTACCTTTGTCTTTGGGGAATATGCCATGCTGGAACAAGAAGTTGAGGTGGGAGGTAAATTCAGTGATGAATCGAGCGGGGGGGGGGGGGGGGGTCATTAGATAATTGGAACAGTTGTCCAATTGACAGTAGGCTATAGAGATCTTATTGGTTGCTAGTGCTAATGTTTCTTGTGTGATCTGGGCGAAATTGTCCAAGTTCGGTCGGCTGGGTATTCTGCTGAGCATGGGTCTAGCTCATTAAAGAAGGTAACAAGGTTGGTGTAGTTCTGTGACATATTTTTGCATAGATCAACAATTTTGCCTTTGAAGTAGTTAGCAAGATCATCTGCTGTTGGGATTCCTGATTTTGTTGAGGACACTGGTTTTGTGTCTAGTAATTTATCCAGTAGCTGGTATAACTTTTTCATGTCTTTGTAGTCAGAACCTAGTTGTTCATTATAGTAGTTCCGTTTGGAATTTTTTATTTCATATTTGTATTTTCTATGTGATTCTTTCTAAGCGTTTAGATTTTGATCATTTTTGTTTTTTCTCCAGGCTCATTCGAGTTGTCTGGTTCTAGATTTTAATTGTTTCACATTTTTGTTGAACCATGGGGTTCTGTTTGGTTTGTGAATGTTTTTTGTTCGTAAAGAAGCTAATTCATTTAGAATGGTGATACATCTCGATTCCCAATCTGCAAGATAGTTGATGGAATCAGATGGAATAGACCAATTGTTGTCATAAATTGATTGCCAAAATGCATTTGTGTCCACTTTACCTCTGGTTTGGTAAGATTTCTTTTTCATCAGCTTTGAGATGCCCATTCTTCAGCCAATGTAGGGTCGGATTTAATTTGAAGTGATCTGACCATGGAATTTCCATCCATTTGTGGTCAATGACTTTAATGATTTGGTCTTATGCAAATTTATGGATTAACAGGTCAAGTGTGTGGCCTTTTCTGTGGGTGGCATTCGGATGTGGCCATTCGAAATCCCATAATTGGAAGAATTCCTTATAATCTTGGACACCAGTTGAGTTTGGGTCTTCTAAATGAATGTTTATGTCCCCAATGACTAGTATGGGGACATAAACTACAAGTGGCCGATATGAAATCCAATAGGGTTATATCTGCTTCTCTCCAACTGCCTGGCGGTCTGTAGAATAGAACGCAATTTAGATTGCCGGCTACACTTTTATGTTGCAATCTGATTGAGGAAATTTCTAGTTGAGGTGTGATTGATTCAGCAGTGGTTTCTAAAGTGAGATGGGATCTGTAGATTATGGCAATGCCTCCGCCTCTTTTACCTATTCTGGGCCAGTGTGTAATGTTGTATCCCGGAGGGCAAAGGTCCAGTATTATGGGATCTTTTTGGTCTTGGATCCAGGTTTCGCTGATGAAAAGTAAATCTAAGGTTTCCGATGTGATCCAATCTTTTATCATTTCTGTTTTGTTTACTGTTGATCTGGCATTGATGTAACCTATTTGAATTGTAAGGTATGGATCTTCCGTAATGGTGAAAGTGGGAACCTTTATTAGTTGTCATTTGTATGTCAATTTGGATTTATTAGAGCTTTTTTGTGTTGATTGTGCAGTTTGTTTGTGGGATAATGTTTTGCAATTGTAAGTTCTGTTGCCAGTTTGGTTGAGGTTAGTGTGTCTGGTAATCCTGAATCGGCTGTGTAGTATTGGTATGGTGTTATAATCAAGAGGTGTGGCTAACAGTATTTGGACCAATGTTAAGGAGTAGATTCCTATGAGTAATTTCAATACATTCATTCTGGCTCCTTTGTGTAATAGCGAGTGCTTTCGGTTTTGCACTTTCTCAGGAGATCCTATATGATCTGTTGCATGTTAAATGACTTCTAAGAATGAACTTGTGGGGGAGAGTGGAGTGTTGTTAGGGGTAATGTTTTATATGAAGTGAAGTTTATCTGGACTAAGTTCATGAAGTAAAGGAGGAGTGTGTATGTAAAAGTATGAGAACGATGAAGGAAGAGGGTATATGAATTTGTGGGTGTTTATGATGTGGTACCCAGTTATGCTCTGCTTCTTTTTCTTAAGGGTGTATCCAGTCAACTGGTAATTGTGCCATTTAGTGTGGAATGTATGAAGGTGAGTGTATGTTGGAGTGTTGATGTGGTTTGAGGACAGTCAGTCGTGGACTTTGCTCGTGGGTCCAAGGTCATAGGCTCCAACTGCAACTTGGACAATCCTGCAAGTGTCAGACCTTCTGTTTTCAGGTCTTCCCTTCCATTTCCTCTATGACCTTGGTAGCGACCTGTCCTGTAAGGAGTAAAGATCCTATCCTCTGATTTGGCACCTCTTCCACCCTTTGTCTGGCCTGCTTTCCGATTCGGTTGGGGAGATGTGCTACATTTGATTAACGGCTAGGGTTCTTGTATCTTTTTCTGCACCACTTCTGAGGCCTATCCCTCTATGATTTCACTTTGCTACCTTCGTTAGGATGATGGGGTCTCCTCTCCTCTTTCTATATGAAATTCAGATTCAACATTACTGGAACACTGTAATATTACAGGAGTCTTCAAATACATTCAAGATATTTCCACATCTGTTGGCTTCATATATACATTGCTTTCTTAACTGGGAGCAGTCAGTTGTCCGTAAACCAGATATATGCCCCAGTACTTTCAGATATATAGTATCTGCTTTACGGCCGCTTTCTCCCTGTTCTGAGTGCTGGAAACTGCTCTCCCAATGTACAAAGGAGCAGAGGACTTGAAGCAGGTGAAGAGCTCAGAAGGCAGCACACATTCAAATAAAATATTTATATTTATGTGCCTTGGGTTTGTGCTCAAATGGTTACTTTTTTTGTAGCTACAGCAAAGATAGGGGATGTGTAGTAGCTCCTTCATCTGCTAGTATATAGTGCTTACTTAATTAATTAAGTATGCAGCTTGAGCTAAGCACTCTCTGTACAAGAACTGAACTTTTGATCCTGGAATAGCCAAGTGTAGCTCTGAAGTTTTTCTACCTTGCAGAAGCTGGGGACAGCTCTAGACCATGTTTACTATTGCAGGCTTCTGATTTTACACAGTCCAGTTGTAATTTAATAATGTTTTTTAAGGCAATGCATTTGCTCCAAACTATTCACAGTAGTTCACTTTGATTTCTTCCAGAACTGTGAGTTTCCTGATGCAGTAGAAGTGCTTTTATTCTGCCTGAATTCTTGCTTGCTTCAACTGATGATAGTATTCCTCTGTCACCACACATTTGATGCTTTGAGTAAATGCACTGAAACTTTATTAACTGAAATCATAAACATAAGAACAAAAGAACAGCCACACTGGGTCAGAACAATGGCCCATCCAGCCCAGTATACTGTTTCAAGCAGTGAACAATCAAGGTCACAAATACCTGGCAGAAACACAATTAGTAGTACCATTCCACTCTAACAATCTCAGGGCAACAAGTCACTTCCCCCCATGTCTGTCTCAATAGCAGGCTATAGACTTTTGCTCCATGAACTTGTCCAAACCTTTCTTAAACCCAGATGCACTAACCACCATTACCACATCCTCTGGCATTGAGTTCCAGAGCTTAACTATTCTTTGAGTGAAAAAAAATATTTCCTCCTATTTGTTTTAAAAGTATTTCAAAGTGTCCCCTGATCTTTGTACTTTTTGAATGTGAGAAAAAAACAATTCACCTCCAACTGTTCCACTCCACTCAGGATTTTGTAGACCTCAGTCATATTCCCCCTCAGCCATCTCTTTTCTAAGCTGAAGAGCCCTAACCTCTTTATCCTTTCCCCATATTGGAGCAGTTCCAATCCCTCTATCGTTTTGGTTGTTCTTCTTTTAACCTTTTCTAATTCTGCTATATCTTTTTTGAGATATGGCAACCAGAATTGAACACTATACTCAAGGTGAGGTCACACCATGGAGTGAAACAGAGGCATTATAACATTTTTGTATTAATTTGCATCCCTCTCCTAATAATGCCTAGTATCCTGTTTGCTTTTTATTTTGTTTTTTTTTAAGAATCCCAATTTTTTCTCGTAGTTCCAGAAAATTGCACTGCAACTCACAAGATTTTAAGTGTTTTACCCATTCACTGGGTGTGATTTCCATGCAGTTTAAACCAGTGTATAGAACATTACTGTGAGAAGACTCAGAATTCTTAAACCAAAATCTTCTTTCATCTAGTAATCGAACAAGGAAAAATAACTTACAGTTCAGATATGCTGGACAAGAGTTTTTGCCTTGCAAACTGGGAGTCTGTTCTCCACCAGCTCTCTTTCCATGCAAGAGAGACGCTTGGAAATAATTCAACAACACACTTAGTAGAGATGCTGTTTATACGTTTACTCTGGTGAAATCTTGATAGCATCACAGTATCTTTAAGAGGGTCCTACAGCAAAATATAACACAGGCAGTTTCAGTTCACAGAGGAAGATGTTGCAGACTAACTCTTACAGGCTTGATGGGAAGGAAGGGGAGCAACTAGCCCAGCATGCATAGAGAACAAGGCAAGCCAATAGAAAGAGTCCCATAAGACACAGGAACCTGGGACATGTGCTCTGGAAGAGCCTATTACAGGGAACTATAGGATTACAGTTTGTAGTTCAAGGACACAGCCTTCTTAACCCTAGAACGCATGACGTTAAAAATATACATATTAACGTCATGGGGGCCTTTTAGGCCCCCATGCACATAATGTAGAAAAACACACTTAAATAACTTTCACAAGTTTATTTCAAAATTGCTCAATAAAATATGAATAGTGGACAACATTTTAATTATAATTTTTCACAGAAAAGACCAAAAAAATCTTTTTTTTTCCCAAATTTCACGCAAAGACATGAAAACACACAAAAATGCATAGAAATCTATAGCAAACTAGCTGCAGCTACATTTTTATTCTAACTTTCTTTTCTATTATATTAGTCTTCCAAACAATTCTGACATGTTATTTTTTCAGAAGAGTGTTCTTTGCAAACAGTTTCCTTACAAGTGGAACAATATCGCTCAGTTTTCCTCTCTATGTTTCTTGGACACATGAAACAACGCTTTCGTTTTCTTTCTCCTGGCTCTGGAGTAATCTGAAACTGTACGCCACACCGTTTCATTGCTTCTTTAGTTTTCTTTGGCAAGCATTTCAAGTCGCTTCGCTCTATCATGTGAGGTATTACAAGTTCATGACAAAGGTCCTTCAAGAATAAGCGTCTCCTGTCCTTCCTCTGTGCATGAAATTCAGGATGAGTTTCTGTATAAATAATGAATGAATTTAGGGCTGCTACATCAAGCATATTTGAAAATAGTACTACAGGCCATTGTTTTGTTTGCCTCTTACACGAATATTCTCCCACCATCTCATCCATTTTATCTACACCTCCTTTTGTTGCATTGTAATGCAGGATGATTTCTGGTTTCAATTTTTGGTTATTGCTGTCAACACTGCAATCGTGATGCATGGTACTGAGTAAAATTACAGATTTCTCCTTCTTTGCCTTGTAAGATACCAAAGTCGCTTTGTTATTGAATCCAAAGACACTCTCATAAAGTGCTCGCTGACGATTGTGTTTGAGTGCTGCTGGAATTTCTCGTCTGTTTTGCTTTATAGTACCAACAAGTGTAATAGCTTTTGCAAGCAGAAAATTGCCTAGTTCAACATTGGTGAAATAATTGTCCATGGTGATGTTTCTACCTGAATTGAATATTGGAACAGCAAGAGTTTTGACTATTTCAGACCCCAGATCCTTCTGTACTGGTGCACCAACCTCTTTGCCACAGTAGATTACGCCATTTATGCCATAATAATTTGCAGAATCACACATCCAGAAGATTTTTATACCGTACTTGGCTGGCTTGCTGGGCATGTATTGTATGAATTTGCAGCGTCCTCTGAACGGTACAAGTTGCTCATCTACAGTAACATTAGTACTAGGATTGTAAAGTTTTGTGCAATTTTTGATAAATATGTTCCAGATATAACTGATAGGGGCTAATTTGTCTGTTTCAAACCTCGCTGCACGAGTTCGCTTATCATCAAAGCGAATGATCCTTCTAATTTCCTCATATCTGCCCACTGACATTGTCGCCTTATAGTGTGGATCAGAAAGTGGGTCCAGAAATAATTCTCGTATTGGGACATCATACGATTTTTGACTCCCTGCCAGCAGGAAAAGTCCAATATATGCATAAAGTTCCTCTTTTGAGATATTTTTCCAGGACTTATTTTTTGCTGAAGCGCTACGTCTTCCTTCTAGGTTTGAACATAATAGGACCTCTTCTGCAATATTGTCAGAAAAATAAGTACAGAATACATCTTTAGGGGTAAAGTAACTGGGACTTCCCACAGCTCCTTGAGCCTGTCTCACAATATTGTGTATTGGAGTACGTCCGACTAATGTAGGATTACTGTCCCAAAAAACATTCGTTTTGGATGTTCTACTTATCACTTCTTGAGGATCCACTAGATTCACTTCTTCATCATCAGAAGAATCACTGGATGAGGATGTTTGATTAGCTGGTGGCAGATATTCTTCATCAGACAAAGATAGTTCACTTTCATCATCGCTTTGAAACATAATCGCTTCAATCTCTTGGTCAGTCAGACACTTGGAGGAAGACTGTGCCATTGCTGACTAGATGTTAGAAAATGAAACAGATTTCCTCTCAACAGCTTATCTTATCACAGGTCCTTCAGCAATTAGCTCACAGTGTATACTGTCCTCAGTGTTCAGAGGACCTGAGGTGATGTCATGGCCTTATCACTCCCTCCAAAAATCACATGACATCCTCACATGTTATTATCCACACCCTGGCCCCTCCACCAGCATTACTGAGTACAAATAAAGTAACTTGAGACACAAACACTTCTGAGAACATGATAAAAACAGCGGGGGCCTAAAAGGCCCCCAATTCGTACAGATGTAGTTTTCACCAAACAAGCATTGTTACACCATAATGCCTATGAAAAAAAATTATATGAACAACTGGATATTATCAACAATGACATACTTGAGGAATACCTTGAGTTTCAAAATTCTAACTAAAGTAATTTTGCAGATAATAGCAAAAATGTAAGCATGGGGGCCTAAAAGGCCCCCAATATGCGTTCTAGGGTTAAAGATACAGGCAATTATAGACAATGCTTAACATGTTCATAAACAACAAAAGCCTGCCTCCCTCAAATGAGGGAAGACTATTTATTTGGAAATTCAATATGTTTATTATGATTTCTCATTATTTTTCTCATGTTATTTTGTTGGAACTTTGACTGATTGTGAAATAACAGGTTTTAACACCACTCTTAGAGCTTTGTGCTTTTAAGTATGTTTCCTTTCTGATGGTCCATCACATAAATTTAATTTGGAGGCTGGATTTAGGGGAAGTGTTTATTAGCATTGTGTTTTGCTTTAGAGCTTTTCATAGAAAATTTTTGGAATGTTTATTTTTCACTAAGGAAAGTCAAATTCGTTGTAAAGTAATTTGCAAATAGGTATTGGTTATTAGATCTTTGTCCTATGGGCTTGGTTAGAGGGTTATAATTGATCTAATCCACGTGTAACTGCCATTATAGAATACCAGTGTAAGTCCACATTTATATGTTTAACTTTAGGTGGGAGCATAACTGCCACATAACTGCGTACATTCTATAACATGTGTGTGCAAGTCCCAAGCAAATATCTGACCCATTCCTGCCCCTCTCTAGTCCATGCACCCCTTACAGTTGCACACTATGGATTTTTGTGTATTATAGAATACAACTGATCAGCTGTGCACGTAACTGCTACTTGGTGCCAATTATTGCTAGTTAACAAACTATCAGCTCATTATTATATTAAATTATGTACACAATTGACCTTATTCTTTAATTTTCACACAACTTTGCATGCTAAGGGCCAGATTATATAAATGGTGCTGAAAAATGGGCACTGATAAAATTCGGCACTCAATGATAATGTCGAATACTAAATTTGACGTTCAACTTTGGGTGTGAGGACTTAAACCAGCTGAAACCTGGTGTAAATTCTGGTGTGCAAATTGGGCATAGATTCCCATTATTCTGTAACACTATGCGCATCTTTTGTGAATGCGCAGACCTGACTATGCCCCGACCATGCCCCCTTTTGAGTTGCATGCGGTCCAGTTTAGGTGCCCATTGTTACAGAATAGCGCATAGCCAGATCGGTGCCTAAATCATAATTAGTACTAATTAAAGGACCCTTTTATTAAGGCGTATAGGCACCTACACACGTCCAACCCACGTCAAATTGGAACTGCTGCCCAGCTCCCACATGTCCCAGGCGGTAATTTCAGTTTTGATATGTGTCCAAAACACAGGGTAGAAAATATTTTCTATCTTCTACAGCGTGATGCTTACCTGGTGGTAAATTACATGCACTGACGCTTACCGCCCGGTTAGCACATGAGACCTTACCACTAAGTCAATGAGTGGCGGAAAGGTCTCAGGCTGAAAATGTCACGTGTTGGTTTTAATTTTGTTGCACATCCATTTTTGGCCAGGAAAAAAGGCCTTTTTTCCAGGCGCACTGAGAAATGGTCCTGCACACATCCAAAACATACGCCTACACCAGTGCAGGCCATTTTTTGGCGTGCCTTAGTAAAACAGCCCCTAAGTGCTTGTTAGAGCCAGGAAATAAATCATTGGAGCCCATCAACTAATTATTTTGGGCCTCCAAATTTGAGTGACCTTTAAAGAATCTGGGGGCTAGCATGAAATTGGGCATATATTTTTCTAGAATTAGGGGGTTATTCAATATGTTTATGAACAGGCCCTGTAGTTCAACAGCTTTTTGACAGAATCTGGGCACAAACAGGGCAATTCTCTAACTGGGCATCCACTTGTACATGCCACTTGCACATGTAAATGAACAAAATACCAGCACTATTGCAGTTAAGTACACATTTATGCACATAAGTGGCAGCAATGCAGTTAAATTCTGCCCTGAAAAGGTGTGAATGATTGGTATAGAAAGTAAATGTAAATGGACATTCACATGGGTTGAGCATGAATGAGACATAGTTGTGCATCCCACTTATACATGTAACCTCGGCGTCACAATAGACCACAACCTAACACTGGAGAACCAAGTGAAATCCACAACAAAGAAAATGTTCCACTCAATGTGGAAACGCAAACGCATGAAACAATTCTTCCTGACGGAAACATTCCGCAACCTAATACAATCAATGGTAATAAGCCACGTAGACTACTGCAATGGAATCTATGCAGGATGCAAAGAACAAACCTTGAAGAAACTGCAAACCGCTTAAAACACGGCAGCTAGGCATATATTTGGAAAAACGTGATTTGAAAGCATAAAACCCCTCTGCGAAAAATTACACTGGCTCCCAATCAAAGAACGCATTGCTTTCAAAATCTGCACCCTGGTTCACAAAATTATCTATGGGGAAGCCCCGGGATACATGACAGACTTAACTGACCTACCAACTAGAAACTCATCCGAATCAACACGAACATATCTAAATCTGTACTACCCAAGCTGCAAAAACTTTAAATACAAATCAACCTACGCATCCAGTTTTTCCTACATCAGCACACAACTGTGGAACGCATTACCAAAAGCCTTAAAAATGATGCATGTCCACCTAAACTTCCGGAAAGCTCTAAAAACTAACCTGTTTAAAAAGGCATACCCTACCGATCCAACTTAAATGCCTGATCTCGGCAACACAATGAACCAAAGTACGTAATGGACCTAACACAACTCTACCGCTGTACGATTCCCTAATGTGGCTGTGCCACATGAACTTTATCTTACCACAACATCACATTGTATTTGTTCACACCGGAGATAGCAAACGCCTCTCTGGTGCTATGTAAGCCACATTGAGCCTGCAAATAGGTGGGAAAATTTGGGACACAAATGTAACAAATAAATAAATAACCTACACAAAATTGTAAGTTATGTATATCCTTGCCACATGTCGTCTGCATCAATCAAACATAAATAATAGTCCAGTTTATTAACAGGCCACAAAGAAGAAAGTGACAAGGTGACAAATTTGTCCCCATCCTCACAGGCTCTGTCCCCATCCCCAGCCCGTTTCCATGAGATCTGTCCCCGTCCCCAGGCCATTCTCTATTTCACAGCTTACCCAGTACAAAGACAGTAACAGTATTACTATTGAATGAATTACAGGGAATATTACATACTGTAAAGACAATCTAGCTTTTGCAATTCAGCTGGATCTATCTACATTATTTTACTTAGTGAATCAAGTCCTACTGTTGCTTGTTAGATTCTGCTCAAGTGTCTATAGAGTAGTTCAGGGTTGTTTAGTGGTTTGTAAAGAATGGATTGCTGAGGGTAAATTGACAAGGAAATGTATCAGTGCTTTAGACTACTTACTGTAGTGTACAGATTCTCGCCTTTCACCTATTCTGTTTCATTTTTATGTGTGCTAACAGGGTGAGGCTATGCACTGATTTGGTATAACTTCTTTCTCTTATACAGATATTATAATTTTCCCAAGAGGAATTCACATGTGGACGGTAATTATATTACAGGGCAGGTAAAATACTCCTCCTTGTATACAAAACTCTTCACTCTGGCTAGCCTTCCTACCTACTTCGGCATCTAACCCCCTATTGCTCCTCTAGACCTCTCCGCTCCTCGCACAATCACTTACTGCAAATCCTCTCATACATTGAACTAGATTCTATGTATGACACCTAAAACTTTGGCGCCAAAACAATATACACCTAGGCATATTTTATAAAGTACTAAGAGGCTCATTTTCAAAGCACTTAGCCTCCCAAAGTTCCATAGAAACCTATGGAACTTAGCCTCCCAAACTGCTTTGAAAATATGCCTCAAGTGCACTTAATAGAATAAGCCTAAATTTCCCACAGTTTATAGAATTCACTGAGCACCCATCTGTGTGACTAAATTTAGTTACGCCAAATAAAACTTGTCTTTTTTGTGTATGGTGTACAGCGCTGCGTATGCCTTGTAGTGCTATAGAAATGTTAAATAGTAATGTAAATGCCGATGCCTAACTTTTGTGCAGACCAGATGTATTCTATGACCACACGCATAGATTTTAGAAACACCCACGACCCGCCCATTCCATGCCCATGGCTATGCCCCTTTTTCAACTACGTGACTTAGAATTTAGGCACATCATGTTAGAAAATAAGCTTAGACAGTTCTGTGCATTAATTCCAAATAATGTCAATTATTGTCAATAATCGATGGTTACTTGGAAATTATCAGCACTGATTGGCTTGTTAAGTAATTCAGTTGCTCACATATCCAGAATACGACTGGATTTGCACGTACAACTTAAGTCACACTATGTAGAATCCCGGGTTGTTTGTCTGTCCTCTGTGCATTCTAAGACATTCAACATCATGGGCCATACATTCTGGAATGCCCTCCCCTTGCCTCTTCGTACCAAGCCCCTTTTATCAACTTTTAAGGCCTAACTCAAAGCTCTTTTGTTCACCAGAGCTTTTATTTTTGCCACACGTCGACGGCCACTGGGCCAAATGGGGCCCAGTGATGGTGCCTCCCTTGCTGTTTTCCTTGACCTAGTATCTACTCCCTTTCTCAGCCCTCTGTTTCTTTCTTTCCTTGACTGTAGTTCCTCTCTATTTTCTTCTAGTGATTTTGTTTGTAAACTACCTTGATGGAATTCCATAAGGTAGTATATCAAGTATAAATAAACTTGGAAACTTGGGACATCAATATCGACAGGAACGCACCCAAGAAAGACATCAGTGGATGCAGCTATACACACACACACACACACACACACAAACAAGCAAAGACAGACACTAACACACAGACAATGACAGCAACTTGTACACAGGGATGGTATAGAGGGTTGGGGGGAACAAGGGAGGGGAAAGGGACAGCAGGTTAGTGGGAAGGGATAGATGGACACAGATGGAGCAGGTATAGATGAGAAGGGAGTAGGTGGGCAGAATTTAAGTGATATGGGTATGGGATAGGGTCAGAGCACACACCAAAATTGCGTAATAACACCAGACACAGTACAGCACACCAACACACTGAGTCCCAAAAAACAAATTTGGCTGCATTTGAGCACTGTTTATAGCAGGTGCAATCAGCACAGAAGTTTGGCATCATGACATTCTACGTCATTTGCTGTATATGGGTGCCATGCTGAATTTCAGAGCATGCACCACCCTGCCTATTCTCTGCCCCATTCCCATCTCCTTTTTTCGGTGCAGAAATTTGAGTGTGCTAAGCAAGTTATTCGCCTAACAGCTTTACAGAATCCCACTTAGTGCTCTTCATCTTATTTCAGTGCCTAAAGAATCTATTGATACCTAATTTGGGCACCAATCCTTTATAGAATCTGGGGGTTAATGTGGGAAACAACGCTTACCTCAAAACATGTTAAGCATTTTGTGGTAATTTGCCTGCCAGTGCATGCTAATCATGTACTATTTATTTCTTTTGTTATTTTTTTAGGAGGGGGTTTGTCATGGGCAAGGAATGAGTGTGGAAGCATTTTCCAGCTATCACATTCTGATTAGCACATGATAAACCCCTGAATCTATCGCCAAATATTGTGCACAAATTTAGGTAAGTTCCCAATCTGCACATGAAATTTAATAGAATAATGAGTCAATTAATGCCAATAATTGGCTTTTTAACAAGCAGCTATTGGCACTAATTAGATTTAATGGGACTAACATGCATAAAGTTAGGCGAGGGATTTGTGCCTAAAATTTACACATGGTCCAAAAAATGTCTCGGAAGCCATTTTAAAAACCCAATGCAGCAGAAAGAGGGTCAGCAGCAGCGGGCAGGAAAGACTGGGGATCCTTCCTACCCCAAAGAATCCACTAGACCAACAGGGTGGCTTGGGTATGTGCCAGGAGGGCACCCTGTGGCTCGGGGGAGGAGAGGTAAAGTTCAGATCACTATGCTTTTTCAGGGAATCCTGCCATTCCTGCTCCCATGCAGCTCTCTAAACAGGAGACAGCAATGACGGCTGAAGCAGGGAGCAGGAGGGAAATTCCAACGCCGCCGCGGGGCCCCTAGAAGCGTGAGGCCCTGTGCAACCACCCCTGTTGCCCCTGCCTAATGCTGGCCCTGTCCTAAGGACTGGGCTGAGAACCCCTGCTGTAAACAATCAACAGATTTCAAAAAATCTTCAAATTTTGTGCCAGTGCAATGGAGGCTGTATCTGAGCTTAGTCCTGTCCACCTGAAGAAACTCGTGTTTGCCTATCTCCTGAGGAACATTCCACCTGTGGCGAGTTGTAATTGTGGAACATCCCACAAGGGTTCACCAAAGGGGCAATCCTGGTTGTTCAGACATTTCAGGTCTGTGTTATTTGCAATCTGTCAGCCACAGCGACAGGAGAATTTTCTTACTACTGAGACCAGTGCTAAGGTAGAAAGAAAGAAGGTAAAGATGATAGCATACAAAAATAAAAATCCTATTAAAAACACAGCAATTAAACTGTAATCCATTCTGCTACTGAAAGAAATTGCTGGTCTCCAAGGCAAGTATGGAATATATGTAAGAAATATTGTCTATATAATACTAGAGCTTTTGAACTTTTCAAGTAGTTTCCAGTTCAAGATAGGAATTCCCTGTGTGCTTTTTGGAAACATTTTTCCACTGAAGTGACTCTGAACTATAATTTCCCTGTAGACCAGCATCTTATTTCTCCAAAAAGACCTAAAGAATACTATAAAACATAACAAATATGAACACAAGATTAAAGAAAGGAAGTACAGGTCTCAACAAAATTACTTCATAGTTTCAATTTCATAAATATTGACTATTTTTATTTTATTTTATTGTATCTTGGACAGATTACAGAAAGGGAAGTCAGCAACTACAATGGAATCTTGGTATGCCTGTGACTAGTGTTTCCCAAAGCCAGTGCTCAAAATAATTTCTGATAGGATAATAATTGTTCAGGAATACTTTTCTTATGTATTTATAGTTAGCTTACACCTTTCTAGTAGTAGTTCAAAGAAAGTTGTATTCAGGTAAAATAGCAGACTTGAAGAGCAACCTAATGGTTAGTGCAGTGCCTTCAAAACACAGGGGAACTGGATTCAATTCCCATTACAGTATCTTGTGTCTTGGGCAAATAATTTAAACCTCCATTGTTCCAGGTACAAAATAAGTACCTGTGTCTAATATGTAAATTACTTTGTTACCACAGAAAGACAGTATGTCAAATTAGAGGCTAACCAAATTTTGGTGTTGGTTATGGTGGCAAAACTATTTTCTGCCCAATTTTGGTTTTGGCACTTAACACCTCCTACACAAGAACATAAAAATAGCCATACTAAGTCAGACCTATGGTCCATCTAGCCCAATATCCTGCTTCCAACAGTGGCCAAGTCAGATCACAAGTACCAAATAGTAGCAAGATTCATCATACTGATCCTCAGTGACAAGCAATGGCTTTCCCTGTGTTTATCTCCAGGAACTTGTCTAAACCTTTTTTTTAAATCCAGATACACTAACCATTGATACCACATACTCTGGCAATAAGTTCCAGACCTTTATTCATTGAGCAAAAAAATATTTCCTCCTGTTCATTTTAAAAAGTAGTACCATGGCATTCCCTTGAGTGTTCCCTAGTCTTTGTACTTTATGAAAGAGTGAAAAATTGATTCACTTTTACCCATTCTACACCTTTCAGTATTTTGTAGACCTTTATCATATCTCCCCTTAGCTATCTCTTTTCCAAGCTAAAGAGTCCTTACTTCTTAAGCCTTTCCTCATATGAAAAGACTTCCATTCTCCTAATCATTTTGTTCACCTTTCTTTGAACTTTTTCTAATTCTGTACACAGTACTCAAAGTGTGGTCACACCATAGAGCAATACAGAAGCACTGTAATATTCTTTCTAATTTTCTATCTCTTTCCTAATAATTTCTAGCACATTCTTTCTCAGGGACACAGGTTTTCCAATTGATTGCTTTGAGTAATTGACTGATGATAAATTTTCACTTTATTGAGGCTGTGGATGGCAAGGAGATGAATGCTATCTGTGCTAGAACCTGTAGACAAATATATGATGAATAACATATTGGTGTATTATTGAGACTTGGCTGAACAAGATGATGGGATATTATCAAAGCAATTTTTAAAAATTGAACTTCAAACATCTCACATTGCTGAAACCTTTCACAATGAAAGAAATAACATCATTAAAAGAAAAAAAAAGAAATGCAATAAAAATGCTATTCAACACAGTCACTTATAATACAAGACTCTCTTAGATCTCAAAATGGTGGAGAGAACAAGAAACAGAAAACTGAGAATAATGAAAACTAAATAAATCATTAACCTATAAAGAGGATGAGACATAAGTACTGTGTCACTGCCGTCGTCGGGAGGGTAAACCCTTGGTTGCTGGAAAGGGTGTCCTGAGTCAAAGACCCGGAAGCTCCAACCGGCAATAAACAGGTTATCTGCACAGGCACTGAGCAGGAGCACCTGAAACAGCCTAACTCGCAGCGGGCTTTGGCGGAGCAACAACGGGAACAAACTGAAGCACTGGAACAGCCTTATCCCAAGATAGGCTTCGGCTGAGCTGCAACAGGAACAAACTGAAACACTGGAGCAGCCTTATCCCAAGACGGGCCTCGGTGGAGAAAGGACAGGAAAAAACTGAAGCACTGGAGCAGCCCATTTTTTGACACCTAACCTCCTGTATTGAATAGTGCCTAGTGCACATAGACACTTGTCAAGTAATGATGCTTTCGACACATGTAAGTGGTGTGTACTTCCATACATCAGTTTATAAAATTGTTCTGCATATGTTTTGCCTTGTTTATTAAATCTGACATACTAAGATGGGGATGACATTATTTCTTTGATGGCCTTTCTTTTCAAAGATGTTGTTTGTTACCTATTGGTGCTGTCCTCTGCGATCTCTTCTTCATCCTTGAAGCCATAATCCTGTGAGTAGAGTTACTGAAGAGACAATATAGCAATTAAAAATTTTGCTTGCATTTTATTGGTTTTATGGCATTTTATTAAGAGCAATTAGCTTTTAATAAAATGCCATAGAACCAATAAAATGCTTGAATGTCTAAAATACTCAATTTACCCAAATTATGCATTTATTTATTAAATAATGGTGTAGCAAGCTGTTTATTAAGTAATGTCAAACCTTTATCTCATATTTTCCTTCTAGTTATATTTGTGCCTTTTTTATTTTACATTTCTTTATTGATTATCTTTTATAACATTCATAAACAAATTAGTTATCGGAATATCTGAAAATTATACAATGAGAAATAATACATAAAAATACATTTTCCAAATTGCTTTTGTCCACAAAATGTAGATCCAAGATATAGGAAAAAATAAAGTAAATTTGCAATTACAATCTGCTATTAGAGCGGAGAGTATCCCAACAATACAATCAGACAGCAGCATTATTCTGGTTTACTACACCAGAGGGGCTTCTCATACTTTCTTTACTTACTACAAATTATTTAAGTTTCTTGGGGTCGGTAAAAAGAAAATTATTAGTTTCATAACATATTAAACACTTACTAGGAAATTTAACAAAGAAGGTCGCCCCTAGGGCTATCACTCTTGGTTTAAACGCCAAGAGCTCCTTCCTTCTCAACTGTGTTTCTTTAGATAGGTCTGGAAATACATTTATCTTCGATCCCATGAAACTTCATTCATATGTCGGAAATATAAACGCAAAATATTAATTTTGTCCAATTCGAAAGCGAAAGAAACAAGTAAAGTTGCTCGTTCAAGTTCAACTGATGTTTCTAGAAATTCAGTAACATTTAAATCCTCACTAGGCCTTTGATCATTTAATCTCAAATTTCTTTTTATGTAGTAAGCTTTCACAACCAGCGGGGAATTATCTTTTGCAATTTCTAAAATTTCTAAGAAGTATTTTTTTAATAGTTCCAACGGGGAGATAAATGTAGATACAGGAAAATTAAGGAATCTTAAGTTATTTCTCCTGAGTTGATTTTCAAGAGATTCCATTTTCTTAGCAGTCACATTTTTCTCCTTAATCAATCTAGTTATTACTTCCTTAGATGATTTCATTTCAGATTCTAATCTTTTAAAGTCATTCTTTTGCACTTCAACTTTATTGGACAATTGTTGAAAATTATTCTTAAGTTCTAGTGTTTCTCCGCGAAGAGATTCAGAAATTTTAAACAAGGATGAGTTCACCCCTTGTATTGCATCCCAGAGAGTGTCTAGAGTGACTATAGCAGGTCTTAACGAATCACAATCTCCCCTGGGAGCTCTTTCTCTGGGCAGTGTAGGCGTTGAGGTAACCCTCATAGCCCCATCCAATATTTCTCCATCAAAACGTTCAATGGGGGAGCCTCCTCCGAGTGCCTGGACAACCAAGCCCACTCTGGACGTCTCCAAGCGTTCGCTATCCAACATACCATTGCTTCCGGGTTGCGGTGGGGTCATGCCATATGGAGGAGGGCTTAAGGTAGCTCCCTCCGTGCTCCTGTTCACGGCTATCTGCCTGGTTTCCCCTGGAGTATTCGTTGGGACACCCGACATCCGAACTCCGTATTGCTCTAAGGTAGGCTGGCGTGTGGGGGGGGGGGGATCCCAATCGGTCCCGAGGAGGCTGGGATACCGATTTTCCCCTTTCTTTTCCCCATATCTTGGGGACGCACCAAAC
This sequence comes from Microcaecilia unicolor, assembly GCF_901765095.1. Lineage (NCBI taxonomy): Eukaryota > Metazoa > Chordata > Amphibia > Gymnophiona > Siphonopidae > Microcaecilia > Microcaecilia unicolor. The sequence continues at coordinate 366,030,602 of NC_044033.1, read as the reverse complement.
TACCAGCCCAAACTTGAGGTTCAGGAGCACTCACGATGTTCATCCGTTCTCCAGCGCCATCTTGGATCGGCCCTATTTTTGTGCCTTTTTTAAAAACCTATATGTATGTATGTATGTATGTATGTATTTTAGAGACCAAAAGGGGCTCATTTTTATGTATGTATGTATTTTAGAGACCAAAAGGGGCTCATTTTTGAAAGAGAAAAACGTAGCATAAAGCAGCATTTGGACGTTTTTCTCAGCAAAACATGCAAATCGGTATTTTTGAAACCTATTTTCCAGAAGTATTTTCATGCTCTTCATCTGCAGTGCATCCAAATTTCAAGGGGGCATATCGGGGGCATGTTAAGGGCAGGATTTAGGCATTCCTTAGACATTTTTCAGCATTAATGCAACAAAACGAAAATGTCCAGGACTAAAACAGACATTTTGATCTAGTTCTGTTTTAAAGACAACTAAGCCAGAAAAAGTGCCCTAAATGACCAGATAACCACTGGAGGAATTTAGGAATGATTCCCCCCCCCCCCCTCCCCTCTTACTGTCCTAGTGGTCACTGACCCCTCCTAGCCCCCAAAGATATGAAAGAAACAGTACATACCAGCCTCTATGACAGCCTCAGATGTTATAACCACTCCTATTGGAGAAGCAAGCAGGTCCCTAGAATAGCCTAGTGATCAGTGCAGTGCACTGTACAGAAGGGGACCCAGACCCATACCCCACTCTAACTGTTACACATGTGGTGGAAAGAGTGAGCCCTCCAAAACCCACCAAAAACCTAGGCGACACTTGCAGACATAAGGGCTATTGTAATGGTGTATAGTTGGGTACAGTAAGTTTTTGGTGGGTTTTGGAGGGCTTACCATATAATATAAGAGGGTGAGAGTGAGATGTGTACCTGGGAGCTTTTATGCAAAGTCCACTGGGGTCAGAGGTGTGCCATATTCATCCTGGGCCACCAATGGAGCAGGAGCAACTGGATTTTGTTACCATGATTTAACTGTAAGGTGCTATCCACATCCATAACCCACAATTTATTATTTATTATTATTTATTGCATTTGTACTCCACATTATCCCACCTCTTTGCAGGCTCAATGTGGCTTACAGAGTGAGGTTATGTTAAAATCAATACATGTTTTAAATACAGTTGATCATAGGCTAATGTAAAAGGTTATGATGAAATCAGTACATGATTTAAATACAGTTGATCCTAAGCTGATGTAAAAGAGGTAGTAGATGGGCGGATGTTGGGTAGGTTGTGTGCGGGTATTTTAGGTGTGTTCGGATGATTTGGGGAATGAATTGTATCATTGAGGGTGACTTTTGTAGGCTCTGTTAAAGAGGTATGTTTTCAGAGCTTTGCGGAAGCTGGTTAGATTGTTCAGGGTTTTGGGTAGCGCATTCCAGAGCTGTGTGCTTTTGTATGCAAAGGTCATAGCATAAGCCTGTTTGTATTTCACTCCTTTGTAGCTGGGGAAATTCAGATTAAGGAATTTGCGGGCTGATCTCCTTACTTTTCTTGCTTCCTGCCAAGGCAAACAGTATATGAAAGTATCTTAACCGTATGGTAACATCACAGCTTTGCTATGGAAGTTATTGTGCACTAATTCATGTAAACAGAGCACTTAATTTTTTTCATTGTTATTTGTTCAATTGATATCTAAAGTGATATTTCAATATGTAAAGTCATGTAGGTGTAAATGTAATATGCTTTTGTTTACTAATAAAGACCATTTTAAAAACTCAATTTTCTGATCATAAATATGACTTTACATTCATACAATTTTGTGTGCACAGAAACAAAACAAATTGAACAAATGCATATCTCTAATTAGTTAGACATATGTTTCTGCCCTTTCTCTTTCAGCTTTATTATTGGTATTGATTTAATGTGTCCTACTTATTTTATAACATTGCTGCTTCTTTCTTATGTCCAATGTGCCCGGCTTTCCTTGACCGTATTTTTTTAAACATGACTAAAGAAAACCACATCCAATTCTCACATCTTGAGTTGTGAAAATAGATTTAATATCACATTATATTTCATATTACCCAGTAGCTTCCAACAAAACACCTACCTGGTGCCGGTGCAAATGGCTTCCCATGGTGCCAGCTAAAAACTAGGTAGATATGAATCTAGAAATATACACATCTCTGTGGCGTTTTTCCTTAACAATCAGCTTGTAAACACGAGTACTCACAGAGCACTTGTGAGTCTTCAACCTCTGTGCACTTTCTCAAAATTGTTCTCTAAAAGCACAGATTATGGGACAAACTGAAGACATTAGTTTCCATTTGAGCAAACTGAACTGAACTGAAATGTATTCCATGAGTGCAACAGTACTTAGTTCAAAAAGAAATTTTTAGTGATTAAGAAACACTAATCTGATTGAAATATGTAGAATCTAATGGTAAGGGGAGGGGCAATTTTCAAAAACAATTAAGTGCCAATTTATCTGGATAGACAGGCTGTTTGAAAATTGTCCTGCTCTTATCTGGGTAAGAATAAAGCCCATAGAATCACCTGGGGCCGAATAATGTGTCCACAAACATATAAGACTGTGGTGTTTGTTGCCAATATAAATATGGGGGGAAAGGGGACTACGATGTACAGAAATGTCACTTCGAATTGCCCCCCCCCCCCCCCCCCCCCCCCCCCCCCCCACTTACCTAACTTGGCCCTTGTTGCTACCTCCAAAATTTCTCTCTAGGGACACCACTATCTATGCATATCTTCTGCATGAGAATTTTTTTTTGATATTTTTATTTGAGTATTTCTGGGAGCATATCAGGCTTATTTTCGAAAGAGAAAGACGCCCATATTGCGACCCAAATTGGCAGATGGGCGCCTTTCTCTCATGGGCGCCCAAATCGGTATAATCGACAGCCAATTTTGGGCGCCTCCAACTGCAGTCTGTCGTGGGAACGGACAAACTTGACAGGGGCATGTCGGAGGTGTGGTGAAGGCGGGACTGGGGCGTGTTTATCGGCTGAGGAGAGATGGGCGCTCTCGGCCGATAATGGAAAAAAGAAGGGCGCCAGAAGCGAGAATTTGCTTTGGACCCTTTTTTCTGGACCCTTTTTTTAATGAAGAAGTCCCCAAAAAGTGCCCCACCTGCCCAGATGACCACCGGAGGGAATTGGGGATGACCTCCCCTGAGTCCCCCAGTGGTCACTAACCCCCTCCCACCAAAAAAAAAGAACTTTAAAAACTTTTTTTGCCAGCCTCTATGCCAGCCTCAAATGTCATACCCAGCTCCATCACAGCACTATGCAGGTCCCTGGAGCAGTTGTTAGTGGGTACAGTGGACTTCAGGCAGGTGGACCCAGGCCCATCCCCCCCCTACCTGTTACACTTGTGCTGGTAAATGGAAGCCCTCCAAACCGCCCCCAAAACCCACTGTACCCACATGTAGGTGCCCCCCTTCAGCCATAAGTGCTATGGTAATGGTGTAGAGTTCTGGGGAGTGGGTTTGGGGGGGATTTGGGGGGCTCAGCACCCAAGGTAAGGGAGCTATGCACCTGGGAGGTATTTTAATTTTTTTTAAAACTTTTTACAAGTGCCGCTTAGGGTGCCCAGTTGGTGTCCTGGCATCTGAGGGGGACCAGTGCCCTATGAATCCTGGCCCCTCCCACGACCAAATGCCTTGGAGTTGTTCGTTTTTGAGCTGGATGCCTTCGGTTTCCATTATCGCTGAAAACCTATACCGCCCAGCTCAAATCCGCCCAAATCCAATGCATTTGCCCAGCACCAACCGTATTATCGAAACAAAGATGGACGCCCATCTTTTTCGAAAATACGGTCTGTCCCGCCCCTTCACGTACCCGTCCTCAGAGATAGGCGCCCATGGAGATGGGCGTTCACGTTCAATTATGCCCCTCCATGTCTGCCAATTTATCATCTGACCTTCACGTGCAGACCTGCTCTTCCAAAATAATGGGGCATATCTGCATGGTTACACTTCTACCTTGATTTTCTCAAATACATGGCCTATCTAAAAATGTGCCTTAATTTCTTAACTGGAAACATAACACTGCAATTATGATCTTCCCTTGTAGCAAGCAGCTATTTGTTGCCAAACAGGAGACAATCTTACAAGGAAAGCATCACTTTAACTCTCGGGGGGAAAGGAAGTGTGTATGCTATGTACATTCATGTTTCTTATTTTTGTGTAGCAGCTGTGAGGACCAGAATGCTTAGTCACTGATCAAACATACCAAGAACTGTGAGTCAGCTTTAAAAAAAATCGACATCAACAGGACTAGGGGATATGCAATGAAACTACAAAGTAGCAAATTTAAAATGAATCAGAGAAAATATTTCTTCACTCAATGTGTAATTAAACTCTAGAATTTAAGCAGTTAGCATAGCGGTGTTTAAAAAAGGTTTGGCTAACTTCCTAAAAGAAAAGTCCCTAAGCCATTATTAAGATGAACTTGGGGAAAATCCATTGCTTATTTTTAAGATAAGCAGCATAAAATATATTTTACTGTTCTGTGATCTTGCCAGGTACTTGCAACTTGGATTGGCCACTGTTGGAAACAGGATGCTGGACTTGATGGAGCTTAGGTCTGTCCTAATATGGCAATACTTATGTTACACTTATGTTATGCAACAACAAAAAAACAGCATAAGGCGAACTTTAGTATCTTCATTAGAAAGTAACTCAGGCTATGCTGCCACAAGACTACAACTTTTCTGGAGCAATCAGTAGTTGACCTTCAAGTAACAATCACAAGAAGAAAACAGTTCCCACCTTCAAGATGTAAAAGCATCAGAGCCTAAGAAGTTGATCTCTGATATGGCCTTTATGGCAAATATTGAAGCTCTCGAACAAGGGAAGTAACAAGCTCTTTCTTTCACAGAAATTAGGGTAAATCTGCAAATTAATCAAGGACCGAGTCAGTTGGATGCAAGACAAACAAAGATGAAGGGGTACAAATGAATATATGTGTTGTATTCTGCCTGAAAGAAAATGGCAGAACTGTGATTTAGAGGATTATTGACTTCCAAGTAGCTCCAAGGAAACCTGTCATCTGCACTTAAATAGAAAACCATCTCAAACATCTCAAAGTGCTCATTTTCCTTTTATTGTAACATGCTTTTCTCTATGGAGTTTTTAATGCTAAAAGGACAGCACATCACAGATCTATTGTTTATCTCAGTGGTGTGCAGTCAGTGGGGTATAACTATAAATGCCAGTGTGTCAAAGGGCTCTGTGGGTTTTTCTTAGCTATAGAGAAAAATACGTTTAATATGTGGAAAATGCTTGAATGCAGCCTTAAGCAGTTGAGCAGTTAATAAACTGCATTCCATAAAGAACAAAGCTCATTTAAAAATAGCTACTTTGTGGTGCTTATTATTAAGTGATTGGTGACAAAAAGACAAATGCAAATCTAGAGAAACAAAATGCAAAATTATATAAAACATGTTGGCCTCATATTATCTAGAAACATTTGGGTCATTGTCCTTGGAGGTGTGTAGAGGATCATCCTATTCTTCAGGTTCTCGGGGCCATTTCATTTAAGGGCCTTGAAGATCAGACATAGAGTTTTAAATTTAGACCTGTATTGTACTGGTAGCCAATGAAGTTTTTGCAAAAATGGTGTGATGTCGTCACGTCATTTGCAACCTTCTATGAGTCTTGCTGCAGCATTCTGAATTAATTGGAGCTGGTGTAGGCCCTTTGTAGTCAGACTGTTGTAGAGTGCATTACGGTAATCCAGTCTTGATGTCATCATGGCATGCACAACTGGGATAAGATTTACCTTCTTGATGTAAGGAGAGAGGCAGCGTTTCTCTGTTTTGAAAAATTTTGAAAACATATTTATTTCAGAAATCTTATTAATACTTGATCCAATGCTTTTGTTGTTATAATCTTATATAAACTGCTTTGGGCCCCATGTCCAAGGAAAAAGCGGTATAGAAATATCATGATTAGATTAGATCCCTCATCTTTCCTTTCATCAATGGTGTACTGTATATTTACAGCCATGAAACAAACATATAACTTGAGATGCCTAGCCTAGACATTTTCAATTTGCTATTCATTTATGTGGTAATACTAAATCCTGTTGTGTGTCTGGGCTAGCAGGGGTTTGGGGTTGACCTTCTTGTCTATTGGAGGAGTTGTGTTCCCAACTCTTATGTTTCTTCGTGGGATGGATGTGCCCGCTTGGTTCTAGTCCTGTCTGCCTCTAGTTTCATCTCAGTAAGAGCAATATAATCCTTCCCCAGTAGCAATTATATTATGAATGAACTCAAAACCCAGCATGCAGAACAAAGACCCCTTCCAAAAACAAGATAAGGGGCTACAAACTAAAAGTTGAAATATGTAGACAAAAATTAACTTGAAACTCCCCAAAAACAGACTTTGCATGCGTGCAACATAAGAGAAATAGAAAGAAATACATTTCTCCTATATTGTGCAAAATATAAATGAGAATAAATATCAATTCCCAAAACTTTCATGGTACAATTACTAATGTAAAATAAAGGGGTCCTTTTACTAAGGTGTGCTAATAGATTTAGCATGTGCTAATGATTAGTGTGTGCTAAATGATAAGATACCCATAGGAATATAATGGGTGTCTTATCATTTAGCGCATGCTAAATCTGTTAGCTCACCTTAGTAAAAGGACCCCCAAATTATTTTTTCTATCTTTGGTGTTTTTATTTTCCTAATATTTGTGCCACTTTCTGGTTCCTCTTTCCTCTATGCCAGTGGTTGCCAAACCTAGTCTTAGAGGCAACCCAACCAGTTACGTTTTCAGGATATCCACAATGAATATTCATGAGAGAAATTTGCATATAGTGGAGGCAGTGCATGTGGATATCCTAAAAGCCTGACTGGCTGGGGTGCCTCCAGGACCAGGTTTGGGAACCACTGCTCTATCCTCTTTGCTGGCTGTCCAGGCCCTCCTGTAGGTCTATCTTTTTTTTTCTCTTTTCTTCTGTCTTCTTCACTTCTGTCCCTGTATTCATCTGCAAAATTGATCCCTCTCAATTCACTCTAATTTCATCCTTGCTCACTATTTTTACAGTTTGTATTTATAGTTTTCCATCTCTCATCCAGCTAAGACCAACATCTCTTCTTTCTCTTCCCCTTCCCTCCATCTTTCAGGCACTCCCTTCTCTCGTTCTTTCTACTCCATTCATGGCAGGCCTCTCTTCTTTTCCTTCTCTCATGTCCAGCAACTCCCTTCTTGTCTGTTTCTGACCCCCCCCCCCCTTTCCAGCATCTTCTCTGATCTCCTCTTGCACTTCCTCAGATGTCCAGCATCTCACCTGATCTCCCCTTCTACCCCCTCCTCATCTATCATCTCCCCTCACCTCCTTTCTGCGCTGCCACTGTCCTGATACCTAAGGCAGAAAGAAATGACATCATGGGACCTTGGAGCCTGCACACATGCTCTGTGTTTTTCAGTTCTGCCACCTCTGATGCAAGGTCTTATGTCAGAGAGGGTGACACTGGCGGAAACTGAGCATGTGCATGGGCTCCAAGGCCCCACACTATTTTTTTCTACTGTGTTTCTGTCTAGTATATGGGGGAGGAGTGTGTTATTTCATTTATCAGTCAGAGAGGAGGTGGTGGTCCTTAACACAGAGCAGCCCCCAGTTTTGCTGGGCTTTCTCAATGATAGCTATACCCCTTCATTGTACCATTGTTCCATGTACTTTTAACCCATTTATTGTGAGGCTAGTGAAGACTAATCTTGCCTTGAACTTTACTATGGGATCCCTTGATACCACTCATGCCCATCTGCTTCCCTTCACAATGAGTGGCTCTCTTGACTAACTTCTACATTTAGCAGCCAAACATCACTGCTTACATATGTGTGCCCAAGTTTAGAGAATTAGGGGGTATAATTTTGTGACTAGCACATACAATTGCATGCACAAATTATGAAATAGTGCCTAACTTAATTAAGTGAGCACTAATTGGCTTTAACTAACAATAATGAACCTTATATGGCATTAATTGGCAACAATTTGCAGTTTTATGGATATCTGCTCGTCGCCGCTGTTCTATAAATATGTCGGCCGATATTCAAATATGGTCGGGGACACCCAAATCTGGAAATTTAGGTCGACCTTAGTGATGGTGGTCCTTAGACTTAGTTGTTTTTGATTTTCAGTGATAAAGGAAACTGAGGACGCCCGTCTCAGAAACGACCAAATCCAAGCCCTTTGGTCATGGGAGGAGCCAGCATTTGTAGTGCACTGACACTAACTGGGCACCCTAGGGGGCACTGCAGTGGACTTCAGAAATTGCTCCCAGGTGCATAACTCCCTTACCGTGTGTGCTGAGCCCCCCCCCCAAAACCCACTACCCACAACTGTACACCACTACCATTGCCCTTATTGGTGAAGGGGGGGCACCTAGATGTGGGCTAGATGAGGGCTCACATTTACCGCCACAAGTGTAACAGGTAGGGGGATGGGCCTGGGCCCCCCTGTCTGAAGTGCACTGCACCCACTAAAGCTGCTCCAGGGACCTGCATACTGCTGCGATGGACCTGAGTAAGACATTTCAGGCTGGCATAGAGGCTGGCACAAAAGATTTTTAAAGAATTTTTTTGAGGGTGGGAGGGGGTTAGTGACCACTGGAGGAGTAAGGGGAGGTCATCCCCAATTCCCTGCGGTGGTCACCTGGTCAGTTCGGGCACCTTTTATGACTTGGTCATAACAAAAAAAGAACCAAGTAAAGTAATCAAAGTGCTCATCAGGGACGCTCTTCTTTATTCAATTATGGGTCGAGGACGCCCATGTGTTAGGCACGCCTAAGTCCCGCCTTCACTATGCCTCCGACACGCCCCCAGGAACTCTGGTCATCCCCATGACAGAAAGCAGTTGGGAATGCCCAAAATCGGCTTTCGATAATGCCGATTTGGGCGACCCTGGGAGAAAGACGCCCATCTTCCGATTTGTGTCAAAAGATGGGCGTCCTTCTCTTTCGAAAATAAGCCTGCAACTGATACAAAGAAACTTTCAAAAAGCTTCCAAACAGTCAAGGTTTATTCTCCAATGTAAAATACAGGATGTGTTGACCATACGTGACCCAACACAGGTACTGTTTTGGCTGGAGGCATTCCTCAGGGGACCTCACAAATAGACAAGCAAAATAACAGTAGATTATACAAAAGTATAAATATGAAATAAAAAAATATACACCAAAGAATAAAAATGTTGTGACATAAAACATATGAACTAAACAAAAGTGTATCATAAACCACAAAAGAAACAGTAAAATATGTAAGAAGAGAAACGTATTAATATACATCAAATAATAAATAAATAAATGTATTTAAAAAGTGTGGCATAAAAGGACTTGAGGTAAACAAGGGTATTTAACAATCCTTAAAGGAAAAGTGAATCTACATAAAATCTGTGTATAAAATAGTGTGTATAAAAACATGGAAAAATGGATTAAGGGTGATAGTGAACTATATGATGTGAAATGGAAGAGGAATGTGATTATGCAACATGAAGCTTTAAAAAGTAACAATAAGAAGTGACCAGTGCAGAAAAAAATAAACCAAGTCAAAAGGGGAAAAGCTTGCAGATTAAAAGTACCTGTCAACTATGCAAATGAGACCTGGAAAAAAATCCTGTCAATTAAAAGAAAGCATAAATGATATAAAGAAATATATATAAAATCAAGACACTGTAGAGTCTTAAAAGAAGAATGTAGCTGAGAGGCACAAATAGGATAGAATAATATCATTTCAATTTAATTCAGGGTGCTGTGACCAGTCAGGATGCAGGTTTCAACATAGCTGCAATAAATGTAGTGGCCCTGTTGGGTGGGTAGAGGCAGAGGTGTGTCATGTAGGCCTGCATGGCACGGGATTTCAGGAACTGTTGGGCAAAGCTCCGACCCCATTAAAGTTGCAATTATTGTTCCTTGTTTGGTGATTTACCCTTTGAAAGATGTGGTGAATTTACTTTTGAAAGGGTTTGTAGAAGGGTCTGTGATTCCAGTTGAAGGACCTAGGCTGTTATACAGTTGTAAAGATCTTCTTAGTGACTCATACTGCAGTGGTGCAAGAAAAACTGTGTAGAGAGAATTGCTTTTCCTTCTGATTCAATCCCATTGGAAGATGTTGCCATTAAGCGTCAAACCCAAAAAAGAGAGAGGAAATTTTAGGTTAACTCATAATCTTTCTTTCCAAGATGGCTATAGTGTGAGTGATTTTATTGACCCTTCTCTCTATTCAGTTCACTATAAATCTTTTGACAAGGCAGTGGAAATGGGCAGCAACCTGGGTTGGGTGCGTTGTTAGCAAAAGCTGATATTGAAACAGCTTTCCATTTTCTGCCAGTGTACCTGCAGTCATTCCATCTTTTAGGGTTTAAGTTTGAAGAGCAGTTTTATTTTGACAGATGTCTTCCTATGGGAAGTTCCATTTCATGTTCTTATTTTGAAACTTTTTCAACTTTTTTGCAGTGGGAGAGAGAGCAGGATTGAGTTCAGTGATTCATTATTCAGATGATTTTTGTTTGGAGGTCGGGCAGAACCGGGTGAGTGTAAGCAGTTGATGGCAGTTTTCCCATCTGTAGCTGTGGAATTTGGCATTCCATTAGCTGAAGATAAGTCTGAAGGACCTTGTACTAAGTTGGTGTTTTGGGGGGTTGAACTTGATTCAGTGAAGATGGAATCTAGACTGCCTTTGGAGAAAGTTGTGAAGATCTGTGACATTATTTATAGCGTTTTAGGTGAAAAGAAATTGACAGTGAAAGAAATTCAGTCCCTTGTAGGCCATTTTAATTTTGCCATGAGAGTTATTCCAAAGAGAAGAATATTTTCTCGGCGTCTAGCTCTATTGACAAAGGATGGGTGCAACCAGTATTATCAAGTACGTATCACTCAGTATGTGTGTGAAGATTTAGAACTTTGGAAGTGTTTTTGAGAAATTGTAATGATAGCCAGGTGTGGCCTCTCATACCTATTAGTAGTGTGGATTTGCATTTGTTTATTGATGTGGGTGGAAGTCATGGATTTGAAGTTTACTTCCAGGGACACTGGTGTGCAGCTGTGCAGCCTGATTGGTGGACAGTTAAAGGATTGTGTCAAAATATAGCATTTTTAGAGCTTTTTCCAATGTGGGTGGCATTATTTTTAAGGGGAAAGAAATTGCAAGATTGAAAAGTAGTACTGTATTTGGATAATTGGGCGGTGGTGCAGGCAGTAAATTAACAATTGGCTTATTGCTCATTATTGGAAGAGAGATTTTATGATTAGTGATACTGTTATGTTTGCAGGGTAACTTGTTTTTATGAGCTCCTCGTGTGTTGGGTTTGGATAATGGGATCGCTCATGCTTTTTCTCATTTTCAGTGGTCTTATTTCTGTGCTTTGGCGCCAGAGGCAGAGGAATTGCTGAGATAGCTCCCAAAGGACTTTTGGGAAAGATGTCAGGAGACTTTGAAGAATTGTTGAAGAGTTCATTGGCAGATAATACGTGGAAATGTTATGCATTGGGTTGGAGGCATTTTCAGTTCTGTAGGCCTGATGAGTATAATAGTGTTTTGACTGTGGGTGAGAGCTGAATTGTTTGTTTTCTGGTGGATGCTCAAAGAAGAGGGAGATCTTTGGGTGTATTGTCGCAAACTTTAGCTGCAATAGCATTTATTTCTAAGCTGTGCAGCTTCAGAGACCCTAAATCCTCTTTTTGGCATAAAAGTTGTTGGGTAATCATGAAGTGGGGTTTCAGGTGTGAAGTTGGTGTTTACTTATTTCTCATGATCTATTAATTTCTATATTGGGAGGTTTACGGAGAGTTTGCATCTCTGAATTTGAATTATTTTCCGTGGCAACCGTGGTGATATTTTTTTTTTACCTTTGAAGGTAGAAGAAATAATGGTACCTTCAGAAATGGCTTTGCCACTGGTTTGTTGATAAGGGATATGATGCTTGGGAGGAAGGAATTGTATTTAAAGATTAGGCACTCGAAGTGTGACCAAAAGGAAAAGGGTGTTTGGCTGCATTTGCAACATGATTGATCCAGATCATCATGACTGTTTTATTGGGCAGAAAAATATATGGGAATTCAGCCTTCAGAGGGATAATAATGATTAGTGCACTTGGACGGTAATCTATTAACTAAATATCAATTTCCTGATGTTTTGAAGGCTACTTTTGCTTCGATCAGTTGTGATCCGGAGCATTATGGGACACATTCATTTAGAATTGGGGTGGCTTCTGTGTTGGCTGCCACAGGTGGATCTGAAGGATTGATTAAGAGTGGGGAGGTGGGCTTCCAGGTGTTATCTTGGTTTATGATAGAGATTTGGATAATTAATTCACTTTTATTTTGTAGTGTCTGTGCTGCGTGCCTTGCCTATTGAAATCTGCATTTGGCTCTGTGGACACTCCTTTGTGTTTTGAACAGAGAGACATTCATCTGAGCTACATTGGGGAGCATATCTGGGTCTAGTTGAGCAAGGAATCTTCATTCAGTGGTTGGGAGAGAGTGGATTGCTATGGGAACAGCTGCAACCAACCTTAATGAATGCTTAACGCTTATCCTACACTGATGTTATTTTATTTTATCTAGGGTGTAATGATTTATCTAGGGTAAAGGAGGTTGTTATTAAGCTAACTACTATGATATGATTGTGTTATGCATAACCTTAGGGCAACTTTTCACTGTACATCGTGTTGAACCCTTGTTTTAGGGGAAACAGTGGTTAATAAGTATAACATTGACAGTGACATTGGATTTAATCAGAAGAATGAAGTGGGATTTGCTTATAATTTGATGTCAATTTCCTTGCTCGAAGGTTATTTGGTCACCCATAATTCCTAGGCTGGTTTGGAGTGAGACTGTAAAGATGAAAGCTATTAAGCTCTTGAGGAAGAGAGTGAATGGTGATGTATCTAGGTTTTTGTGTGCAATGGAGGGTTTGGTGATGTGTCCTGGGTTGTATCATCCAGACAGTAATCCTCTGTCAGATATTGGACTGGATATATTTTTTGAGTACAATTCAAGATTTATTGCAGTCTGTGGTTAATGATTGAGTTGGGGGGGAACAGTGATAAGCAGAGCTATCACTGCTTTGGTGGAGTTAGGAGGGTGGGAAACCAGAGAGCCAATTGGTGGGGAGAAAATTGGGATTGAAATTCAATGGAGTTGGTAAGAGATGAATCAAGGCTTGGGTACGATACTGTGTCGAACTGAGCTGTTTCTGTAGAAGTGCTTCTGCTGCTAGGATCATTAGAGTCATGCCTGCACCAGGCTGAAGAGTGGAGCTCTGCTGGAGTGTGAAAAATGCTGGCACTGACCTGCGGCAGAGCTATCAGGCTGAATCTCCACTAATGTTGATCCTCCTTCTCCTCCTCTTCCCCCAGCCGCAGTGGTGTAGCTATTAGAGGCATTAAAGAAGGGTTCAGGACCCCCCATTTTTATCTGAAGTCCCTCCAATAAGGTGCCTGCTTCTTAGATGCCAATTTCCCATTTGCTCACTCGCAGTAGCAATTGTGAATTGCTCTCCCTCATCTGTTGAGCTCCATTTTTTTCCTCAAACCTCCTGCTCTAGGGGCATTGACTGAGCACTGCTGCTCTGCTTCAGGGCCCTGCCTCCAGGTCAGCTCAGCTGCTGTAGCCTATTGTGGCTCTGAATGCCTCTACATGAGACCAAGACTCCTGGAAGAGCTTAGATCAAGGAAGCAATTCAGGAGCTGGCTTACAGTTCAGACTTCCTCACCAACACCACACAGGTAAAAAAAAAAGTTTTATCTTTTATGATGCTGAGATTTGGGGGTAGAGGGGTGGGGGACTGAGAAGGACAGGGGTTGATGCCAGGCTGTGGGGGGTGGGGGTGGTGGAGGAAGGAAAGGGCAGAGGAGATGCCAATCTATGCCCCCCCTAAATGTTAACTCTGGGCCCTCAGCAATCCTTTGTGTACTCAACTCTCTCAGCTGAATCTCCGCTGATCTTCCCCTCCCCCAGCAGTGGCATAGCTAGGGGGGCCTGAGGGAGGGGAGGGGGAAATCATTAGTCCAATCACTTACAAGCACTGACCCAAATTACATACTTTTAGACACCACTCTATCTACAACTGCCAGCTGTAACTAACCTGCCACCTATTCATTCTACCTGCTCAACTGAACTATAGACAAGAATAGATAGTCCTATTTCTGGGCAAAATTCTACACAATTTTTAAAAACATTCTGTGTGCTATATTTTAAAATTCTGCATTGTTTTATTTATTTTGAACAGAATTCTTCCATCTGGAGGCCTACTTCCTTACTCAGATCTGAAATATCGGACCCCCACTTTTTCCCTACTCAAACTGAGATTTTTGGCACATAATTTGAAGGCTTAGGATGTGTTCTGTATAAGGATCTTGTTTTATTTTTACAAATCAACCAATCAAACCTCCACACAATTGGGGTTATACATTATACTACTCAGTGACATGTTTAAATATTAATGTGCTTCTTATTTCGATTGGTTGATTTGTTATAGTATCTTCACTCCTTCTCTTGTTGGATATCTTGTTTTCCTTTCCCAGAGATGGTGTATTGGTGATCTCTACAGCCTGGAATGGCATTTGCTGTGATTGGGATTTAATGTTTTTGTGATGTGTTTGTTTTCTATCCCATTCTTGTGGTTTTTTTTTTTTTGTTTTGTTACATTTGTACCCCGCGCTTTCCCACTCATGGCAGGCTCAATGTGGCAGGCAATGGAGGGTTAAGTGACTTGCCCATAGTCATAAGGAGCTGCCTGTGCCGGGAATTGAACTCAGTTCCTCAGGACCAAAGTCCACCACCCTAACCACTAGGCCACTCCTCCACTATTTAAATATTGCATCTTATATAAAATAAAATAAAACAGGTGTACTGTACTTCCCATTTTATTAATAGAGATTAGTAAGGCATAAAACAGAGGTGAAGAGTATGTGCTAAATCATAGTAATTATTTTACAGTACCATGACACCCTGTTTTCAGGGTTGAAGTCCTTTATTGTTGTCATTCCCGGGGTTGTGGTGCCAGAATCATGTCAGGGAGAAGGACTTGAGTTACAGTTTACAACTTGCTAAGGTTAAATTTGTAATCAAAGGAAGGCCAGACTTGAAGATCCAAGCACAAGCAGTTCAACTGCACAAATGTGCTGACATGAACATTTCTGTTCCTTATGGTTCCACACATCCCATATCAAAAATGGGCAAAGGACATTCTTGTAAATATAATGAGGAGTGTTCACAGTTTGGGTTTACTTGGACCAGTGAGGAGGACAATCCCATCTCACAATGTATTGTATGTGGCATAACTGACCAATCAATGGTGCCAAATAAACTTTTTAAAGAGGCATTTAAAGCATTCGTCATCTTCTTTCCTCAGTAAAAAGATCTTTGGCAATATCCAAGAAAGCTCTTTTAGCACCATACACAAAATGAAAAGTTTCAAAATGAATAGCAGAAAAAATAAAATATAATATTGAGGAGGAACTGATTTTACCTGTATGCAAAGAAATAGTTAGAGTAATGCTTGGATCTGCAGCAGAAATTTCAAAGGTGCCTTTGTCAAATGACACAATCCATTGACAGATCGGTGAAATGTCAGCAGATATTGAAAGTAATATTAAAGACAAGTTGACATGCAAAAAGTTTGCTTTGCAATTAGATGAAAGAACTGACGATATAAGTGGAAAATCTCAGTTAATATCCTTTGTAAGATTTGTTGAAGGGTCTGAAATTATTGAGCAATTTTTGTTTTGTCGAGAGCTGCAAACTAGAACAATTGGTGCTGATATTTTTTGCTGCAGTAAATATATACTTTCATGAAAATGATTTGCTTTGCACATATTGTATTTCAATCTGCTCTGATGGTGCAACAGCTATGACGGGGCAAATCAAAGGATTCCTCAGCTTTTAATTACAGTTCACTGTTTTCTTCGTCGGGAAACACTCATGATGAAAAGCACTGATGTAGGAAAACTAGGAAAGGTTCTTAAAACGGTCATCGACATGATCAACTACATCAAATCTCTTCCAATGAAATGCAGACTGTTGTTTGAAAAACTATGAAGAAATGGGGGCAGAACACAAAACCTTGTTGTTGCATACTGGAATCCAGTGGCTTTCAAGAAGCAAAATATTGAATTATGTCCTAGAGCTTCAAAAAGAGCTACGCCTATATTTTGAAGCCGAGAAACCAGAGTTTTCAGATTAATTTACTGACATGTTTTGGTGTGGAGTTACTACTACTACTTATCATTTCTAAAGCGCTACTAGACGTACACAGTGCTGTACACTTGAGTTGGCCTATCTTGCAGTTGTTTTCCAAAAATTCAACTCTTTGAATGCCAGTATGCAGGGTTGAAAAGAGAATTTAATCTCAGCAAGTGATAAAATCAATAGTTTTTCAAAAACGTTTGCTACGTGGACGGTGGTGTGCTGGTAAATTTTTAACAGGCTCTGTCCCCGGTCCACCTTGGCGCCCCCCCCCACCACCACTGCGCCCCCCCCCCATCCACCTCTGCACCCCCCATCCACCTCTGCGCCCCCCCAAAATTGCAGAGCTGGCTATAGCCGGGGGGGGGGGGGGGCAATGCATTACTCTCTCCAGGAAAAAAAAATTAAATGATCCCAGGTTCCAATCTAATTCATGATTAATGTGGGATAAAATGCCATAAATAAGTAAATAAATATAAACTTTTAATGTTGAGCACCTGATTCTCAAAGTGAACATATTCCAAACACTATAATGAAAATAAAATGATATTTTTTCTACCTTTGTTGTCTGGTGACTGTTTTTCTGATCATGCTGGCCCAGTATCCGATTCTGCTGCTATCTGTCCTCTTAACTCCGTTTCCAGGGCTTCCTTTCCATTTATTTCTTTCCTTTCCTCCTTTCTTCTTCATTTCTGGCCCTCAGCTTCTGCCTATTTTCTTCATCCATGTGCAGTTTTTCTCCTCTCTTCCTTTTCCCTCATCTCATCTCCTTCCTCAGTCTTCTCTCCCCTCCATCCATGTCTAGCATTTCTTCTCTCTCCCCTCCTCTCCCCTGCCCCCATGTCCAGCAGTGACCCTCTTCTCCCTTGCCCTGCATTCACCCATACCCAGCAACCCCCGTCTGCCCTGCCCTGCATGCACCCAGATGTCCAGCAGTGACCCTCCTTTCCCCTGCCCTGCATGCACCCATGTCCAGCAGTGACCCTCCTTTCCCCTGTCCTCCAGGATCCATCCACTTATGTCCAGCAGTGACCCTCCTTTCCCCTGCCCTGCATGCACCCATGTCCAGCAGTGACCCTCCTCTCCCTTGCCCTGCATGCACCCATGTCCAGCAGTGACCCTCCTCTCCCCTGCCCTGCATGCACCCATACCCAGCAACCCCCTCCATCCACCCATGCACAGCAGTGATTCCCTTTTCCCCCCTGCCACCCCCTCCCGAGTTGTTTGGTTAATTCTTCTCCTCCCTCCCTCCCGATCTGGTCCCTCACCGCCCGCTTGTTCTTTGAATTCTTCATGGCAGGCAGTCATGCCTGCCCGCTTCCAGCGCTGACTGTCCCCCGCTGCTGATTTGCGCTTCAAAATGGCCGCCGAGACTTCAGCAGAAGTCTCGCGAGGCCGCCTCTGGAAGTCTCAGCGGCCATTTTTAAAGCACAAACTGGCAGGGGAGGACAGTCAGCACTGGAAGTGGGCAGGCAAGACTGCCTGCCCCGAAGAATTCAAAAAACAAGCGGGGGGTGAGGCAGATCCGGAGGGAGGGAGGAGAGCCAGAGCCGGCTCGCAATTTTCAACAACCGGCTCGCAAAGCCGGAAGAAAATTTAACAACCGGCTCTTGCGAGCCGGTGCGAGCCAGCTCCAGCACACCACTGCACGTGGATGTCGGCAGTAGAAAGTGGTGATATATCCAATTTCTGTAACGGATTCCTTTGCTCAGTTGGAAATGAGACAAAAAGTTCAATTAAAAATGTTGATGGTGGTAGTTCTGATGTTGACGCATGCAGTTTCCTGCAATAGAGAATAATTTTCTATTTTCTACCATGGGGGGTGTTCCCAGTGGTAATCAGCAGTGCAGCCACATTGTCACACTCTGAATGAATGCAGGGTTAGCGCGTGAGCTCTTACTGCCTTTTAAATAGGTGGCAGTAAATAGCCGTGCACTAATTTTAACGTTAGCATACAGCCATTTACTGCTCCATTTTCAAAAAGGCTTTTTTCGTGCTATGTTAAAAAGTGACCTAGCGCATGCCAATTTCATGCTCCAAAACTAGTGCAGCCACTTTTTACTGTGGTTTAGTGAAAGGGTCCCTAAAATAGCTGCTTTGTACTCATAAACTGTCTGCTTCCATGTATGCAGCTTGTTCTAAAATGAGTTCCTCTATCTCTCAAACTTATCCTAATGCTTTTAAGCATAATTTGTTGTGACCTTCTGATTTTAGCAGTATAAGTTTGCTACAAATGCAATGCCAGCAAAACACCTGGGAGTTTTATTTTTTTTAAAGTAATAACACAGATGCTTTACTGTTTAAAGAAATGAAAATAGGACTTAATTAGAATCACATTTTGCTCAGCAAAGTGCCTTATGTGCTTTTTCTATTAGGACCTAATGTGCTTTGGTTGAAAATATTTCAGACTAATCTAAGGGGATATTTAGTAAATCGTTAGAAACATCATTTGAGAAGGAAAATCCTAGTTTAGACAGTTTGCCAATTTAAACTCCCCACCTAATGGAAGTGCGGTTATGTACTGCTTTGAATCTACATTTGATCACACTCATAACATCAAAGGCAACATGAACACATATATTGCTCTCTATTTTACTTATTCACATCAGGCTGTTACTGAGAACAACATTCTTTACTGTTTCACTTTGTAATTGAGCTGGAAGGACTCAGAGATATCTGACTTTTTTTCAGATTACTCTCTAACCCCCCCCCCCCCCAAAAAAAAAAAAAAAAAACCAACAACAACCTTGATCTTTAAGAATCTTGAAAGGAAACTGGGGAAAAAAAGATTTGTTTCATCAGACCTACAGAAAGTGGTTTGCAGATAATGTGGTGATCGTTCTTTATGTGTGATGGAGGAAAAAGCCTCTGTAACCCCGGTCAAAATTTATAATTATATGAAGTTAATTATAAAGGGGTGAGTTCTTCATCAGCTAAAAATAATTTAGATTTATGTGTTATGATATAAGCCAATCATCAGAATTAAATGTGTAGCATGATGTTGTGTTGGATCAGATACATATATATTGTGAGAATCAGAGAAGCCACAGAGTCCAGAATGAAGGGGGGGAGAGAGAAAAGCCAGAGTGGAAAAACTACAGATCCCAGAATGCATTGCAGGAGGGGAGGAGGCAGGAGCGTAGAGAACACAGATTTCAGACTGCCTGGAAGAATAAGAGGGATGAGGACAAATGAGTACCGGAGCCGCAGGAGAGGAAAGGAGAGGGGGCTGATTGGGAGATGGAATCAGCTGAGGAGAGGGTGGAACACCTGAGGGAGGGGGTGGTGAATGAGGGGATGGAATGGGAGGAGTTGGAGCAGGTAGGAGGAGAAGGTGTGGAAGAGGAAATGGAGGTGGGAGAGGAAGTGGCTGGAGAAGAAGAGTGACTTCTAGAGGAGTCCAAAGTATCAAGAAAGGAATGATAGTCAGGAGAGATCCGGCGGGTGGTTGTCAAGAGGTAAAGTGTTGACAAATGAGGGTGGTGGATCTTTAAAAGCCTGGCTAAGCTGTGCTGTGTAAAAAGCCTAGCTAAGCTGAACTGTTTTGAGGCCTTGCTGAAGAGGGCGGTGTTTGAAAGCTGGGCTAGCTAAACTTTGGGGAGAAAGCCTGGCTAAGCTGGGCTGTGTTTAAAGCCTAGTTAAGTTGAACTGTTTTGGAGGCCTTGCTGAAGAGGGCGGTGTGGGAAAGCCTGGCGAGCCGAACTGTGTTTGAAGCCTGGCTAGCAGAACTGTGTTTAAAGCCTGACTAGCTGAACTTTGTTGGAAGGTTGGGCTAGCCGAACTGTGTTTGAAGCCTGGCTAGCAGAACTGTGTTTAAAGTCTGACTAGCTGAACTTTGTGTAAAAGACTGGCAAGCTGAACTGTGTTGCACCGCCTTGCTAGCGGAACTGTGTGGCAGTGAGAGTGAACTGCACTGATGAGTGTGGAGTCGGAAGCAGACAGCACGGATAAGAGAGAGAGACAATTACGCGGCCGAGAGGAGCAGCTGACAATATACACCAATATATTTGTGCAGCTTTTAAAAATATATATTTGACACTGCAGCAGAACTGGCTTTCATTCCAAAAGCCCTCTTCCCTTTCCCTTTGGGGAACATTTAAAAGACATTTAAGAGACAAAAGGGTACTGTGCTTCAAAGAGAAATAAAACTCTCTCTGCCCTCCCACCTAAAAAGACTGAACAAAAGCATGACTAAGGTGGATACTTGAAGAATCACATAGACATCTCCACCAGCAGACAGATAGTCTGGAAATGGCATAACTCCAGCTATTGATAACAAAGACTTTAGAGGGGAAACCATAAACAAAACATTTGCCTGTCATCAGAGGTATACCTGCCCCTCCCATCATCTATCAGACAAATGGACGCCAGGACATCTGCAGAAAGGAGAGACCTATAATGCAGATCATGTGAACAGACTACAATAACCATAATGCCTTGCAAGTTATCCAGTGAAAACCAGGAAGCAGGTGCTGGGACTCTGTGATCATATCCTCCTGCAGCTTGCAAGATATAAAAGCAAAAGCTGTTTCCCCAAGATTCAGATTCTCTCTTCAGCTGCAAGCAACTCAGATCCACTCACTGCAGAAGCCTTGCTCCTGTCCTGACCATGTGCTCATCAATCAGCTGGACCACAGCATGCTTGTAACTAGGACTTGTAAGTTAACCTACCTGCTACTTTGTTCTATTTTATGCACAAATTCTCTGTTCTAAGATCCTTTTAAAAACCTACCTCTCGTGTGAAATTGTATTTTAAAATAAACCTTTCCTGAAGCTAAAAGTATAGTCTCTTTGTGCTCTGAGTACATGCTTTCAAATCTTGCAGTACAGAATACTGCATTTCAGAGATATATACTTAATTTATTTAATTTATTGCAATTATCACCTTTGGTGATTGGTGGAGAAATTGATATCCTAAAACTTATAAATACAGCGCCTGCTCTTAAATTATAAACAGTAGCGAGTGCTCTAGAGCTCTTTCCCCCAAAATAAATAATTTCTTGTAACATATGAATTATACATATGCCATTCTTGTATTGAAGCATAAAGCACTTATCTTAGTTGTCCGACGGGGTCCCGTTTCGCCGTTTAGGCTTTATCAAGGAAACAAACCTCATGCTTATGCTGATATCTGCAACAATTAATACCACAATGGTCAGCCATCCTCCGGACTTTCAATGTCAAAACCAGGGCTTTTTTTGAGGGGGTACTTGGGGGTACTGAGTACCAGCACCTTTTCCACTGTCTGCTAAACTTGACCCATGGTTCTCTTATTTTAATGAAAGAGCTCAGGTTCTACATACAAATTCTGCCTTGTCATAGATTCTATGACTGGTTGCAGGGGTTCTGGCTATTATAGGGTGAGTCCCTCAACGATCACTCCACCCCTGAAGGGTGGCCTGGCATTTGAGTACCGGCACCTTTTTTGCTAGACAAAATGCACTGGTCAAAACTATTACCAATTCAGCATTCAAAATTCTTTCCAGCACAGTGTTTGTTATGCCCTCATTATTTTCTTATTTATTTTGATTTATGACTATTTTAAATGTGAAAAGTATTTTGAACTTACTTGGATGCAGCTTGACTTCTCTCCGCTATTCAAACAGTCCGCTCAAAGATGGCGCCTATATTTATTGACGCTCATTAATGCGCAGCGAGAGTCATTGGTTCCAATCATTTAAAGGGATAGCACCAAACTAAAGGCAATTTTAAAAGAATGTTGCCCATTGAATAATCGTGCTGAGACCTTTAGGCTCCAAAGAGTTTAACCTAAAGCTCCAATGCTGCTCTAATTGTAGGAGGCGTTTAGCTTTATCTCCTCCTCTGATATCTGACTTGATTTGATCAATCGCAAAACAGTGAAATTGTGAAAATTCATGTTTAGTGGCATTGCAGTGTGCTGTTAAACCTAGTTGTATGAAAGGTCCTTTAGTTGTTTCATCAGACTACATGGACACTTATAATATGCTGAAAATATTAAACTTGTCTTCCCTACTATTCTTAAGTCTTCACCTGCAGTCAGGGCCGGTCTTAAGGCGAGGCGACCAAGGCGGCCGCATAGGGCCCTGCGCGGCGCGCCTAAGGTCGCCCCGCCCCGACCGCCCGAGTTCCAGTCCTCCCTCCCTCCCTCGGATGGCACGCGACGGCGGAGTGGTGGGGGCGGTCCACCCCGGATGTCAGCGGGTGGGGGGTGCCCTGCACCCGCTGCTCCCACCCTGTCCTACCTTTAAAAAAAGAATTTGTTAGCGCCGGAGTGACAGACAGCGCCTCCCGTCTGCCCTGCTACTAAAAATGTCTTCGACGTCGTCGTTGGGCCTTCTCACATTGAGTCCCGCCCTTCTCTGAGGTAACTTCCAATTACCGCGAGGGTGGGCGGGACTCAATGTGAGAAGGCCCAAGACGTCGAAAACATTTTTAGTAGCAGGGAGGGCAGACACGAGGTGCTGCCTGTCCCTCTGGCGCTTCCAAATTCTTTTTTTAAAGCCAGTGAGGGTGGTGGGCGGCAGGAGAACAAAGCTAGTAGGTAGGTCGGGGGGGGGACTCAGATGGGAGAAGGGTGTGTGGGGTGGGGGTTCTCAGGTGGGGGAAGGGTGGGAGGGTTCTCAAATGGGAAGGAGACTACTACTTAACATTTCTAAAGCTGAGGTGAGGAGGGGGTTCACGGATGGGAGAAGGGGGTGGGGAGGGGGTTCTTGGATGGTTGAAGGGGACGGGTGGGGAGGGGACTGGGGTTCTTGGATGGGAGAAGGGGACTGAGGAGGGAGTTCTCGGATGTGAGAAGGGGACGGGTGGGGAGGGGACTGGGGTTCTTGGATGGGAGAAGGGGACCGAGGTGGGGAGGGGGTTCACGGATGGGAGAAGGGTGTGTGGGGTGGGGGTTCTCAGGTGGGAGAAGGGTTGGGAGTGGGTTCTCAAATGGGAAGGAGAATACTACTTAACATTTCTAAAGCTGAGGTGGGGAGGGGGTTCACGGATGGGAGAAGGGGTGGGGAGGGGGTTCTTTGATGGTTGAAGGGGACGGGTGGGGAGGGGACTGGGGTTCTTGGATGGGAGAAGGGGACTAAGGAGGGGGTTCTTGGATGGGAGAAGGGGACCGAGGTGCGGAGGGGGTTCACGGATGGGAGAAGGGGGTGGGGAGGGGGTTCTTGGATGATTAAAGGGGACGGTGGGAAGGGGACTGGGGTTCTTGGATGGGAGAAGGGGACTGGGGAGGGGGTTCTTGGATGGGAGAAGGGGGCAGGCACTGGGATCTGAGAAGGGGCCATATGGGAAAATAGGGGCCATGCCTGGGGATGGTGGGAAAATGGGGCATGCATGGGTCAGGTGGGAGAATGGTTCTGAAAAGGGGGCCCAAATACAAGGCATGTGGATGAAGGGGGCTGGAACTGGGGGCTGAAAAGAAGGGTAGGTGGGATAAGGGAGCTAGTACTGGGACTGGAGGCTGAAAACGGGATAGGGAGAAGTGGCTGGGGGGGGGGCTGAAGCTCGAGATTGGTGGGAGAAAAGAGCTGGGGCTGAAATGGGGGCTGGTGGGATAGTGGGGCTGGAACTGGGGACTGAAAAAGGGGCGGAGAGAGGGGCAGATCCTGGATGGGATAGCGACAGGGAGGGCAAACCCTGGATAGATGGGAGAGGGAGGTCAAATTGTGGATTGAAGGGGCAGAGAGAAAGGGCAGACAGTGGATGGATGGGGGAGAGAGAGAGGGCAGACAGGGGCAGATGGTGGATGGATCATGGAAGGGGCAGAGATAGAGGGCAGATGTGGATGGAAGGGGCAGGGAGAGAGGGCAGACATTGAATGACAGATGCTGGATGGAAGGAAGACAGTGAAAAGAAGATGAGGAAAGCAGAAACCAGAGACAACAAACTGTAAATAAAATATATATTTTTATTTTTTTGCTTTAGGATATAGTATTGTAGCTGTGTTAATAAATGTTTATAAATAGAACATGTAAATAAGGTAATCTTTTTATTGGACTAATTTTAATACATTTTGACTTAACTTTCAGAGAAGAAAACCCCCTTCCTCAGGTCAGGATAGGATACTGTAACAGTACTATAATGTATTGACCTGAGGAAGGAGATTTTGGCCTCTGGAAGCCAAATGTATTAGTCCAATAAAATGGTATTATTTTATTTTCTGTATTTGTTTTATTTCTATTTGTTAATTTGTAAAGTGGTGATTGGTATTTGTTAGTTTTTTCAAATTTACATCTGCTGTCTTTATATTTTGCACAGTACTAGGGTTCATTTTCTGTTTTTGTGGTGTTGAATTGTATGCAGAGTCTGGCATCTTGGGGGTTCAGTTTAATTTTTGTCTAAATAGAAAGTTTAAATATTACTACTTATTCTATAGTGGATTAGGGTGTATCTGTGTTTGTGAAAAAGACATGGCTTTCAGTTGGCATTGACTGTGCAGGATCGACGATCTGTACTATTCTGTCTGGTTTCATTTTACAATAGGTGAATTGATGTTCTAGTGCTCACTGTAGTGTTTTAAGATGTTTTCCTTTTCTTTGTGTGATTCGTAGAAATGACTGCTTATGGTATGGTAGAATTGCTCAATAGGTCCTGAGTGTTTTGTATTCTCGGCATACCTAGTACTGGATTTTGGAGGGGGTGTTAAAAATGACCGGGAGGGAGGGGGGCCTTGGAGCTGGGAGCCCTAGGGGGGAAGCCCTGGAGCTGGGGGCCTTGGAGCTCAGAGGGAGTAGCCCGGGAGCTCAGAGGGAGGGGTAGCCGGCCCTGGAGCTAGGGTGGGGCGGAGTTAGGTGGGGGCAGGGCTAGGGTGGGGCCCCATCAAATTGGTCTGCATAGGGCCCCGCACTTGCTAAGACCGGCCCTGCCTGCAGTGATAACTTCATACAAGGGCAGCTGTCTATTCAGTAAGCTACATTTAGTTCTGCTCTCTAAACATATGTATAGTGTAGTATTATTTATTAAGATCTGCCAATATAACATTGGTATTATTTTGTCACAGGTACAAAACATCAGAATTGCACATAAACCATAAAATGAACTCACCAGATAACAATCATTTATTACAAAAAGACACAAATAAATAATAGATGTATAAATCATTCAAGTATCGATTCAGTTGAATAATACATTAAAAAGGTCCATTAAAATGATCAAATGCCCAACATGACATATTTGGCATATAGTCTGCCTCAGGGAACTTACTGTACTTAAATCACTATGACGCTTGGATCAGGGCAGCTGGGAAGAAACAACTTTGAGCTAAAAGCCCTGAAAAGAGGAACAAGATGCACAGCAGTACATCTCACATCAGGTGGACACCTGTAGCAACATCAAGGGGCCCTTTCACCAAGCTGAGGTAAGCACTAACAAAATAGGTGGCGGTAAGGGTTCATGTCTTAATTTTTGTTAATGGCCGCATGATAGTGACCATTAGATTGGAAAATAGATAATTGGCCATTTTCTGGCCACAACAAAAAGTAGCCGTAGTGCACAGAAAAGACCCTGTGTAAGGGTCTTTTTGCCACAACTTAGTAAAAGGACCCCCTAAATCACAAAAGTCTCACTTAAATCTGTAACTTCACATCAGCCAAATATATAATATGGAAATCCACTTGCAACTCATTTCGCTCTTCAGAAAATAAGCTGCTGTTTGACTTCTTGGTCTCAGTTGCATTGAAACTGATCATATCACACTGGAAAGACAATTCCCAAGTTAACGTGGTGGTTTGGTGGAACTGGATTCTACTTTACAAAAAATATGAGCAGTCTGCAGTAAATTCTATTCTTGGTCATAAAACTGGTCTTCAAAAATGGAAAACTTTAGACCTTTTTCTCTCATCTACGGACTAACATTATGACTTGAACTCAGCTTTGTGTACTTTATCCTGTTGTACTATAACACATGTATGGTTTTTTTTTTCTGTATTTGATGTATCTTTAAAAACTAATAAAAATATTTTTAAAAAAAGAACTGATGCTTCAGAAACACCAAAAAAACAATATATCTTGCTGCTATTGAAACATGCTTTTTAAATGATCTTGTTAGTCATAGATGTACAGAAGACACCCCACCCCCACCCCTGCACCACTCCAAGTAACTTAAGGAGAGAAACAGGAACTTAAATTGTATTTGAAAAGTAACAGGTGGGCACTCAGGGCCCCTTTTGCAAAGCTGCAGCAAAAGGGGGCCTGTGCTGGCATCGGCATGTGTTTTTGACGCGCACTGAGGCCCCCTTTTACCGCAGCACGTAAAAGGTAGGTCTTTCTTTTCTTCAGGAAATGGCTGTATGGCAAGTGAAGCGTTTGCCACATGGCCATTTCGGAGAGGAGCCCTTACTGGTACCCTTTGAGGTGGAGGTAAGGGCTCCCACGCTATCCCACTGGTAACCGAGCAGCACACGGCACTGCCCGATTACCACTGGGTACACACCAGCACTGCAAAAATAAAAGTATTTTTGTAGTGCTGGATAGGACAGCGCAGTTCAGGTGGGAACTACCACTGGGCTGCTGCAGTAACCTGGCAATACTTCCTTTTTAGCGAGTGGTAAGCCTGCATTGTGCTTACTGCTGCTTTGTAAAAGGACCCCTCAATGCAACAGTTTCAATAAAGTTTTATTTAGACTTTGCTCACACCTTTTTCAGTAGTAGCTCAAGGTGAGTTACATTCAGGTATACTAGATATTTCTCTGTCCCAGGAGAGCTCACAATCTAAGTTTTGTACCTGAGACAATGGAGGGTTAAGTGACTTTCCCAAGATCACAAAGATCAGCAGTGGGATTTGAACTGGCCACCTCTGGATTGCAAGACCAGTGCTCTAACCACTAGGCCACTCCTCCACTCGGCAAAGTTGGAAGATGAACCCAGTGATAAAGATTTAAGGTCTTTTACTAAGGTGCACTAACAGATTTAGCACACACTCACAATTAGCGCACACTAATCATTAGCATGTGCTAAATCCATTAAGACACCTTAGTGAAAGGACCCCTTAATAATTAAGTCACTGAGGAGTCCTTTTACAAAGCCACTGTAAAAAGTGGCCTGCGGTAGTGTGGGTGCGTCTTTTAGGCGCACGCTGGGAAATCTTTTACCGTGGCTGGCAAAAAGACTATTTTTTTGTGGGCCGGGAAATGGGCGTGTGCTAATATTAAAACTAGCATCCTAAAGTGGGTGCGCTGCCGGTTACCGCCGGGAATACCCCCTACAGTAGAAAATAGAAATTATTTTCTACCGTGGGATTCGGCGCATACCTACCTTGGAATTACTGCCGGGTGCACACACTACCCCAGTAGCCCTCTCACGTCTTTGCAAAAGGGCCCCTGACTTAAGGATTTTCCGTAAGTGGGACACACCTGACTGCAACAATCTCAGTAATAAGTACTTGCAGTAGTATAGTCTGGTATTTACTGTGAAATAGATAAGAGCTGCTATAGAGAAGAATACTTGGAACAAAAAGCATTAGAATTGCCACATTGGGATAGACCAGAAGTCCATCTAGTCCGGTATCCCATTTCTAACAGTAGCCAATCCAGGTCTCAAGTACCTGGCAGAATCCCCAAAAGTTGCACATTTCTATGCTACTTATCCCCAGGGAAAAGCAATGGCTTTCCCCAGGTCTACCTTAACAGTTTCTGGAGTACACCCCCAGCAATTTGTCCAAACTTTTTCTAAAGAAAACTACATGAACTGCTTTAACCACTTGCTTTGACAATGAGTTCCAGAGCTTGTGCTGCTACATGGAATGTGATTTTTTTTTTTTCATTTTGCTCTCATTGTTTGTTTTACAGCTTCCTTGTAGATGGTTCATTGAATTTTTATTGCAGCTATATAGAGTGACATTTTTCCTTAAACTGATAATAATTTAATCTATGTACATTACAAATTCTCTTCTTATTTATCTTTTACTGTATCATGGAGCGAGTGCCACTGAGAGAGGAAATAAGAACTTCACAGTCTGTCTTGCACCATCTAACGTGGTATCATAACTTGCTCACTGATGTGGACTAATGCTTTCTTTAGATAGCCTGAATCCCTTTGATGCTTCTGACAGCTTGAACTTATGTGCAGCATTAATGCCCACATGATAATTGGAATTTTACAGGCTGCTCTCTCTCATCAGTTATTATGTAACCATACATCTCCATCAGTAGTTGCATTTTATTATATTTCAACAAAATCTTTCTTGAATGAATACAGGCTATGATGTGTCTTATAACCAGGTACTATATTGCATTGGAACCAACTTTTCAAAATGGTTGGGCTTGCAACGCAACAGAAATTACCCTTCCCTGGATGCAGTCAAGGATTTTTCTCAGTTATCAGGAGTACTCAAGCACCCACATCACCCATGCTATATAGTTGAATACCGAAGTAAAAGCCACGTGATGCATAAAGGAAACAAGTTGCTAAAGGGCCCTGTTTTCCAAGCTGCACTAGAGGCGCAATAGCGTTTTAGCACACGTTAATCATTAGTGAGCGCTAACTGTGTAGATGCCCACAATATTCCTATTGGCATCCACACGGTTAGAATACGCTAGCGCACACCTTAGTAAGCAGGAATATTATGGGCATCTACACAGTTAGTGCATGCTAATGCTTAGCACGCACTAAAATCGTTAACTTGCCTCCAGCACAGCTTAGTAAACAGGGCCCTTAATATGCTAAAGCTTTTTTAGCTGCTGGGAAAGAGTCAAGGGTATTTGCTGACATCACAACCTGGGCACTTAGCACATACTCAGACATAGCCCCCTGCGTCCCATATTAATACACTGGAGTCCGCTTTTCGACAGAAATTGGAATTTATTTAGGCCGCAGCCAGGAACACCTAACATTGTATTTCTAAAAATAATACATAACATATTTCTCTTGCTCGGGTACACAGCTTCTACCAACCGTTGCCTTTATTGCCTCACAGGTTGTGCCATCCAAGCACCCTGTGTTTCCTCTCTGTGCTGTCTCTCATAGCACCCGTTGCTTTTCCAGTGTATCCCATTGAAGGATGCACCTATCATCTTTTCAAATCTGATGCTCTGGGCCTCCTGGCCCTAAAAGCCAGGAGACAAGCTGTGAATCTGCTACCATGCAGGCATATATTTTTTTGCTTAAGTTACAACTTTTCCAAACAACTCTTTTGAAACAACAATTTACCACATAACTTATAACTTTTAGCTCTTAAGATGCTGTGTACCCGTCGCCGTCACTGTATAACCATTGTAGCCTGACGCCTAACTGCGACAATTGCTGCCTGGTAATCTGGTGGGTGGGTTGGGTCAGCGCTACTCCTCCCGGGCTTGCTAGTCTCAAAATGTATCCTTCCTGTCTGCTGCCCCTTCCTTCCTCCTCCCTCCCTCCCTTTTTTAACTCTTTCCTGAAATAGGTAGCCTAGGGGGTGGATCTGGGTTTTTTACACAATTCTATTTAAGGTTATAAATGCTCTGAAACCTGCCATAGTTGAAGATCACAGAAAAATTAAGGGTCCTACTTATGTATGATAAAAAGAACCATATGTGAGTTTCCTAATTGAAGTAATTTGTATAATAAAATAATCACAAAAATAAAGGAATCACAAAACATTCTTGACTTTAGTAAAATGGGAGAATACCTGAAGAAAGAGCTGATGGGATGGGATGACATGTGAGAAGTGGAAAGACAGTAGTCCAAGCTAAAGGTGCTATAAATATGGTTACAGACTTTTATGTAAGGAGGGTAAACAAAAGCAAGAGAAAAAGGAATCTGATAGGGTTTTTTAAACCCTAATAAAATAAAGGCAAAAGAGTTGGCATTCATGAATACAGAAAAAAACTCAAGAAGAGGAACACAGGATGAATTTGAAGGAAGTAGAGATATATGGCTGGCAAAAGCACGAGTGGAAGAATAAATGGCTAGAAGTGTAAGAAGATGTGACAATATTTTTTTCAGTTATATTAGTGAAAGGAGAAAGACTAAAAATGGAATTTTAAGTCTAAAAGATACTGTGAACCGTTATGTGGACAGGATGAGGAACAGAGAATTTGCTAAACAAATACTTCTGTACTGTATTCACAGAAGAAAATCCTAGAGGAGGACCATAGTTGGCTGACAAAGGTACCTATGAGAATGAAATAGATATTGCACTATTCATGGAAGAAAGTATTTATGAACAACTTGAAAAACTGAAGGTGGACAAAGCCATTGGGCCAGTCAGAATCCAACTCAGGATATTGAGGGATCTCAGAGAGGTTCTTGCGGGTCCTCTTAAAGATTTATTTAATAAATCTTTGGAGACAAGAGAGATTCTACATGATTGGAGAAGAGCGAATGTGGTCCCTCTTCACAAAAGTGGTGAAAGAGAAGATGTAATCTACAAGCCAGAAAGCCTCACTTCAGTCATTGGAAAAGTAATGGACGTGCTGCTGAAGGAAAGGATAGTGAATTTTCTGGAATCCAATAGGTTACAAGATCCAAGGCAACATAGTTTTACCAAAGGTAAATCATGCCAAATGAATCTGATTTATTTCTTTGACTGGGTGACCAGAGGATTGTATCGAGGACATGTGCTACATGTAATCTATTTGGTTTTCAGCAAAGCCTTTGACACGGTTGCTCACAGGAGGCTCTTGAATAAACTCAAAGGGCTGAACTGAAGACCCAAAGTGGTGAACTGGATTAGAAAATAGTTGACAGACAGATGTCGAGGGTGGTGGTTAATGGAATTCACTCAGAGGAAGGAAAGGTCAGTAGTGGAGTGTCTCAAGGATCAGTGCTGGGGCTCGTTCTATTCAATATATTTGTCAGCAATATTGCTGAGGAGTTAGAAGGTAAAATTTGCCTTTTTGCAGATGATACCAAGATTTGCAACAGAGTGGACACTCCAGAGGGAGTGGACAACATGAAAAGTGATCTGTAAAAATTTAAAGAATGGTCTAATGTTTGGCAGTTAAAATTTAACGCAAAGCAGTGCAGAGTGATGCAGTTGGGGAGTAGAAATCCAAGGAAGCCATATGTGCTTGTAGGTGAGAGGATGATATGTGCAGACAGGGAGAAGGACCTTGGTGTGACAGTGTCTGAGAATTCAAGGTGATAAAACATCTGTTACTATGCTACTATATTATTAAAAGTTATGCAACACAAAAAGGGCAGTAATTATGTTAAGATCAGTAATGCATGAAGTATTTGAAAATTAAAGATTATTAGAGCAATGGCTTTGCATTACGTTTTTTTTTCCTTCCACATTCACTGTTCCTTGCTCTCTTTATAGAACAATAACATGGAAAGACCTGAAGTGGGAAAATAATACTGAAACTTCTCAAAGAGTGAGCTCTGGAGACTGAATCACCCATCATTGACTTTGTTTCTTCATTAGAAGTTTTAGGGTCCTGCTTACTAAGACACGCTAGTGTTTTTAGTGTACGCCTAAAATTCCTATGGGTGTCTTTAGTGTTTAGCGCACTCTAATGTTTAGCAACTGCTAAAAATGCTAGCGTGCTCTTAGTGCAGCTTAGTAAACAGGGCCCTTAGTTTTTTTTATAGTTCATGCTTAAAAACAGGGGCACCATAAGTACATAAGTATTGCCACACTGGGACAGACCAAAGGTCCATCAAGCCCAGCATCCTGTTTCCAACAGTGGCCAATCCAGGTCACAAGTACCTGGCAAGATCCTGAAAAAGTTCAATACATTTTATGTTGCTTATCCCAGAAATAGCAGTGGAATTTCCCCAAGTCAATGGTCTGTGGACATTTCCTTTAGGAATGGTCTATGGACTTTTCCATTAAATACCTTGGTAAAATATAGTATTCTGTCAAATTGTTAAACATTTGAAGATATGCGCAGCTTATCAGGCTCAGTAGAACTATTTTAGAATGAACAATCCAGCTGCTTGCACATCTTTGCTCAATGGATGAGTTACAGAGTAGTCTAATGGTTACATCAGCAGGCTGAGAAATCCCCCTGCTACTCCTTGAGATCTTGGGCAAGTGCCTTCATCCTCCATTGCCTCAGGAACATAGTTACTTTTACTAAAGGGTTGCCATGTGGCAACCTGGAACTACCGCAGGCCCAACACAGCCGTTGGCGGTAGTTCTGCCTGCAGCACGCACCATTTCTCACATTCAGCGCTCTCAAGTAGAAGGAGTAGCGCTTGCAAAACAGAAGTTTAGCCTGAATGGAAGTACAGTCTGAATGATCAAGTTTTCCCTGAGGAAGCCTAAGTATA
Organism: Microcaecilia unicolor; assembly: GCF_901765095.1. Lineage (NCBI taxonomy): Eukaryota > Metazoa > Chordata > Amphibia > Gymnophiona > Siphonopidae > Microcaecilia > Microcaecilia unicolor. Next base: position 365,998,249 of record NC_044033.1, on the reverse strand, counting down.
TATAAAAGCGAAACGGGACCCGTAGGAGAAAAACCAGAAGATAAGTGTGGAGGAAAAGACATGCAATAACTACAAGATAAGTGTGAGCTCAGGTCGTTTCACTTTCAGTCATACTGCTTCCAACTGTTTGAATGGAAAAATTTGCCTTCAGCCATCGCTTCTAGTAGTACCGAAAATCACAAATAATAATTTAAAAATATACAAAAAATAAAGTAAAACGTAAATGAGAAATTGTAAAGAGAATCGAGATATTAGCAAAACGCGAGTTTTTTGCCTATGAAGAGTCAGTTTAGCGAGGCTGCAAGGTGTATAAACATCCAGACCGCTGATGTATAGAGGCATTTTCTCACAGCAAGAGATCTCATCTCTTTGAAATCTCTCTTTCCTAGATGATATATGTATAAAGTGTAAATTTGCAAGTAACAGATAAATAAGTTGCACAGTACTTGCAGTATTACCACCTTAGATTTGGATACATGTCTTTTCTTTTAAGTCAGACACTTTCATAAGGATTTTTACACTCCATCCCTATAGTCTATTTTTATACAACAACGTCCATTTTTGGCAAAAATTAAAAAGGCCTTTTTTACAGGCACGCTGAAAAATGGATCTGCATGTGCCCAAAACACACACCTACACTAGCGCAGCCCACTATTTAGTGCACATTAGTAAAAGGACCCCTTAGTGTTTTTGAGGGTTAGGTAAGGGTAGTTATATAGCCAGTTATTGGATGAATGAGGCCTGATCACACATTAAGATGCCAACCAGCAGCACAATGCACCAATCAATGCTCTAGGTTAAAAGAGACATATTTTTCTGATATTTAGTTACTTTTGTAACAGGTATACATTTCGTTGTGTGCTTCACATCATCAGTGCACTCAGTGTTTATCTACTATAATAAAACTCACCCTCAACGTTCTGAGGACACTGACGTCAGTGAAGCCAAGCCCTGACTTCCTTCAAAAAGGTTCGAAGGCTCGTGGTGGTGAAGCCACCAAAATCGCTCCGGGCCCCGCCCTTGAGGGCGGAGCAATGGCAGAACAACGAAGGGGTTGGCAGGGAGGGAGGCAGGGAGGTAGGGGGGTGGGAAATCGCTCCGGGCCCCGCCCTCGCGTCAAACGTCATGACGTTGGGGGCGGAGCAATGGCAGAACAACGAAGGGGTTGGCCAGGGAGGGAGGGAGGGACGGGGTGGGTGTTGGCAACGAAAACCTTGCTAGTGCCCGTTTCATTTGCTCTGAAACGGGCCTCGTTTACTAGTAGTTTAATAGTTTAAATGTTTATATTCATTTATTTCCACACATTTGATATACCAATAGGACTTACACACAGGCATAAAAGCGGTTTACAAAATATCAACATACATAAATTTCCACAAAAATATGTAACATCAATTACACAGCCCCACCCCATCGACCTTCCCAACCCTACCAAAAGAACCCCCCAAATCTAACATAAAGAAACATACATTGGCACAAGGCTGTCACAGATCCTGCCCCATTCTATTAGGTAGTCAAATATCAAGAAAAAAGGTAACCTTATAAATATTTCTTTAACAATGCCATGTCAATCATCTGGCTCAGAGAAGTGGTAAGGACTGATCCCACCAGAGTCAAGGAACACTTCCTAGTCTCCACTAAATGTACCTTAGTCAAATTAGGGACAGAGAACAAAGCATCCCCTACATGCGTGTCTGCTCCCAACCAGTGCATGCCTATTCTCTGTCCCAAGCATGTCCCTTTGAGGCACATTCATGTAGATAACATGGTGCTTATATACTTGCTTGTTTGTCCTACTTAGGTTACCTCTTAGTGCATTTCTGGCTTTTGAGCAGCCAGATGTTGAGTTTGGCTATGCTATTGTATAGAATTGCCAACATAAGTTTATATCTTGTCCCTGATCCAGACATTTTCTGTCCCCAGAACACCAACACATATCACATAAAAAGTAGGTGCTGTTTTCCTAGAATCTATTTTTAAGGCCACATAAAATCACCAGAAGTATTCCTCCAATGTTAATCAAGTGCAGTTGTTGCTAATATAGTTCATGCTATGTAGCATTAGACAACCACCTCTTCTCGTTTTAAACTCCTCGGAGATTGAGAACAAGTCCAGTAAACAGACAGAAATAAATGTTTACTGCATATTATGATTTCTGGTTTACTGTTTAAATATTGGCTTCAAGAAGAAGGAATGTTTTCTGAGTCACCAACTTCAGCTGACAAAAAGTACTAAAATAAACCATTGATTAAAGTAGTTTTGTCAGACAATAAACACCTGGAGCTGATGCAGATGCGGGAATCATCTGGACAGCATCAGAAAGTAGAGTATATTATCAGAAAAATGAACACATTCTCCATGATTTGCTGATGATCAGCTGCACCAAACAGAAAACCCCGCTAACAAAGAGAGAAACTAGTCTGAAATACTGAAAATACAGAGTTTCACTCCAGATTAAAGTTTACACACTGCACACCCCCATAACAACATGCAAATGTCTGCACAAAAAAGTGCTTGCTGTAAATAATAATTATCAAATGTGGAGGTATATTAGTGAAATAGCCCTTGTCTGTGTGTGGTGACAGTCTGACTACCAGTGCATGCAGACAATGGTTCTCGATGAAGGAGATACCAAAAAGGGCTCTGCAGAACTAGAATTTACCTGCTTCACACAAGTGGACGTTGATTAACCTTTGTTACAGACTTTGCCTTTCAGCACTGAGTTATTTGGATTTACTTCCATTCCTTTGATTGTATTGTGGTCATTTTGATTGATTGATTGATTGATTGGTGTACCACTATGTATGATTATTTTCAACACATATCAGGTGCATGCACTCATATTTACATATTTTTGTGGGGTTATTTATATGATGTGAACACAACATTGAAATGAGAGCCCAGAAGTGTGGGTGTTTTTCATTATTCTAGCTCTACAGCTCGCTACTTGCAGCTTTTTCACTGATATGCTCCCACATTTGGTCATAATTATTTACAGGAACACAGCATGCACTTGTTATGTAGAAAAGTGTGTGTTTTTGAGATGTGAAGTGTGTAAGGACGATCAACTGCATGCAAAAAGATGACAAACTCAAGGGTTGTAGTAGGGTTGTGTTGACAAGCTTTTGGCTGTATATCAAGGTATTTACTTACTTGCTATGCCGTGACGAATATTAAACCTGATTATGAAAGCTAGAAAAATAGCTTGACCTTCTAAAGTGTCTTATTTGAGAACAGGATCAAAAACCCTTTGGAGACAAGCATCTAGTTAATGAGCCAGTAACTAAGTAAATGTGTGTGTGTGTGTGGTGGGGGGGAGGGGTCATCTTTGCTCTGCTGCTTCCATATACTGTTTCTAGGCCACTCACAAGTTTAAAATGATGAGAAAATATCTACTATTTGACCAAATTTAGAAATGAAATAAGATCACATACTGATGTGGTCCTACTGAAGTACCGTGAGGGCAGGAATGAGTGGACATCATTCCTGCCCATTCCCCGCTACACCAGAGATTGGGCAGGTAGGCCCAGGAATTCCTGGATAGGGGGGGGGGGTGGATTGCTGATATTCTAAGGGGGAGGGGGAGGAGGGATAGGGGATTATAAGGGGAGCTTTCTTCATGCTCCAGGGAGGTGGGAGAGGGGATCTGAATCATGCCCTGGGATTGGTTGCATGGAATCTTGCTACTATTTAGATTCTTCTAAGCACTTGTGACCTAGCAGGATACTGGGCTAGATGGACCATTGGTCTGACCCAGTATGGCTATTCTTATGTTCTTATCTCTATAACCTCCATTGGGAGGCCACTCAATGCATCTAAAACCTTTTTCATAAGAAAATATTTCCTCACTCTCAAGCGGGATCCAAGATGGCTGCCACTAGCTGGCTCTGCATGCACCTTGTTTTCCTCTGCTGTTTCAATGGGAAAGTGGAAGGGGAGTTGGTGTTCTCGACTAACTCTGATGCTGTTGAGCCCTTTTGATATATATTTGGTGAGTGGTACGATGCAAGGGATGCAGTCCGAGCAAACCCTAGCTTTGATGTTGCCATTGGAGAGAGTGAGTGGCACTTCATTTAGAGAGGTCACTCTTACTCCGGACCAGAGAGCTATCCCCTTGCAGCCTGGCAGCCCAGAATTCTCCATTACCATCTGTGGTGGCATTGATTCAAGAACACGCCGCCACTTCTGGAGCAGAACCGGGTTTGGGTGGAGGCCCTCTAGTTCAAATGGGGCAGGCCAAGCTGTGCTGATACTGACTATAGGAGGTAATGTGGGAGAGAGAGAAGCTACATTAGTTACAGCCAACTCGCACCCCAGGGAAGGGAGCTCAGGTCTGTTGATTCCTTCGGTACTTGTCACCCAACGCACAATTACTCAGTTTCTTCAGAAAACTAATGCAACTGCATCGGTTTCAGTGTAATATGATTATAAAGGGATGTCCTTGAAATCAACTGAGCTGCAGTATTTTGAGCTAGAATGGGCGGGACAAATTGCTTGTTCTTTTGGCCACTGTTGGTGACAGGGTACTGGGCTCGATGGACCCTTGGTCTGTCCCAGCATGGCGATGCTTATGTACTTATGTAGTTGAGCACGTGAAGAGACTTCTTTGGTAAGCTTAACAACAGGATATTGCATCAAATAATACAAAAACAAAAACCTGAACTATACTACAAAAATTACTGGCATCTAAAAATTCATGCAAGTTTCTTAAAGAATTTCAATTAGAAAAATATTTTTTCACAAGTTTGTCTAGGATGCACTTCCATAAAGAGGATAGTATCTAAAGTTACCCAAAGGTATTTCATTTGTTTCAGAATGGGAATATCGCAACAATCAAAAATGAAGGTAGATGGAAAACTAGGCTCCTCTATTCCTGATAGAAATAGCACTTGTGTCTTAGCTGTATTCAACCAAAACGTATTGGCTGTTAACCAGGATTTCACTATATGTAAATAAAAACCTAGAAAAGCAAAAGTCAACAATCTTGCTTTTTATTGGAAAAAAAATTGTATATCATCAACATAAGGCTGATAATGGACTCACAAACAAGTAAGTATTTACAAAGAGGGGCATTTTTGATATGACATCTAAGTCAGACTTTGGACGTTTTGTGCTAAACATCCCAAATCTGAACAGCAAAAGTAACCATTTTTGAAAAAAAAAAAAAAAACATCTTTTTTTAATATTGTTTGTAACAAGGTTTTATGCTTTGTGTGTTTATCTTTTCAGGCCATAAAAAAAAAAAAAAAAAAAACAACAATGCACAAGTGAAAAACAGAGAAAATCAAGCCATTGGGATGTAGGAGGGGCCAACATTTTTAGAAGATTGGTCCACCAGACATCCCAGGAAGCAATGGGGTACCCTAGTGAGCACTGCTGTGGACTTAATATAAATACTCCCAGATACACATCTCAGTATTACTCCTTATCTGCTGAGCCTTCTAAATTCCACTCAAAACCCACTACCTCCAACTGTACACCACTATAATAGCCCTTCTGGGTGAAGGAGGCACCTATATGTGGGAACAGTGGGTTTCTGGTCAGTTTTTGAGGGCTCACAGTTTCCACCACAAGTGTGACAGGTAAGTGATATGGACCTGGGTCCACTACTCTATGGACCTGCATGTTGCTCTAATGGACCTGGATATAACATCTGAGGCTGTCGTAGAGACTGGTGAGAACTATCTTTATTCACATTTTGTGGAGATGTGAGGGGGTCAGTGACCGCTGGGGGTTGTAAGCCATTGTGAAACGGGTCCCCGTCAGGACCGAAGCTGACTTCAGTTCGATCCGCCATATTACGTTGTGAGTTTCATGATTGTCTCAACGCGTGAAGACAGGATCTTCTATGCTGCATAATTAAGAGCCGCATCATTCTAACACTGTGATATTCCAGTACTGTGGAAAGAACTATTATAAAGCAACAAAGCTAAGTGTACTTTTCATTTACTTACATGTAGATGTTATTGAAGTGATTGAAGAAACTGATTGTTTTTTGGAGATTTTTCAGAGCCATGATTACTTTTTTACTGGTTACTTAAGGTCTACCTCATTGTAGCACGATCTGTACCAGTTTTTATGAGGTCTTTTCCTCCATTTTTTGGATAAATTAATATTAGAAGTTTTCCTGAGTTCTTTAATATTCACCATTTTTTCAAGGTTTTGCTTGCTTACATTATGGTAAAAAAAAAAATCTTAATTGTGTTATTTTGTGTTGTGACTATATACATAGATTTATTTTCAGTCACCAGCTGCCAAGGGGTGGGCATATGAGAGACACAGATCATGGCTATAATAAAAGAATCCTTATATGAAAATTTCAAATTATTAATTTTATATAATGGGAAAATCAATAGGTACATGTCACATGCACTGTAGCTGTAAGCATAAATTACACATAGGTGCTTATTTTTGAAGTGTCACTCACATTTTAGACATGTATAAACCAATACTTAAAATATTTATCTTGCATAAATGTCTACATTCCAAATTTACAAAACAGGATATGCATGTCTAAAACTGAACAACATGCAGATGGCAAGGGACTGTGGTCTGGGTATGTTTTTGGATAGGACTAGGGTGGGTTCAAAAAATGAATATGTATTCCCCATTTCAGAAGGGGAAGGAATATAGGAACCTAGAAAAATTAAGGCAGAGAAAGACCACATGGCTTATCCAGTCTTCCCATCCATGCCAGCTACTCTCCTTATCACTCCCTTAGAGATCCTGTGTATTTGTCCCAAGCATTCTTAAATTCAGATTAAGTTTTTGTCTCCACCACCTCCACCACTATGCCATTCCATGAATTCACCACGTTTTCCATGAAGAAATACTTTCTGAGGTTACTCCTGAGTCTGTCCCCTTTCATCTTCATCCTATGCCCCCTCATTGCAGAGCTTCCTTTCAATTGAAAGAGAACTGCCCCCTATGTCATAACAGATCAACATTGGGGTTTACACCTGCTGCCTAGAACACCAGCTGTATGGCAGCGTCAGGATTTAAAGAAAAAAAATGATGTTCCAATTTAATATTATAAATGTTTATTTGCCCATTTTGACCTGTTGATATTTTAGATACTTATTTTTTTCTAAAAGGATGTTCAAGCCACATGTAACTAGTGCATAAATGTCCATTTCTCTATATATGTTTGAACAGGTTCTACATTGGCAGATCATTTTCTAAAATTCTAGCCAAACTTGAGTTGCCCTGATCTAAACATCTCAGTTCTGATTTGAATGTCCTTTCTAAAATGACACATTGTATATAGTGGAGTGGAGGCGTGGCCTAGTGGTTAGAGCACTGGTCTTGACATCCAGAGGTGCCCCAACTGCTGCTCCCTGTGATCTTGGGCAAATCACTTAACTCTCTATTAACTCGGGTACAAAATTACTAAGCCACGTTACCATTTTTAACATGTGTTAACTATGTATGTGCCTACAATATCCCTATAGGTGCCTACACAGTTAGCGCATGTGCTAATTGTAGACGCGTTAAAAATGCTAACGTGCCTTAGTAAACAGGGCCCCTAGATTGTGAGTCCTTCTGGGACAGAGAAATATTCAGTGTACCTGAATGTAACTCACCTTGAGCTACTAGTGAAAAAGGTGTGAACAAATAAATAAAACACTCAGGGGCCCTTTTACTAAGCCACAGCAAAAAGTGACCTGAAGCAGTGCAAGCACACACCATGCCAGTTTTTGCTGCCTCCTGGAAAAGGGGCCTTTTTTAAGGGGCCGCAAAATGGACATGCAGCAAAATAAAAACCAGCATGCATTCATTTTCAGCCTGAGACCTTACCGCTACCCATTGACTTAGCGGTAAGGTCTCATACACTATCCAGGCAGTAGGCATGCAGCACTTGCCCAGTGCCATTCACCGCGGGTAAGCGCTCTAGGTGCCCAGCGCTCCCACCAGGTGCTGTGGAGGACTTGCAGCCCTTCTGCATTTCCTCACAGCTGTATCCGGGGTGACTCCAGTTCCACCCCGACCTTCCCAGGGCCTTCTCTCCAAGTGCCCAGAGTTCCCAGGTGCTTTTTGGCTAGGATCAGGCGACCCTCAGGGGGAGGAATGCTGGCTTCGGCCTAACCCCTGGTAAGCCTTTCCTCAGCTGAGAGGTACCCACCTCTACCACCGGCTGCCCTTCAGGTGCTGTGGAGGACTTGCAGCTCATCTGCATATCCTTACAGCCTTCTCCGGGGTGACACCCAGGTCCACCCCGATCCACTCAGGGCCTCCGCTCTAGGTGCCGCGCGCCTAACGGCGCGCGGGGCATTTTTCTCTTTGTATCTAATCTTTTTCCAGTTGCTAAAGTACCTTAATCGTTTATGGCCCCTATTCACATTCTCTTCCTAGCTCTGTCCCTTCCTAATCTTTTCCCTCACCCCCTACCTCTCTCCGCTACAGGAACTCACTTCCCATCCATTGACTTCATCACCTCACCTTCTCTCCTACCCTCTTCCTCCTTTTTGGCTTTTAATCTCCGTCTCTTTCTTCCCTCCATTTTGCCTTCCCCATTCCACCTAAATACCTCTCGCCTTCGACGCCTTCGTGGCCACACCTCTCCTACTCTCCTCCGCTCTCTTTTACTCCTTCTCTTACTCTCAGCTGGTGACATCAATCCCAATCCTGGCCCTCCTCACCAACTATTATCCAAACTCTACAGATCTCACCGTGACCTCTCTAACCTCATCTCTATTCCTCTACTCCCCTCCTCTTCTCTGCCCTTCTCTTGCGCCCTATGGAATGCCCGCTCTATCTGTAACAAACTCCCCTATATCCAGGACCTCTTTATCTCGCGTCACCTCCATCTGCTCGCCATAACAGAAACCTGGCTCTGCCCTGATGACTCTGCTTCAGTCGCAGCCCTGTGCCATGGCGGTTATCTATTTTCACATACTCCTCGCCCTGCTGGCCGTGGGGGCGGTGTTGGACTACTTCTCTCTCCCTCCTCCAGGTTTCAACCCCTTCTTCCACCTCAATCTCACTGTTTTTCCTCCTTTGAAGTCCACTCTATCCGCCTTTTCTCTCCTCTGCCTCTTCGAATAGCGGTCATTTATCGTCCCCCTGATAAGTCCCTTTCATCCTTTCTCAGTGACTTTGATGCCTGGCTTGCCTTCTTCCATGATCCTTCCTCCCCCTCTCTCATCCTTGGTGACTTTAATATTCCTGCTAATGATCCTTCCAACTCTTATATTTCCAAGTTACTCGCTTTAACGTCGTCCTTTAATCTCCAACTATGCTCCACCTCCCCCACTCATCAAAATGGTCACTGTCTAGATCTCATCTTCTCCTCCAACTGTTCACCCTCTAGTTTCCTTGCCTCCGATCTTCCCCTCTCTGATCACCATCTTATAACTTTCACACTTAAATCTCCTCCCTCCCAGTCCCGTCCTATCCTATCTAATTTATCTAGGAATCTTCACGACATTGACCCTTCATCTCTATCCTCCCATGTTTCAAACCTCCTCTCTACTGTGGCACCATCCACGTCTGTCAACGAGGCTGTTTCTTCTTACAACAATACTCTATCCTCTGCCTTAGACACTCTTGCACCTTTGATGACCCGCCCTGTAAGGCGTACAAAACCCCAACCTTGGCTGACTTCTAATATCCGCTACCTACGTTCCTGTACCCGCTCCGCCGAACGCCTCTGGCGGAAATCTCGGGCCCTTGCTGATTTCTTACACTTTAAGTTCATGCTGACCTCCTTCCAATCTGCTCTTTTACGTGCCAAACAGGATTATTATATCCAACTGACCAACTCTCTTGGCTCTAATCCTCGACTTCTCTTCACCACATTGAACTCTCTCCTCAAGGTGCCCCCTCCCCCAACTCCCCCTTCACTATCTCCTCAGACCCTTGCTGAATTCTTTCACAACAAGGTTCAAAAGATAAACCTTGCTTTCTCTACCTCACCAGCTCTCCCTCCACTAGTCCGTTCCCCTCTCTCTCCTTCCCCTCATTCCCTTTCCTCCTTTCCTGAAGTTACTATTGAGGAAACTACACTTCTCCTTTCTTCCTCAAAATGTACCACCTGTTCTTCTGATCCCATTCCCACCCACCTTCTTAATGCCATCTCTCCTACTCTTATTCCTTTTATCTGTCACATTCTCAACCTCTCACTTTCCACTGCGACTGTCCCTGCTGCCTTTAAACATGCTGTGGTCACACCTCTCCTTAAGAAGCCTTCACTTGACCCTACTTGTCCCTCTAATTACCGACCCATCTCCCTCCTTCCTTTTCTCTCCAAATTACTTGAGCGTGCTGTTCACCGCCGCTGCCTTGATTTTCTCTCCTCACATGCTATTCTTGACCCATTACAATCTGGTTTTCGCCCTCTCCACTCAACCGAAACTGCGCTTACTAAAGTCTCCAATGACCTATTACTGGCTAAATCCAGAGGTCAATATTCCATCCTCATTCTTCTTGATCTTTCCGCTGCTTTTGACACTGTCGATCACAGCATACTTCTCGATACCCTGTCCTCACTTGGATTCCAGGGCTCTGTCCTTTCCTGGTTCTCTTCCTACCTCTCCCTCCGCACCTTTAGTGTTCACTCTGGTGGATCCTCTTCTACTTCTATCCCTCTGCCTGTCGGCGTACCCCAGGGTTCTGTTCTTGGTCCCCTCCTCTTTTCTATCTACACTTCTTCCCTTGGTTCATTAATCTCATCCCATGGCTTTTCCTACCACCTCTATGCTGATGACTCCCAAATCTACCTTTCTACCCCTGATATCTCACCTTGCATCCAAACCAAAGTTTCAGCGTGCTTGTCTGACATTGCTGCCTGGATGTCTCAACGCCACCTGAAATTAAATATGACCAAAACCGAGCTTCTCATTTTCCCCCCCAAACCCACCTCCCCCCTCCCCCCGTTTTCTATTTCTGTTGATGGCTCTCTCATTCTCCCTGTCTCCTCAGCTCGAAACCTTGGGGTCATCTTTGACTCTTCTCTCTCCTTCTCTGCTCATATCCAGCAGACCGCCAAGACCTGTCGTTTCTTTCTTTACAACATCCGTAAAATCCGCCCCTTTCTTTCCGAGCACTCTACCAAAACCCTCATCCACACCCTTGTCACCTCTCGTTTAGACTACTGCAATCTGCTTCTTGCTGGCCTCCCACTTAGTCACCTCTCCCCTCTCCAGTCAGTTCAAAACTCTGCTGCCCGTCTCATCTTCCGCCAGGGTCGCTTTACTCATACTACCCCTCTCCTCAAGACCCTTCACTGGCTCCCTATCCGTTTTCGCATCCTGTTCAAACTTCTTCTACTAACCTATAAATGTACTCACTCTGCTGCTCCCCAGTATCTCTCCACACTCGTCCTTCCCTACACCCCTTCCCGTGCACTCCGCTCCATGGATAAATCCTTCTTATCTGTTCCCTTCTCCACTACTGCCAACTCCAGACTTCGCGCCTTCTGTCTCGCTGCACCCTACGCCTGGAATAAACTTCCTGAGCCCCTACGTCTTGCCCCATCCTTGGCCACCTTTAAATCTAGACTGAAAACCCACCTCTTTAACATTGCTTTTGACTCGTAACCACTTGTAACCACTCGCCTCCACCTACCCTCCTCTCTTCCTTCCCGTTCACATTAATTGATTTGATTTGCTTACTTTATTTATTTTTTGTCTATTAGATTGTAAGCTCTTTGAGCAGGGACTGTCTTTCTTCTATGTTTGTACAGCGCTGCGTATGCCTTGTAGCGCTATAGAAATGCTAAATAGTAGTAGTAGTAGTAGTAGAAAATAGAAAATATTGGTGCACGCCAAAATTCAGAATTACCACTCAGGGCACATTGTAGCTGAGCGGTAATGATGATTTGGGGTGTGCTGGACGCACGTAGGCCCTTATGCACCTTTGTAAAAGGGACCCTAAGTTTTTCACACTTACAGATACATTTTAAATATGACATCTAAGTCCACGTTTGGATGTTTTGCACAAAACATCTAAAATCCAAATAGGAAAGAAGGTCATTTTTGTAAAAAGGAAAACTTTTCTTTTTTCAAAAATCCTGCTTCAATGTTTGAAAAAAAAATGTCCAAGTGATAAACATAGAAAGTCAAGCCATTAGAATGTAGGAGGGGCCAGCATTTTTGGTCCCCAGACATCCCAGGAGGCCAATGGGGCACCCTATGGGGCACTGCAGTGGACTTCAAATAAATGCTCCCAGGTACATATCTCACCATTGCTCCCTTGTCTGCTAAGCTCCCAAAACCCACCCCAAACCCACTACCCCCAACTTTACACCACTAAAATAGCCCTTATGGGTGAAGGAGACACCTATATGTGGGTACAGTGGGTTTCTGGTGAGTTTTGGAGGGCTCACAGCTTTCACCACATGTAACAGGTAGGGGGAGGCATGAGCGTGGGTCCACCTGACTGCAGTGCACTGTATCCACCACTAGACTACTCCAGGGACCTGCATACTGCTCTAATGAGCCTGGATATAACATCTGAGGCTGGCGAGTAATATTTTTAATCATATTTTTGGTGGTGGGAGGGTGTCATTGACCACTGGGGGAGTAAGAGGAGGCCATCCCTGATTCCCTTCAGTGGTCATCTGGTCATTTAGGGTACCTTTTTGTGCCTTATTTGTTATAAAACAGATGCAGCTCAAAACATCTTTCTTTTAGTCCTGAATGCTTTTGTTTTGTTTTGTTCCATTATGGCTGAAAAATGTCCAAGTCTTAGGAACACCCAAATCCCACTCTTAACTCGCTCCTGACCCTCCCTCTTGAGATTTGGATGCACTGCATATGAAAAGCATAGAAAAACATCTGAAAACTAGATTTCAAAAATACCAATTTGAATGTTTTTGTTAAAAAAAAACCCATCTAAATGCTGTTTTATGCCACTTTTTAGACAGTTTTCTCTTTCGAAAATGAGCTCCTTAGTAAGAACTTGTCTGTGGAAGTCAATCTGAAATAGAAAACGATTCTAGTTATCTTGGAGTTTCTAACATTAACCTCTGCTAGAGGTGGTAGAAATTTTTTTTTTTTTTTATATATTACCATTTCAAAGGAATTGGGGTAAAGAAAAGACTAGACTTTGACTATAAAGACTTTGTTGACAAAGTTGTTCTGACATTACTCTTTTATTCACAGGAAAGTCAATGGCAGTAAAATGTCATTGAGGATTATCATTTCTAAGACTGCCTTCATAGCTTACAGCACAACTTTGCAACCTGAATTTCAGATCAGATTGTTTTCTCCAAACTTCACTGGCTTTGATTTTATGAAAAATGTTTGAGGCAGAAACTATTGGCTATGAATGTTGAAAATGTGCCTTGCCTCTCAAAAGGAGTCAAACTCTAAGGAGTCTATTTTCAAAGGATTTTTCCCTGCAGCAACACGTGTCTGAAAACTGAGCCCTGCATATTCAGCTATTAAAGCCAATGTGCCCAGTTTTCCTTTCTAGAAGATTATGATGGCCCAGCCTTAACTTTTTTCTTCAATATAGCAAATACAGTAAAGGACGGCTATCATGAAAAAAACATTAAGAACATTGCTGTGTCCCATTATTAGTATATATTCTCCTTGCTGTTATGGCAGGACTAGAGGCAATGTGATCAGGTCTGATCAATGCAATACAGGTTGCCTCTGTTTCTAGCAGGATGGAGATAAGCAAATAGAAGGAAATATTTTTTCACTCAATAAAATAGTTATACCTTGTAACTTGTTACCAGAGTATATGGTAGCAGTGGTTAGCATATCTGGATTTTAAAAAAGGTATGGGCAAGTTCCTGAAGGAAAAGTCCATATTCTGCTATTGAGATAGACATGGGGAAACCACTGCATAACCTAGGATTTGTAGCATAGAATGTTGCTACTATTTGGGTTTCTGCCAGGTACTTGTGACCTGGATTGGCCACTGTTGGAAACAGGATACTGGGCTAGATGGACCATTGGTCTGACCCAGTATGGCTATTCTACGTTCTTAAACATTGAAACAAAATTAGAAATATAAAATAGGTTAGTGTAATTTCATATTCCAGCATTTTGTATTACAAGTGTTTGGAAGCCCACAGCCAACACTGAAAACCTAAGCTTAAATTAGCAAAATTATAAATACACACTATTATATGTTTAAAGAAGTACCTTATTTGAATGAGCACAAGGTTACAGAGAATCCAATATAGGAAATGTAAATAAGGATATCCTTATGGTTATGTTTAAATATCTAGGCAGGTGCATGGTTCCCCCTCCCCATCCCCAGAACCCCTCCCCCAATCCTTTTTTTATATATTCTCAGATATTTAGAGTTATGGCCCCAAGAAGACTACCAGTAATCTACACAATGATTAGGGGGAGAGGTTGGGGTGGAGTTGAGTAGAGGTGGGGATGGGAGAAATATTAAAATATAAAGATAAATCATGGATTTAAAAAAGACTTTCATAATATGAATAGCTGATTTACAGCTCTTGATAACATTAAGAACCTGCTTACCCCCCCCCCCCCCCCACCACCACCACCACCACCTAAGAATTTCCCTGCTAACCGAGGGGTCAGCAAACGGTCAATCATGGAAGGTCCCCAAGTCGGTTGTGAGTTTTGTGACCAAAAAATACAATACTCTTTCATTTCGAGTCCCAGCCTACTTAGACATCCACTCATTCCTCTCTGCTCTGCTTCATGTACCACTCACTCTCCACCCCACTTCCTGTATCATGCATACATCAGCATTCCAAACAAGGGAAGGTATTTACATGGGTGATTTCCTACAGTGTCAGGACCTTGTAGTTCATACTGAGATCTCATATGTGGTTTCCTGGTGTGTAGTGACTTTTGAGGTGTGGTTTTTTTTCTCTGCCTTTTCTCCCATTACTACCTTCAAGATATAGAGGATTTCTTCATTGTCGCATGTGTAACCCTAGAAAGGCAACAGTTGGTGATCTGTAATATTTATGCTCTTAACTTATATGATATAAATTTTTATAGAAAGATACTGCAACAGCACCATATGTTTGATGGACTCCCCATGATAACTGGAGGTGATTTTAACTGAGTTTTTGACCCTACATTGGACACATTTCATGTTATTAGTCTTGAAAAAATGGATTATACCAAAGAAGTGCCCTTGATATGCAACTCCTTGGAGCTTTTGGATACATGTGTCCTCCATCCCCAAAAGCATGATTGTATTTGTTTATCTGTAGCTCACCAGGGGGTATGTTTACTAAAGTGCATTATCATTTCTAAAGCACCTTTAAATTTAAGGCACGTTAAACACTAATGCGCCTATACATTTATATGGGCGCATTAACGTTTAATCATTTACATGCAATAAAAATGCTAACACACCCATAGCGCTCCTTAAACATAGGCGCAGATGCAATCCCGCACAGACTACCTGCTGATCTCAAGAGGTATTTTCTTCATGCCATGGTGTGGATAGATGTTGAACTTCCTGGATTTCAGAGCAGAACACTATACACAATATATAGAATCTGGAGGTAAATGCTGCATATTCCTTCCATTTCTGTTGGATATACTTCCTAAACATTAAGTCATGATACAGATCCAGAGTAAACTTCCATAAATATGGATCCATGCAACCAAAAAGGGGCATAGTTATGGGTGGGTAAATGGGCTTTTCATGGACATTCCAAAATGTACAAGCACTGTTATAGTATATGCCCCTCTGCATCTAAATCTACGTTCTGATATTTACGCCACAATTTCCTTGGTGTAAATGGATGTGCATAGTTCTAGGCACTGGGATATCAACTGAGCATATTCTACATATCACACCTAAATCTATGCACCGCTTATAGAATACGCTTAGGCAAAAATTTGTTCTGTGCAGATTTTTAAGGCACCATATATAGAATCTGTGCCTTAATGACCACCTATTCTTTTGATACCTTTCAACGTGGCATTGCTTTCTTTATATGAAACTGTCCTGGAAAATGGAGGAAAAGCCTCAAGTAGCTTCGATTTGCTCCATTATACAAAGCTCAACAGACTTCAATTATATGAAATGCTCACTCTCATCATTGACAAAAACAAAAAAACTAAATGGCTTAAATAACTCCTAATAAAGTTAGGCTACTAAAATATACTGGTAGGAGAAAATCAATCAGAATATTCGCAATCAGCAATCAGGTGGAGTCTCATCTCTTTTGCACGAATATTCACATCACTCCCTTGGTGACTCTTTTACCGTGCATAGGTTTTAATCATCGACTTAAACCACCTCCACCCTGATATTGTGAAATCTTAAATTTAACGTACCCACAATTACAAACTTATGTGAATATATATCAAATGTATCAAATATACTAAAGACACTTAGCTTCTGGAGCGATTAAAACTCCCTAATTCAGACTCAGTGTGTAGAGGCCCTCTCATCATTGGCATAAAAACCTCCATACATTCATACAGTCTCTTTTATTGTAGTGCTTTACAGTTTTCCAAATAGTTTAAAATGTTTTTTGATATCTTAATGAATGAAAACGTATCTTTCCAGTGGCACAGCTGCTTTTTCTTTCCATTGCCGACAATGGCCAAGGTTTCGGGTCCTGCTTCAGGGTCCATGGTCCGTGCGACTGTCTGCAAAGAATAGAAAAATTTCCTAAATAAAAATATCCCTAAAGCAAATCCCACATACTAGAGAGCTATCATCTTCACCTCACTTCACTCCTGCAATCTTGCTACTCTCTCCGGTGCTGTTTCTCCTCCTTTCTTTTTGGCACTGGCATAATAAGCCTCGCATACCTCTTTTATTGTAATTGAGAATACTACATTTCTTGCAAGGTTCGTCATTTTCTACTGGAGCTTCCTCTTTTTCTTCTTCTTCTTCTCTTGATTCTTCCTCTGAGCTCTCTTCACTGTCAGAATTCTCACTTTCATTTTCACTAGAAGATCGCCACCTACATTGTGATCTGGCGCTTGTCCATTGAGCTCTGCTTTGGCATTTGGCTTTTTCTTCGACTTTTCTTTAGTAATCAACTCTATTTCTGGCATCATTTCATCCTCTTTCCTCTCCAGCTTTTGCACATTAAGTTTTTCTTTCTCTTCATTTTATCTTTTCTCAGATTTGTGCTCCATGTAGCTACTGTTTGAATTACTGCCAGGTACTTATGACCTGAATTGGTCACTGTTGGCAGCAAGATACTGGGCTAAATGGACCATTGGTCTGACCCAGTATGGCTGTTCTTATATGTTCTTACATTCTTATGTACATAGTAAGGTATTGCTGGTCAGTGAGGTCCATGAAGCAGGTCCTGGGCCTAAGTACTCTGGGATTGGGGTATCTTCTCCTTTGTCTCCCTCCAAACTCTCATCCATATTCAACAAAGCTTCAGCCACAATAGCATTCAGCGCATCCATGATTGACGAGCAGGTGTCTCACCAACACAGGTGCAACCAACTAAGCCCAGCAACACCAATGTGTACTCCTCCACCTATTGGACCCAGTGAAACCCAGCAGTACCCAGCATTCATTCTCCCAGCACTAGCAAGGTACAGAGTAAGGAATGGGTGTGGCTGTGGGCTGGCAAGTGTGGGCAAGGACTTAAGGAGGTGAGACACAGAGGAGGCAAGGTAGGAAATGTGAGGGTGCAAAGGGGCAAAGAAACAAAGGTTACAGACCACTCAGCAACTCTCCACTCTTTTTCACAAACCAACAATTCCACCTTTCCACTCGCCAACTCAACAAAATCACAAATGGATCTATTTGGTCTTGAGCTAGAAATTTTTCTTTCCAGCACAAGGAAATCATTTTGCTACCCATTATCATAAAAAACTTACATTACGTAAGACCACCCATCTCACACCCACTTTCAAAATGTTTTTCTTTTGGTAAATATCAGAGTTAAACGTTGTTGTTGTTTGATTACGGTTTAAATGTTTTCTTGTTAGAAACCCATCCATCTGCCCCTTGTGGCACTTTTTGCACATTTTTCTTCTTTTGAAAATGAGCCCCTAAATAACAGATATTGAAGAAAAAGGGGATATGTGTCCAATACTTAATATATACCTTTTATAAGATTAATACTAGCTTTAGAGCACTAGTAGGACTAAGCTCAATCACTGGGTACATAATCCCATGTAATATCTTTAAACAATCAAAAGATTCAAAAACATATATTAGATATAGATGTCACCATGGAGAAAAAGACTTCAACTGATGCCAAAAACCTCCGTAGACAGGCAGCACCCACAGCAGTTCAAAATACAAAACATTTTCAAAAAAAAAGTCCCTAAGAACTAAACAATTCAAATAAATAGTTCTCATTTAATATGGAATAGAATGGGCAAGTAAGCAGTGACATAGTCAGAAGTTCATTTTGTTGAGGGAGAGGAGCAGGGGCTATGTATTCTCCTTCCTCACAACTGCCTCACTGCCGCATCACCTCCTGCACTAAGCCATACTTTTGTTGGTGGGGATGCCCAAGACCTGCCTGCTGAAGACATTTCCTGTGTGAGTCCTCATATGTGTAGCCAGAGCAGCACTCAAGTTGGCACCATACTTCAGCCGCTGATGTCAGCACTCCCACACATGCTCGAGTCAGCATCAGTTGCTGAACTGAGCATGCGTGAGAATGCTAGCATCAACGGCTGATGTGAGCTGGCCAACTTAAGCACTGCTCAGACTGCAGAATTGAGGACTCGCACAGGAGATCTTATTGGCTAGGGGGGCTTGAGCAATCCTGAAGGCCATTAAAGTGGAGTGGGAATGAGCCCAAAGTATGGGGGGGGGGGGGGGAGACAGGCCCCTACTGGCTATGCCCCTGCAAGCAATTAAACAGTCACATCAGATACACTTACTGCTGATATGCTTGCTGCAGCTTAAAAGGGCTTTTCGCTGGATGCTCTAAGGCATATCCACGGAGGGACTATGTCAGAGGGAGGAGAGTGGGCCTTTTTTGCAGTAATCTATGCAACTACATTGCTATGTGCTAACTGATTAGCGTGTGATTAGCATGTGAGCCCTTACCTCCTACAAAATAGGTGGCGGTAAGGGCTCATACGCTAATCTTTTTTAATGGACATGAGCTAATGATAGCATTAGTGCATGGCCATTAATATAAAAATGTTTAAAAATCATCCGTTTTACTGCTGCACTAAAAATGGCCTTAGCATGCAGGAAAGACCTGCATAAGGGTCTGCTAAGGCCACTTTTTAGTGCTGCTTTGTAAAAAGGCACATCAATGTCCACAATGTGAAATTTTTGTAATCCTAAAAGCCAAAAGTCCTGAGAAGGATCCTATTTCACCGCATAGGCTTCCTTAGAGAAGAATCACATAACATGAGTACCTTCCTTTCATTGGGGAGACTCCTCTGTGGCAATGCTTATGACATTCAAGTTGATGCTTAGTTAAAATTAGGACATCCATCTTTAAATGGACCAATTGCAAAAGAGCTAGAACAAGCAGGCCTCCATTTTGTCATGGCCGTGGCTATGCCCCCACTTTCATATTCATCTTTACTTCTGATGGTCAAGCTCTGCTGCTTCTCTGCATTACATTCCTCCTGCACTGATGACTCTGATGCCTGTTTCCCTGTTCTCCAAGTCTCATTCCAGAGACTATCTAGCCTCAGTCTGATGTCTCAGTATCTTAGCCTCGCACTGGTGCCCTGCTGTGCTCCTCAGTGCATTCCAAGCCTCATTCCCGGGCACCAGAGGCTGTGACATCAATAGTGAGGACCTTTATAATAAACCTTGGGACTTTCATTCATTTCCTTTACAACAAGGCAGTCTTGTTCCTGATAGCCTTGTTCATGAACCCTATTCCTGGTTCCTGCTACAGCCAAGTCCTGTTCTTGGCTCCTCCTACAGCCAAGTCCTGTTCCTGGCTCCTGCTACAGCCAAGCCCTCTTCCTGGTTCCTGCTCTAGCCAAGCTGTGTTCCTGGTTCCTGCCTAGCCTAGTACTCTGCTTAGTGCTGTGCCTAGTCCAGGTGACTTCCCTGCCTCAACTGGTTTTCCGGCTGCATTCCAACAGTCCAAGGGCTCACCTTCCCTGAGTCCATGAGAGATTGTGAAGGCCATGAGCTTGGCTGAGTCACCCATCCAGCAGTTGCTTGAACATTGGAAAAAAAAACTATTTAGAGCCTTGTTTACTAAGGAAAGCAAAACAGATAACATGGGAATTAACAAGATTTGCAAACTGCAAGCCTCGGTATAGCAGGTAAACTAACCAATTATATGGAAACCATACACTAACGATAATTTTGCAAGACTGCCATGAGGAGTCACCAGAACCACTTTGAACCTGACTTCAGTGAGGGTAAGAGAAACTGGTGATAGTTCCAGCAAGCACCCCACTAGACCCCAGGGAATTATGCAGGTAGGCTTTGGGGATCCTATGAGTGGTCAGGGGTCCTTCCAGCAACCCCACAACAATTTGGGGGTATTTCTGAGTGTGGGGGGTGGTACTTTATAAGGAACTTCTGGGTAGGTCTTTTGAGTGGGGCTCAGCTTTTACTGCGCCTTGATAACTTTCCCCTTAGATAGTAATAACTTAGTGGCTATCAAACTGAGACAAATTTGAACAAGTGACCTAGAATCAAGAAGGTTTAATAGACAGGAGATGAAGTGATGTCAAAATGTTGAAACCAATTAGGTCAGTCTGTATAGCTTAGCAAGCAGATTCACATCACAGTATGAAGTTGTTCCCTTAAAAAAGCCTTTGACGGCGAAACGGGACCTCGTCGGGCGTATCAGAGTGAAACCAAACTGCAACTGTATTGGCGGCACTAAGATAAGTGTTCGTCAGATGTGATTGTTTGTTGATTAAAATCATGAGGAGGTTTTCTTTAGCCTATGAAGATTCCATCCCGATACAACAGAAACGAGTATGTTCATACAAGATAAATAGCAACTGTTGAATGATTTAGCCATTTTGGTTGGTTAAATTTTATTTGTTTCGAATAACAGTTGTAAAGTCCTATTTTTGAATAAAGTTGTGTTTGTATAAAGAACAAATTTCTGTCCCGTGGCGGGGTTCACAAATTCTTTAGTCTCTATCATGATCGAGCACATCTGACAGTTGCCACAGCTTCTATGTCCAACAGAGACAGTCTCCACTTGAGGTTTGGATCTCGTCGAACACAACATCTCTTTTAAATTTCTACCCCTACTGTATGCCATTCTAACTGCAGAATTCGCAAATTGGGGTAAAGTTTGAATGATGTTCCAGTGCCTCCTAACAATGTTGGAAACGCTATTTGCTTGTGAAGTATGTTTCATCACATAAGTATAAATCAATTCATCTTGCCTGTCATCTCTAACTGTGGACTGCAACAGCAACTGCCTATCAGTGTATTTTGCTCTCTTATATGCTGATCTAACTACTCTCTTAGGATAACCTCTTTCAAGTAGGCAATCTTGTAGATTTCTGGCTTGACGACAAAAATCATCCTTACTAGAGCAAATTCTTCGATATCGTAGAAATTGAGCAAAAGGTAAGTTGTCTTTCAAGGCCTTTGGATGACAACTTGTATAATATAACAGCGTGTTACGATCAGTGTTCTTCTTATACACTGAAGTCTCAAAATGATCAGTCAACTTCCGCACTCTAACATCTAAAAATGTCAATTCATCCATATTAGCATTCATTGTAAACTTGATGTTTGGATGACAACTATTAAGATAGACCAAAAACTGATCCAATGTCTCTTTGTCCCCTTGCCACACTAGGAACACATCATCTATAAAGCGTGTCCAGATCTTTATCCTCTCTTTGAATGTACTTGCATATACAAAACAATCTTCAAACTCTCTCATAAATAAATTGGCGATCGAAGGGGCCATCGTCGCACCCATGGTGACCCCAGATGTTTGCTGGAAAATCCTCCCATCATAAACAAAATAATTGCATTCCATTGCTATAGAAGCTAATGCCACAACAAATGACAATAACTGCTCATTGATCACAGATGATTGACTCAAAAATCTCTTGATAACTGCTAGAGCTTCCTTCTGTGGGATGACCGTATATAAAGACACCACATCAAGTGTCACTAATCGCAAATCCATCAGGGGTCCCGGCCACTCTGCTAGAACATTCATAAAATGTGTTGAATCCCTTATATACAATCTTCCCTCTATCACTATAGGTCTTAAAAAGGTGTCCACATAAGTAGATAAAGGTTCAAGCACCGACCCTCTATCCGAGACAATAGGGTGTCCCGGGGGATCTATTAGAGTTTTATGTACTTTTGGCAAAGTATACAGGGTCGGAATTTTGTTAGTCTTGGAATTTAAATATTGAAATTCCTTCTGTGTGATCAGACTTGAGGCATAAGCTTCACCTGTTACATCAAATATCCTTGCTTTTAAACTGTCAGTAGGATCCAGTGTCAGTTCCTTATAGTCTGTCCTGTTATTTAATTGTCTCTGAATTTCCCTATCATAGGCACTACGGTCATAGACAACAACTGCACCACCCTTGTCCGCCTTTCTTATAACTATATTGGAATTTTGTGCTAACGCTTTTAATGCTCCCCTTTCATTAACTAACAAATTAACATGAGAAGTGAAAGGACGCTCTTCCATGGCACACAAATCCCTTAACACAACCTGTTTAAAGGTGGACAGCATAGGGTTTAGAGGGCCAGGGGGAACCCAAGTAGATTTTAATTTTACTCTAGAGCAATCCGAGACACCATCTCCTGAATGCTCAGAGAAAAATAGCTTAATTAGCAATTTTCTAATAAATTTCTCTAACTCAACTCTACTTTGAAATTTATCATGTTTTTGAGACGGGACAAACGACAGACCCTTTGATAACAATGCTACTTCAGAATCTGTAAGTTGACACGATGACAAATTAATCACATTCAATTTTGCTATGTCTGCGACCGTGTCCATGGATATACTTGTTGATGTCCTGCGGCTTCCTTCGGGTCTGTCCTCTGTCCTTCTCATCGTCCTCTTCTTGCTCGGGTGTTCCACCCTCTGCCTCTGCCTAAAAAAGCACTCTCTTCTGAGCCTGAAGAACTTGAATCTGAACGATCTTCATCTTCTTCTCCCTCAAAAGGGGGCCGTCGTTCTGTGTGCTTGTCTTTAATCAACCATGGATAAACAGTTTGATTCTTATAATCTCTTTCATCCCTCTGATACTTCTTTATCTTTGTTGCTTGAAGAGATTGTCTGAACAGTTCTATTTTCACTTTAAGATCCTCATGTTGTTTATTGAAGATATCTATTGTACTTTGTGTTTTAAGAGTTTCTAGCAAGTCTTGAATCTCTGTAGTGATCGCTGTGGCAATGGATTTTGTCTTATCTATGATCAGGACCATCAGGTCCAGCGAGCATTTATTCAAAATGCCGGTCCACTGCGCCAAAAAGTCAGAATCTTCATTAAACATTTTCGGGGATTTCACTATTCTTAGCCGCCGTGGGATGATCTCATTTCTGCAATATTCAATCAAGGTGGCCCCATGTAACTCCGCTCTAGCCAAACGTTTCATCAAGGTGCTAATTGCTGCCCAAGATACGGACAGCGCTACTGATGGATCTATTTGCATTAAAAAGGGTCCCTGCAGGGTGCCTGACATGTGTTCTGGAGTAAAACAATGACCAGTTTTCCATGTCTGTGCTGCCATCTTCTCCCCAACTTCAGTAGATATATAGAGATAAACTATAGGTATTAAAGGGGAACTGGTTTCCTCAAATATCAGCACATATAATTACAGAAACACAGTTATCTGTACGTAAGCAAGGAAGAATCCTTCCAAAAGGAGGAAAACGCCTCAAGACAGACCTCTCCCGTATTTATAATGGGACAAGGGCTAGAATTTCATCATCATTGGTGATATAAAAACCTCCTGGTTATAATTATTTTTTGTTTTTTTAATTTCTTAATAAACAAAATTGCTCTGCCATATAGTCTTCAAAATTTACTTAATTTAGGCAGGCTGGCAGCCTTCTTCTTCCCAGACCGTGATCAAACAGTGGTCAACAGGTCCTGGTTCACATACGCTGCTTCAGGACTACAGCTTTTCAACCGAACAATTCAACGGTCATGATTGCTAAAAAAAGAAAGAAGAAAAAGCCTCAAACTTCTGTATTTCTTCGAACAAACCACTCTTGCGTATAATATCGTTGCTTACAATCCATTCATAATGTCGACGGTAGCATGAAGGGCAGCCACCCACTAAACATTGCGGCCGTAAATAGAACTTGTGACGTCACACACTGTCGCGAGTGTCCAATCATAACTCTCCAAAAAATCAGGGCAGAAACCTTGAACAACCCCATATTGTATTAAAAGAAAAAATCTTTAAAAATTATCGGAACAAAATCATATCAGAAAAAATGCATCCATTCGATTTTACCATTCAATCCCAACGGAATCATCGATTTTAAACAAAAAAATCCACAGTTGTTCTTTCCTTAAAAGCCATAACCGGGCTTCCTCGCCATGTATATGCCAATCCACTTGTTGCAAACTCAGACATCTGAGTTGAAACTGTGAGAAAGTTCAGTGCAATGTACAGCTAATGGGGATGTAGTTTTTTTTAGTTGAAATGACACTTTTGTGTTCAATAAGTCTGACAAACAATTGTCAAGTGGTCTGACCCACATACAGCTTACCACAGGGACATTTGATACAATAA
Organism: Microcaecilia unicolor; assembly: GCF_901765095.1. Taxonomy (NCBI): domain Eukaryota; kingdom Metazoa; phylum Chordata; class Amphibia; order Gymnophiona; family Siphonopidae; genus Microcaecilia; species Microcaecilia unicolor. The sequence goes on along the minus strand of NC_044033.1, from coordinate 365,973,682 downwards.
ACAACACCCTTGGACTGTCTCTGTTGGACATAGAAGATGTGGCAACTGTCAGATATGCTCAATCATGATAGAGACTAAGGAATTTGTGAACCCCGCCACGGGACAGAAATTTGTTCTTTATACAAACACTACATGTAAATCCAAGGGTGTTGTTTATTGTATCAAATGTCCCTGTGGTAAGCTGTATGTGGGCCCTAGTATTACCATATTGAAAATGCAACCCTACCATACCTCTGTGCTTGGTTATGCTCCACTAATAAGTTAAAAGATTAACTGGATTTCTTGAAATAATTATATAAACTTAGGATGCATGACTAGGCACACAAACATACACTTACTTATTCAATATCACAATTCTTCATGTACAGTCACAAAACAACCTTTTAGGGTGGATAGTGTTCACAGTGAACTCTTTTTATTATTGACCAGATAGAGATAAGAGTTTTCAGTTTTGGCACAGTACAAGTCATGACAAGAACAAAATATAAGAAAACCATTGGGCTGCATTAGGGGCTTATAGCCCATTTATGTTTAAACAAAATAGGTCTGCATGAAACAAAATATTTATTTTTATTTTGACTTATAAAACTACTTGCCTCTGGAACATGAATAATCCATTTATATATCTAAAAGGTAAAGTTCTACAAAACAGATGAAGATGTGATTACATGTGCCCCAATGAAAGGATAGTTTAATTCTACTTCCATTTAATTTCAATATATTTCATCATCTTTATAAAACCAGGCTTCCCAAGGCAGATTACAACAACAATTTAGATTAACCCATCAGGAAACAGGATATCCTCACTGAAATTTGGCCATCTGTGTTGTATGCAGTGTATTTATTTATTTATTTTGTTAGTTTTTAGTGTAGGAAAAATGAGAACAAAATACAGAGTTTAAAATTGCTATTTCTACCAGCTATAATAATTTTTAAGCTGTTTTAGTGATATTCATTTGTTATTTCATATTTATATCTGCATATGGGAAGCTTTCAAATAAATTAAAAAACTGTCTAAAAAGTAAAAAAAAAAAAACTTTTTGTCCTCCACTTTTAAGGCACTGCCTATCCAACTGAAACAGCTTTAGACTTGTTACAGATGGACCACAATAAAGAATGACAACATGGATGCAGCAGCTCATAGGTTTGCATTCTTTGTTTTGAGTGTACTAGAGATGACGGCTGTGTGGGGGAGTAGAAACAGAGATTAACCAAATTGGCTTCCTTGATTACAGTGAACTAGATAGGCTCACTTCCACTCCTGTCTATTAAACCTCCTTGCCTAGAACTAAAAAGCCTGTGAACTTATGGCAATCTGAGTCAATCAGTCCCCGTTTAGTCTTCTTTGATTGAGAAATAGTGCCTCAGAATGTTGTCATTCACATTTGCTTTTCTGATTAATAATTCTTTGAAACTTGAAAGCATGCACAACGGAATAAAACTTTGATGCAACTTGAATATTATCACAGTTGGCCTCATTAGCCTTCTTGCATTATGGAAACAAACAAACAAAAAAACCTTCTATGATTCAGGCATTTCCAAAGCACAAAGAATGGTGGAGATAACAAACACTACACCAACCAGTGGTAACTATCAATGCTTTAATAAAATGTTCCAAATAGAGCAGTAGCTTCTAAATGACTCAACACGGCTGTGATTGGACTGCATAGCCTGCATCAGGAGTCTAACAAACAGAAATAATAAATAAAACAATATAATCTATGAATACATAAAAAATGCATTCCTTAAAAAAGATATTATAAATACATATTGAAAATGTGCCTATTATAGATGCCCAATATATGAAATAAAATACAAGAAATATAAAAAAATAAAAATATATACAATTAAAAGAATTGATAAGACCACATCTTATCAATGTGAGAGACAATGATATAGTTAACAAAATACATAAAAGCATTGAATATAAGAGACTGTGACATGTATTAAAAATAACATATATACAAAACAATGCATAGGCTAGATCATGCACAGACAATGTTTACCTGAAGATATTCAAATAAACTGTTCACATGGCATATAAAATCCTGAGGGGTCCTTTTACAAAGGCGCACTGAAAAATGGCTTGCAGTAGTATAGGCATGGGTTTTGGGCGTGCACCAATTCATTTTTCAGTGTGCCTCTGAAAAAGGCCTCATTTTTGGTGGCCGAAAATGGACATGCGGCAAAATCTAAATTTGCCTCGCATCCATTTTAGATCTGAGAGCTTACCGCCAGTCATTGACCTAGCGGTAAAGAATCCAGGTGGTAATGACCTACGTGCACGCGTCTGTTCCGCACATCCCAAAATAAAAAATATTTTTCAGATGCGCGTATCGGACGTATGCCAAAAATGAAATTTCTGCAAGAGCCACGTGGTATTTGGGTGGTAATTCCATTTTGGCACGCAATGGCATGCTTAGTAAAAGGACCCCTCAATGAACAAAATCCAGTATAGCCTACAATCATGTATACGATATGTAAGATATCATACGTATAAAATAAGCTGTCTATATTGATGTGCAAAAACAGGGAGAAAAAAAGGGGGGAAATAAGTGAAAAGAGCACACAATTGAGGATCTCCGGTATTTTGTGTTTAGGAAGCTTAAGCCCCATTGGTGTGAAGACAACATTCATTTCCTTCTGCTTCGTACAGAACAGATTGATTTTTGAAGCTAAATATAGTAAACCCATATGATCTTAATCATGATATAGATTTTGTATATTTTTTATAGAGTTCTGTTGTATAGTTTGGTCATTGCCCATTTTATTGTTTTTTTATCACATTTAACTTATATGCAAACATTATGGATGTTACAATCGCCTTATTTTGGGCCCAGTTTACTAAGCTGCACAAACTTTTTAGTGTGCTCTAAAAATTAGTGCACACTAATTCTAGAGACACCCATAGGAATATAATAGGTCTCTCTATGTTAGTGCACGCTAATTTTAGTGTGCGCTAAAAAGTTTGTGCACCTACAGCGTGCTTTAGTAAACAGGGATATTAAGCTACCGTTAAGCCCCAGCTTTTGTACTATACAGAAGGGAAGGAGTGTCCCACAATATCTTACCAATTTCTGAAGGTTAAAGTACAGAGAGGCCAATTTTCTGAAGGTTGGCACTGAGAGCTGATATTCAATGACCGGCATTGAATATCCGGTTTAACTTTGGCAGTCAGACTTTAACCGGCCAAGTTGATATTCAGCACTGGCCGGTTAAAGTCAAACTGGCCAAATATATTCTAGAGTTTCACGTGGCCAAATATGGCCTCCAAATTTGATCGGTTTGACTTTACAAATTGGTGGATAGACAGTTATAACACCCAATATAACTGGCTACAAGCTAACCGGCAATATTCAGTGGTACATGCCTGCCCATGTATCGCTGAATATCAACGGATAGCCGGTTATCCCGCATTTAACCAGCAAATGCAGCTGCATATTGGGGGGAGAGAGTATGAATGCTTATCAAGCAATACAAAGTCTGCATGTCACAACACATAAAACTGTGGTAAAAGGGGGCCTTGGCACATATGAAAATCATGTGCTGATGCCACCAACAGGTCCCCTTTTACCACAGTTTGGTAAAAGGAGCACTATGCTGTCCATGATAACTTTTTCAAGTTATCAAAACTTATTTCTTAAACAGAAAAAAAAAACCCATGTTCAGATTTGCTGAAAATAAATTGCAGCAAAGGACATTTTCTGATAAACAAATTAAATATTTTGGCACACTGCTTCCAAGGTTATAAATTATTTGATTTATTCTGACTGGATTGCCAAAAATATGTTTGATAAGCTCTGCACAGACCTCATTCGACAGATGTGATAATTCTTTTTTATTGAATGCTAACATGTTATTAAATGTCAGCTTTGAAATAGGCAGGTGACTTGATGTGGTACAGATAGTATTAAGGAAGCTTTAATGTTCCCATCAGAATGAGTTTAATTTTCACAACACCTGAATCTGAATAGTTTCTCTACATATCTGGTCAACACATTTGACATTTGTGAATTTCTATTAAACTTTAAGAGACTTTTAAATAGTTGTGGCCCGATATTCACGGATTTATGTTCCTAACTTGGGGCCCTATTACTAAGCCACACAAGCTTTTAGTTAACACTAAAAATAAGTGCACGCTAATGCTAGAGACACCCACAGGAATATAATGTTAGGGGATTCGGGAAATTATAGACCGGTGAGTCTGAAGTCAATGTCGGGCAAAATGGTAGAGGCTATTGTAAAGAACAAAATTACAGAGCATATTCAAAAGCATGGATTAATGAGAGAAAGCCAACTTGGATTTAGTTAAGGGAAATCTTGCCTCACCAATCTACTACATTTCTTTGAAGGGGTGAACAAACATGTGGATAAAGGTGAGCCGGTTGATAACGTGTATCTGGATTTTCAAAAGACATTTGACAAAGTGCCTTATGAAAGACTCCAGAAGAAATTAGAGCGTCATGGGATAGGAGGTAGTGTTCTATTGTGGATTAAAAACTGGTTAAAGGATAGAAAACGGAGAGTAGGGTTAAATGGTCAGTATTCTCAATGGAGAAGGGTAGATAGTGGGGTTCCCCAAGGGTCTGTTCTGGGACCGCTGCCTTTTAACATATTTATAAATGATCTAGAGAGGGGATAACTAATAAGGTAATTAAATTTGTTGACAACACAAAGTTATTCAAAGTTGTTAAATTGTGAGAAGATTGTAAAAAAAATTACAAGAGGGCCTTACTAGACTGGGAGACTGGGCGTCTAAATGGCAGATGACGTTTAATGTGAACAAGTGCAAAGTGATGCATGTGAGAAAGAGGAACCCAAACTATAGCTATGTAATGCAAGGTTCCACATCACAAATCACCGACCAAAAAAGGGATCTCGGCGTCGTTGTTGTTGATACGTTGAAACTCTCTGCTCAGTGTGCTGCGACAGCTAAGAAAGCAAATAAAATGTTAGGTATTATTAGGAAAGGAATGGAAAACAAAAGTGAGGATGTTATAATGCCTTTGTATTGGTCTATGGTGCGACTGCACCTCGAATATTGTGTTTGATTCTGGTTACCGCATCTCAAAAAAGATGTGGAGGGGCATAATCGAAGGGGACGCCTAAGTTTTGCTGAGGACGTCCTTGCAAAACGTCCTGGTGGAGGGGCGGAGAAACCTGTATTATCGAAGCAAGATGGACGTCCATCTTTCAGTTCGATAATACGGTTGGGGACGCCCAAATCTTGACATTTAGGTCGTCCTTAGAGATAGTCGTCTCTAAACTTGGTCGTTTCTGATTTTCGGCGATAATGGAAACTAAGGAAGCTCATCTCAGAAACGACCAAATGCAAGCCCTTTGGTCATGGGAGGAGTCAGCATTCGTAGTGCACTGGTCCACCTGACATGCCAGGACACCACCCAGGCACCCTAGGGGGCACTACAGTAGACTTCAGAAATTGCTCCCAGGAACATAGCTCCCTTACCTTGTGTGCTGAGCCCTCCAACCCCCCCCCCCCCCAAAAAAAAAAAACACTACCCACCACTATACACCACTACCATAGCCCTTATGGGTGAAGGGGGGCACCTAGATTTGGGTACAGTGGGTTTCTGGTGGGTTTTGGAGGGCTCACATTTAACACCATAAGTGTAATAGGCAGGGGAGGATGGGCCTGGGTCCACCTGCCTGAAGTGCACTGCACCCACTAAAACTGCTCCAGGGACCTGCATACTGCTGTGATGGACCTGAGTATGACATTTGAGGCTGGCACAAAAATTTTTTTAAGATGTTTTCTTGAGGTTGGGAGGGGGTTAGTGACCACTGGGTGTTATGATTCTCTTAGAATTCTGCTAGTCAGACATGGGAATGCTTGGAACCACTCCTGATTGGTCTGTCAGGGACTGAGCTGATGTCAGTCTGATCTATTTAAGCCTACCTTTCCCTACAACCCCTGCTTTGGTGTTACTCCAATTCTTCTGAAGCCTTACCTTTGCTCTGTCTGAGCTATTAGCTCTGTGCTTGCGTGGAGTTGTTACTCCTTTCCTTGCTTGCAGTTTTTGTTGCTCTGTCTGCCGGCTGCTACCTGCGTGTGTCTAATTACCTCTCTCACTGCACCTGGGTTTCTCTGTTTGGCTGTGGTGATGTGGTGAGTTCCTACCTTCTTCTGTTCCAGTTTGTTTGTTTTGCTTCCCCTTCCTTCTGTGGTCCCTTTGTGCTGTATTTGTTTTCTGCTTGGCAGGTCTGCCCTTGTAGCAGACTCTGGACCCTTTGTTTTTCTCTGTGGGGGTTGTTTGTTTGCTCTTTCATTGTACTCCCTATTAACCCATTGTCTGCAGTGTTCCCTGCCTCTGGTTGCTGTGTGTGTGCTGAGCTTGGTTTAACCCTTTGCCTACAGAGTTTCTCTGCTTCTGGCAGTTGTCTGTTTACTGCAGTCTTCCCTTTGTAACTGTTTCAGTCAGTGGTGTGCTGGTAAATTATTATCAACAGGCTTTCTCCCCGGTCCACCTCGGCACCCCCCCCCCCCCCCGTCCACCACTGTGCCCCCCAACCACCTCTGCGAGACCCAAAAATTGCAGAGCTGGCTATAGCCGGGGAGGGAGGGGGGGGGGCAATGCATTACTCTCTCCAGGAAAAAAAAATTAAATGATACCAGGTTCCAATCTAATTCATGTTTAAAATGGGATAAAATGCCATACATAAGTAAACAAATATAAACTTTTAACG